>NC_136420.1:288025740-288625740 GCF_052625555.1 Lactuca saligna | reverse complement strand
TACATAGTTGTATTCATTACATGTTCAAAAGATAAATACATAAACATCATTCAAAAGAAGTAATTAACGCCAGCACGTTAATCCCAAAAGTTGATTCCCAACCTGCTTAGCGGTTCCCTGAGAATACAAGTTATTTCAAAGAAAAAGTGTCAACAATTAAGTTGGTGAGTTCATAAGTAGTTTAGAAAAATTGGACGCCATTCCAAAATGGGTGTATATTTTCCAGAAAACGCAGCATTTCAAATGTAAAGAGTTGTGATTTGTTTTGTTGAAAGTGAATGTATTAAATCCAAAAAATCCCATATTTTCCCTAATGGTTGAGATACGAGTTGTTGTGTTTCCCAAGAAAAACCCTTATTTTCTTATAAAAGTATGAAATGCATATGAATGTTCGTGTTATAAGTTGTAAATAAATGCACCAGGAAAAATCCCTTATTTTCCTAACCTAAATGGCAGTCTCTAAGACCGAAAATCGCAAGGAACCGACGTTCTCGAAAGTTGTGTCATAGTTTTATATAATAAAGCTATACGAAGATCGCATTTGTTAGATGAAGAATAGTTTTAATAGCTACTCGTTCATAAAAGCATAATACCATAATAATTGTATATCCGATGAGTTTTATAACCATACTATACATAATATGCCTGTAACGACGTTCTTCAGGCGTCGCAGCGTTATGACAACTGTCACCCCAAAAGACGGACTGTAGCTTACACTCAGGGCGCGGGATCATGACTTCCCGTATAGATCTATACACATTTGACACATTCTCCGAACGGGAGACTTTGGTTATAGACAGGACTTGTAGCATTACTTTCTAATAAAGAAAAGTAACGTTTGAAGATATACACGTCTCATGGATTCTCAACTAAGTCTATATTAAAGTGATAGTTTTGTATGCAAAGTTTATCCTTTTTCACAATGTTTGACAAAGCAAAATCATAAGTTTTTAGAATGTATAAAATGACTTAACAATGAAAGGTACTTTGAAATCGTTATATACTTTGTATAAGTCTAATGCACACAAAGTATGACAAGAGTTTTCCATAATAGTAATGAGTTCCAAGTTATTTATTCGGTAAAACAAGCTAAACGATACTTTATAAAATAGACGATAATAACCGTATGTTTACTTGTATCCCCCCCCCCCCCCCCCTAAAAGAGTATAAAAGCATTTAAAAATGTATTTAAAGTGTGTTTGAAAGGGGTATGAACTCACTTGAAAGCTTGAAGATAGCAAGATGGAAAACCGGGCAGAGTTTCGTCTCGGGAAATGGATTTTTCTCGGAAATCTCGGGATTCCTCGGGAGTAAAATCGACCTTCGGGACTTGCACAAGATGACCAGGGCTTCGGGGTAGTGCGAGCACGGAAAACGAGGTAAAACGCAAGAAAAAGGAGAGAGAATGGGCGATTTTCCTGGGAACCCTCGCATGCTATTTATAGGGGGGCCTGAGAGGCCTCGTACGTGGGGCGTACGCTCGTACGCAGCGCGTACGCGTACGTCATGCGTGACCAAGCCTCGACTGCCTCGGCCTCGGATGGGACGGCTCAGGCAGTCGGGTCGGATGGGACGGGCGGGTCGGTTGCCTCGCATAGGGCGACGTGGACGGTTTGATGCCAAGTTCCTCGGGTACGAGGGACGTACAGGGGTACGCAGCGCGTACCTCGGATGAGGACGCTGACGCCCCTTCGGATAATACCGAAGTTTTAATAAAAATTATATATAAATTATTTATCAAACTTCGAAAATTCATATCTCCTTCATACGAACTCTGTTTTTGACGTTCTTTATATCCCCGCGAAGGTGAGACTACGATCTACAACTTTCATTTAGATTCCGTTGGCAAATTCCGGAATTATTTTTATTATTTATTTATTAAAATGACGTGATTAAGGAATTCCTTTAAAAATTCATAACTTATTCATACGATGTCCGATTTGAGCGTTCTTTTTATGCATGTTTGTAGTTTAACGATATCTATGACTTTCATTTAGACACCTAAGGTCGGAAAGTGTTTTATTGAAACTTTGCGTTTTTACGCAACTTCGTATTGCCGGTTTTTGTCGGAAAACTTAGAATGATCATAACTTCTTCGTTATAACTCAGATTTTTGTGTTATTTATATGTTTGGAAACCTTAAGACGATAACTACCACATAGTGTACTCCAAATAGAGTTTTTGAATACTTCATTTTTTGATGATATTCTAATTCCTTTCTCAAAGAGGTTACAGGACTCGATTTTTACTGACTTGAAATAACGGGTTGTTACAAAGACCATGTGGGGGTTCCCATGGCAATTAGTTATGACCATGTGGGGGTTCCCAAGGCAGGTAGTTAAGACCATGAGGGGATTCCTATGGCAGTTGGCTAAGACCATGAGGGGGGTCCTATGGCACCCGGAGTAAGACATTTGAGGGTTTCCACGGCTTCCTTATATGTTTGCAAGCATGGCTAATATGATTGACATGGCTTATGTGATTGATATGGATTATGTGATTGATATGGCCTATGCGATTGATATGGTTTATACGGTTATGTGGATTATGTGGATTATGTGGGGTATGCTCTAGGGAACTCTCTAAGCTTGGTGCTTATAGTATTTTTTCTTTTCTTTTTTTTTTTTGGTATCATCAGTTTGGAAAGAATGGGCCCTGTTTGATCGTAGCATACACACCCGTGTTTTCCGCATTTTGTGATTTTGGGATGTAACTCTAATAAGTGTTTTAATTAAGCAATGTTTTTGAAATGCTTGGATTTAAAGGATAATTGTGTTTTACTATAATAAAAAGAAAACATTTACCTTGGATTTTAGGGTTTTTACAAGTTGGTATTAGAGCCATGGTTTGAGGGATTCAGACATAGTTTTGGGTGTGTCTGAACTCAAACTGGGGATCTGTAAAGTTTTCAATTTTTTTTTTCACGGAAAGAGTTTTCTAAGACCACAAAGGGTGTGGTGCATACAATTGGCTAAGTTGAAGTAAGTTTTCCCCAGAATACCCATATATGTTATATGTTATGACTTGATTTATGAATTTGTGAACTGCATGCTAGTTAGGCTAGGAGAGATGATTTTGTATGTATGATGTATGAGATGGTAGACCTGCATGCTAGGGTTGATCAGTCAGTGATAAATTGGCCTGATATGGCGATGCTTGTAGCCTATGGGATACTAGATGCTATGCTTGAAATTGACTTGGCCTTATTTCATGTTCTTTGTCTGGTTGTGGTCCAAGGGTAGAGTCTATTATCCAACAGTCTATTAGATCCTGTTATGTGTATAATTTGCATGCATAAGGCAACAAACATTGAGGATGGATGGATGTGGATAGCATGAGTTGTGGTATGTGGGCTGAATGTTCTATGATAGTTCTTTGGATCAGAGTGCTACTTCACGAATGATGCTTGCTTTATGCTTTATGGAACTCTGGAATGATGGGAGTCAGCTACTAAGTGAATATGACGATATTCAGAAGGTGGATGGTTGGCATCAAGAGAAGTTCTTCAGCAGCTGATGGCAGGGTGGGGTTGGGAACCTAGGAAAGCCTAGGTTATGATCTAGTGAGTTTAGTGGGGTGGTTCGATGAGGTTGGAACCGAGGGGATCCTAGCAGTTGGTTTGGGGTATCATGCTGATGTTTAGCTTATGAGAAGGAGAATTCTTTGTTATGATTGGACCATGGGAATAGCTATTGTGTAGAATGAGGATGAGCACGCAAAGGGAAGAACTAGGGTTTGGTCCTGACTCCGGTGGTGAGCCTCATGTTGATTTAAGTGTTCAATATTAACTTAGTTTATTGTCGAGATTGTTTCAGTGGAATTATGTGGGAGTTCTGCAGACAGGGTCCCACAGGATGGTTATTAAGAATTGTCAAAATTTGGTGGTTTTAATAACCTTTATTGATTGCTGGATGAAAGCGCCAGGGGAAGTGGCTTGTTTCTTTGGTAATTGTGGAAGCATCTGTCTTTTATTCTTCAAAAACTGAGTGTGGTATCATTTCCGGCATTAGAGACTATCGTTTTCACTGGGATTCAGGAGGTTTTCATCTGGTCTTTAGGAGTTGTGTAGTCTTTGGGTATTAGCTAGTGATTGAGCACTAGTTGGTAGGCACTATTTGTCATCAGTCGATCATTGTAAGGTAAGAAGGATTGGGAATACATCAAATTCTCCCGTGCCTTGAAAATTTATTCGATTCAAATTAGGGGAGAATCGTATCGGGATTTAGAAGCAGGAGTGGTTTTGAAACCAGGATTAGTTTCATATCCTCGACAGGAAGAAAGATGAACCAAGCGGATGTTGGAACTGAGGATTACGTGAGTTGGGAATTAGGTAAAACTCCCCAGCATGTGAATCGCATCCTCTTGGTACTTGATAGTAGAAATTAGGGAAATCATTTTAGAGTTATAGTCATGAATTAAGTTCAGTTTGGGTGTTCGATCGAGTGCGTGCTCGACTCTATATGCATTCGAATTGATAGATTAGGGGTAACACATTGGGTTGCGGTTGTGTTAGGGAAAAAATATTGTAATACTAAAGGGGAGCCGTATCATTCACTAATGGTCAGTTAGGATGAAAGTGTTGTAAGACTACGGGGGAGCCGTAACATTCACTAATGGTTAGCTAGGATGAAGTTGTTGTAAGACTACAGGGGATCCATAGCATTCACTAATGGTCAGTTAGGATGAAAGTGTTGTAAGACTACGGGGGAGCCCTAGCATTCACTAATGGTCAGTAGGGTGAAAGTTTTGTTAGACTACGGAGGATCCGTAGCATTCACTAGTAGTTAGATAGTATGGAACGTGTTGTAAGATTGCGGTAGCTGTATCATTCACTAGCGCTCAGATAGTTTGGAAAGTGTTGTGAGACTGCGGGATGACCTGTAGCATTCCAAGATTATTTTAGGTGATTAGGTTAGGGTGGGCATGTTCGCAAGATTGTGGGTAGACCACAGCATGATTTGAATCAGGAAATGGTAGGTCGATGGAGATCAGGTGTGATATAAGACTACAGTGGTTCTGGTAGCATTCACTTTTCATATTTGATTCGATGGAGAAAGGTAGTTGGACTATTATGATTAAGAAGATCAGAACGAATAATGGAGTCATGAGTGTCAATATGGTTAGGGTGGATTTCGATAGCCGGAGTTCTCCTCGGAAGTCACATGGCACAACTGTGAAGTTTCACTTGGCTCAGCAAACATGCCGGACATCAGTATTCTAGATAAGTTGGGACTAGGGAGGTCTCGATGGATTTTGGAAGCAACCAGAAGGTAGCCTACTATTTTAGATGGTTTTCGTGTTTAGGATAATAGTAGTGTTTTAGGGTTTCATTTTGTTGGATTAGTGTCTAAGTCCATGACTATAATTGGTATGTACTTGATCCGATTGGCATGGTCCATTTGGGTTGCATGGCATTGGAACAATTGGATACACAGAATCAGAAAAGGATACTAGTGATGTATATTAATATATTTTAAGTTCTAATATATTAATATGAAATCATATTATTTAATTAGTATTGATGAAGAATTAATTTAGTGATCAACAGAAACTAATTAAATATGGACTCTTATATATAGTTGGTGGGCCAAGTTCATTTAGGTTGGGTTAAGCTTTCATGGATAGTCCATGGAGTGTTTAACCCATGGATCCTATGGAAATGAAAGTTCATGGATATTAGGGTTTACATGAATGTAACCCTAATCCTACACACTATATAAAGAGGTCTATGGTTCATGAAATGACACTAGTGGAACTAGTGTGACTAGTGTGTACTCACACAAGAGGGCAAAACCGAATTTGTACAATTATTCTTATTCTCATGTTATTCTAATTGTTCTTGATGTAGTGTGAAACATTTGAGGTGTCACACTTTAGGCACTAGTCTCTTAAGCTCCATGTAATCAAGCTACATGAAAAAGGTATGTCTTCTAACTTGTTTATATTACCCAAGTATCAATGATTGTATACTAGTTAGGGTAATACATTCGAAAGTTCAAGTTTACATGTATAACAGAGAAAACATAGATCGAAGGTATTTAGGGTTGCATGTACACCATAGGAGTGTTCGAATGCTCAAAACCCATCAGTGGTATCAAAGACAAGGCTTGTTTTCATTTATACTTGATGCGAACTAGTTTTTCAAAACCAAAATCTACCCAGACTAGAAAACTTGACAAGTTCTGTCCAAAAACACGCCGAGTTCATGTGTTAAGGTATGAAATCAACGAGTTCCTTGAAGAACTCGACGATTTGAGCTACTAGTTTGCATATTTTCATGTTTTTGGATGGAATTGGACTAGGAACATTACCATAAGCTATTTTTGAGATTGTAAACATGTTTTTGATGTGGTAATGTTCATAATAATCCAATTTCAAAGACAATTGTCAATAGATTCATGTTTTGTATTAGTTTAAGGATTAGGCTAATTACATGAAAATGTTTGATTTGAATTGTCTTGTTCTTATGATTTGCTTAGATTAATAGAAAAGTTATGTGATAATGTGTTTTCAATCCAAGTTAATCTAAGAGTTGATTCTGAAATGTGTTTTTGTAACTTGTCCTCAAGTTATACAAAAAGTCACATTTAAGATTCATAAAACTCATAAAGATTTCCATAAGTTATGAATAAGGAAGAATCACATTCTTTTAATGGTTTAAAGTCTTCAATAACTTGTCCTCAAGTTATGGAACTTGAAGAGTTTTTTAATTAAAACTACTTTAAACTCATAAGTTATGGAATTGAAAAGTTTTTGAATAGTTCAAAACTTGCCCTCAAGTTTTGGATTTTGTAAAGTTTCACCTCATGAATACTTTAATTCCAAGTTAAGCCCTTAGAATTTTAAAAGTTAAAATTCAACCCTTATACTCTAGAGTATTATAAGTTAATAATATACATACGTATATACATACATATATATATATATATATATGTGTGTGTGTGTGTGTGTGTATGTGTGTGTGTTTGTGTGTGTGTGTATAAGAACAAATTCAGTCTTACCGTTAGTAGGCTTCATTCACGAAGTCAGTCTATAAGAGGGTATAAGGTTACTGCCTATAAAGTGGCACTTTAATGGGTGTCCACTCTCACCACTGCGTCCTTCATTGGTGGAGGGTCGTTAGCCGAATGGGTAGGACAAGGACTAGAATTCTCCCTTCATTAAAAGTATTAATGATAAATACTAAGTAACTAAACACTTATGAATTCCTAATCTTAGTTACTTAGGAAAATGTGAATTTGGTGCTAACCGATGAAATTACACTTTACACTTTGCTTAAGTCGGTTAGTAGAGTGCGTGTGGGTAACCAACACACTAGCTTGATTTAACAAGGTAAGAAAAGGGTAACTTAATATTTATCATAGTATCGGTGGAGCGCGTGTGGTTAACTGGCACATCGATTGAGGGGTAAATATTAAGGGTACCAAGTAAATTTGCATGGTTTTTCACAGCTTTTTTTGTGATCCTCGGCATCACAGTCATAAAACTTGAGAGGGAACAATCGAGATTGAAACATGCCATCGAAAAGTTCAATGAATCTCAAAAGATCTAGGAGTTTCAAATCCAATTAAAACCTTAAAAATTATTTCGTTTTTCATGGTGGAAATTCGTGAATCATCATTCACCTACCTTCAAATATATTATAGCTTGGATTACGGCATCCCTCTTCCAAGATATAAAAGTATTGTGTTGGGTCCTGTCCTTAATATTTCATATTGGGTGTTATATTAAGGACTTAAATAAAGTTAGTTGAATATCTTTTATTTTAGATGTCATGTTTAGATATCTATGATCATCCCAAATCTCTTGGAACAAGCTTTCCTAATGAAGATGATATCCCATGGTTTGTTCATGGAAATCATACTTCTTCTCTTTCACCTCCTCCAGTTATTCTCCTTAGCCCACAAGTTCTTGAAAAGTTTAGGGTCACTCAAGCCCTTTTGGTAAGCAAAGTCTATGTGTGATCACATCTTGGAGATAAATTCAAATATTCACAAGCTGGGAGAGTTGGGTGTCAAAGTCTAGAGACACTTGGATGTTCAATCACTTTCTAACTCACATAGTAAGTTCCTTTGGGACTACTATGAAACAAACTATGACATAACCCTTCATGATCTTATCTATTTGCTTGGTGCTACGGAATCAAAAATTATTTGAGGACTAGTAAAGCAAATTTGATTAGAAGATCAACTTCCCAAACCTTCAATGGACATTGAAAGATGTAACATTGGATACCTAGTAAAAGCTTTCTCTTCCGAATGGTAAAGAGAAAGTCTAAGTCTGAGATAGTCCCATGTATCATTACCAAAGATTCCATATGTCTCTATTGCCAAAGGAAGGGCTATTGGTTGCAAAGCTTCCTAATTTACCTGGAAGATTATAAGGATGGTAAAGTCAAAAGTTTGACTGTATTTCAGTTCAAGTCTATTATCTAACTCTATTAAGTTCTTATTTTGTGATTCGTATTACATAATGTTACTGGGTCACATGTTGATCTTTTAATAATCAAAGAAAAGAGAGGAAGTTTAAAGGAAGTATATGTTGATTCTAATTGCGAAGATAAATTTCGATCGCATGGTTCGGTGATCATAATTTTGTGGTGTTACATAGGAGTTATAAAATATTGCTTAGGAACAAATAACAATAAGTCTTTCATATGCATTTGCATTGTAAGGATAAGTATTTCAGGAAGTTTAACAATAAAAGAAAAGTTTTTAATTTTATTTATTTTAAATGTCCTCACAGTGGCATTTGTGAAAACAAAATTTGTTTATATGATTCCATTGATAGCAATAATGGAAATATGAATTTGATTCTTTCATTTGTGGTAATGTCTAAATTTTCCAAATAAGGAAAGATTCTCATCACCCGAGTTTCAATTGGACCGAAACTTGGAATCATACAAGGAGTATAGTCTGATGAATGAGAATTTTCACCTTTGGAAAATTAAGACTAATTCCGTGTTCACATTTATATGTGAGTCAAGTGAAGCACTAAGGGATCGAGTACACATTCTTGTGCACCGGTCAAATCCACCACAAAGATCGATAAGACTATTTGTCATGATTTACTAAAGCTTGGTAAATATGATTATACTTACAAGTTTAAGTATAATTCTAAAACATTGGAAAAGTTTCGATGTATGGCAGAACGAATGAGAAGAATCAAATTAGGCAGAAAGATAAAAGTTTCTCAAATCTGAAAAGATGGGAGAGTACTTTAGTAACATGTTTTATGATCATCTTAATGATTAAGAAACCATGTCACAATTTATCCTCTAAGGTCATCTTAGTGCATTCTTATGTCTAGGAAGAGGATACATGAATTCTTGGAACGGTTAAATCAAGAAGACGAGTCATACTTCATTCCATAACAATTCTTAGAGTCATACTCCGAGATTGTAACTTGAGTGACATATCCTAAAAAAGGTTTTTAAACACTTGTCAAATGTAAGAGTAAAATGTGTTCTACTCTTGTACATTTGAAATTGGTAAGTTGTGATGTTTTGGAATAAGTAGAGACTAACTAACGCCAATTGTGTGAAGTGTGTGTCTTGATAAAGAATCCCCACTATCTCTTGAATATTTCACAAGAGAGTCTTATATATCAAGAGGTCAATGGGTGTCTTAAAGGTCTTGAAAGTCTCAAGAACTAATCAAGAATAAAATTTGTAGTGTTTTACTAGCTTAAACCTTGAGGTTTATAACCTATCGTGTTGAAATGTTCCTAATTCTATTCCCATTCTAGTTAAAGTTAGTTTTGCATATGAGTTCTGAGAGTTCTAAATTAGTTGCATAACAACTTGGAAGCAATGGCAGGCCCTTGTGCTGCCAAGTGGCTAGAAGTTAAAATTGCACAAGTTCAGTCCATATGAATTTTGAATTGTCACTAACCTTGTCTTGTGATTATGTTTTTGACAAAATTCACATGAGAAGGAACACATACACAATAATATCTAAGCTTCACAGGGTTTCTCTCCGATTCATGAAAATAATGGTGAGGAAACTCTTTCACTAAGTAGATTTTAAGTAGATAGAAATTGTGATATTTGCATTCTCAAAATTTTTAGTTGAGCGTGTGTGGTTAACCAACACACTAACATGGACTTGTGCGAAATGGAAAAGGTCTAAAAAATTGAGGCTATGATTACCACATCCCTTTTCATAGTTCTAAGATTGTTTAGACACACATGTGAGCTATCTAAGGAAAGGTATATGATTTTGATAAAGTTTTATCAAAGCATCTCGTATCAGAAATCTGAACTTTGGTAAGACAGTGAATAATGTGTTGATTTCTAGAAGTCGAGTTGATTTCTGAGTATATGTCAAAGCTAGTGGGAGCATAAGTGTTATGCTAATAATCATCATGTTAGTGGGAGCATGATAGTTATGAGAAATGTTGCAAGTTAGCAATGTTAATTATAGAAAAATAAAAAGTTTCAATTAGGAAAAAGTTGTTTTGCTATAATTAAGGGAGAGGAAATTATACTTCATTTCAATTCTAAATGCTTAGATTGAGGTTTTCATCATCTTTAGTCAAGGATATACACACACACACACACACATATATATATATATATATATATATATATATATATATATATATATATATATATATGAATTTTATGTTGGAATGGCTTCACATAAGGAAATTCTATATATGGGTCCATTATTTGCGTTCTAAAATTTGATTATGATTATGGCATCCCTTTTCATAATATTCATCATTTCTGAATTTTCCAAATGCTCAGGGCATTAAGGGGGAAAAGTCTAGAATTATATATGATTAAAATGATTAAGAAATTGTCGAGGACAATCTAAGGCTTACCAAAGATTGGTTTCTTAGGGACAGTTGGAAGTATATTGTTAATTTTGGAAGGACAATATTGACATATTCTGGAAAGAGGCAGCTCTTGTTCAGAAGTGATATTCAAATTGGGAAAATGGAGTTGTTTCCATAGGTGGAAGTCATTCAATCTGTGTAAGATTAGAAAACTTAATGCAAGAAGGATGTTCAAAGCAACGTAGTTTGAATCCGAGACTTCGTTTCCATGAAATGAACTCCATTGGAATACTCTGTAATGACTGTTGACAAGTCTTTGTGACTTTGTGCATAATAGTAAGAAGAGGATCAGTGCGTATAAGTTTAAAATCTAACAGATTTCGGTAAATGGTAGGAATTTGGAATTCTTGCATTTGTGGTAAATATTTGGGACTGTGAAATGAGAATCATTTGAATTATGTTCAATCGATCTATTTCACAAAGTAAAAGATCATTGACAAACATAGTGTGCATACTTGGTATATGGCATGACTAGTATTTAGAAAACATAATGTACATGCTTGGAGCATGGGACGACTATTGTTTTAGTTCAAGTATAAAGTTGATAATTTGAAACAGTATACAATGAATAATGTGTAATTAATATGGTGATAAATAAAAGTTGTTTTATTTACATTCATAAGTTCTGAGACCATATTGCATTCGATTATTCTAGTGTTTCACTTTGCATGTTTTGACTTCCAGAATAACTAGGTCGTTCTTCCTGAATAACTAAGTTGTTCAAACCATCCACATTCAATAATACATTGGAAGTAGGTGTTAAGGCAAGACTGTCATGAAGCTGGTTTGTAAATGTGCAAGGTAGTGGACATAGCAAGAGTCGCTACAACATTCATGAGTGCTCGTAAGCTCTGAGTATTGGATTGAACCCACGCTCATTTGAATCACTTCATGGGTTTTATCACGAGTGATCATGAGACGATAATATCTTATATTCTTCAAACCTAGAGATATGAGTTGTTGCCTATGAGTTGGTTATACATTGATTGTATGAAAACGCATTGGTAACTCGATGTTATGAAACGTGACTTTGTGTATGATTCAAAAAGTAGTAGAAACAATCATATGAGTCGAAGTTTATCCATTCAGTTTACCCTTGAAGGGATAAAAGCGATATATGTGGCCCCTCGATGATTTACTGATGACATCCCGAAGTGTTTGGCCAAGCCTGGACTAATTTGATTTGTTCAATTAGTCGGTCATCATAAATCGGTAATTAGGAAATAACAGATGGACAGAGAGAAAGATTATAATCCATGTCTCAGTTCATATGATATCTAGAATGGAGGAATACATGATCGCTTATCTAATGGATGCGTCATTGATTTGTTCAGAGTTCGACAACAGCTTTCAAGAGCTTTGATTGCTGGTCGAGTTTTGAAGCCATACACAGTAATACCTTGAAAAGTTCAAGTTTGCATGTATAATAGAGAAAACATAGATCCACGGTATTTTGGGTTGCATGTACACCATATGAGTGTTAGAATGCTCAAAACCCATCACATGTATGGATGGACTAACTGATTGCTTGGGTTATGCAAAGTTACTCCCATCGAGATTAAATAATCTCATAGTAATTGGGTTGAACTATTGTACAACTCTCCTTTGAGTCTAGCCATTGCATGGATGGATCTTCTACTCGATGGATTATCTAAGTCTTCTGTCAGGTATAAGTGCTCTACATTCGATTATGTTCACTGGTTTTGTTTCTAATGGTAGTATCGAGATAATCAAGGCTGGAAGTGTGCATTTGCTTGGTTATTCGAGGAAGATTAAGCTTGGTAAATCTCATCATGGCTGGTTTGTCAGGGAGTCAGCCCACCTCGAGACTACAAAGTTGAGATTGAGTAAATGCGATGGTTGCAATGAATTCATTCATCTACGGATTGTAGGGCCCTGTGAAGGTTAGTTTTGGTTGCCTTGGGAAGGTTGTGGTATTCTTGTGGTTGCGTCTGTGTTGGTCAAGTTCTTTGGCATGTTAGGAGTGATAAGGAATGATTTCGAGGATGAAATATAATTTAAGTGGGGGAGAGTTGTACATTCTCTTTGAAATTGAGTAATTAAATAATAAACCCAGAATCCCAAGATGTAAATTTATATTTTTTGTTATTTTATTGTGCCTCTAAAATCCATCATATTTAGCGGGGTGTTGATTTTAGCAAGCCAAATGATATAATTTGGGTTGTCACGGGTTATGTAATTCCAGGATTTATTTTGTGAAGATTTTCAGAAGTTAGGGGTTTTTGGTAAATATTGGACTTATTATGAAGGATTTTGAAGACTGAGGGTTATTGACTAAATTACGGATTTGATTTGAAAGGGATTTCAGAAGTCACCGTATAATTGGTAAATATTGGAGCTAAATTGAAAACATTTCAGAGAGGATGGACTGATTGTGTCAATAGGGGATGAAGTTTATGTGGAGTCGGGGTTTATAACCATCACCCTCGTCCCACAACCCTAACCCTAATCATTTAAACAACCGCCACCCTCCTTCCCCTACCTCCAAACCCCATTACCATCTCCGTCAACTTGGCACTACCGAATGCCCGCCGGTGACTCTTGTTGCCGGCAATAACGAAGACCGTTGAGAAATAGGAAAGCGTGTTCCACCAGTTGCAGACTGCAGAAGAAGTTGAAGTTGTGGTTGCCATCGTTCGCGACTTTCTAGATGCCACCATCTTTTTCAAAGCTAGAAGCCTCCGAGATAATTTCGCTATCGCCATTCCTGCCATGGCCGAGGACGTGGACCAACCTCATGACACCGTTTCAGTTGGGACCACCGCCGCCACCTTTCTTCTGTAGTTACATCGTAGCCGCCGTGTGGCTGTTTCATCGTGTCAAATGCTCTTCGATCGTTACATGCCACCAGGTGGGTGGTTCCACTCGTATTAGCGTTTGTAAGTTTAGGTGTTGTTGTCACCGGCTGTGAATGTCAAGAGGGTGTGATGGTTTTGGCCGGAACACCAAGAAAAGACACCACCACCACCGTGAGGTGGTGGCTGTCATATCCAACCACCGCCTGCCACCAGAAGGCTGCCTGAGTGTGTGTGTGTGTGTGTGAGTGTGTCTGTGTCTTATTTTGTATGCGTGTGTGTGTGTTTATTTGGATATTGTTGTATAATTGTATTTAGTTGCCGAAATAATCAAGGAAATTCATAACTACCACTGTGAGACACCGTTGACCACCACTACCTAAGGTACTAGTGGGTGGTACCCGACTTAATTAAAAATTAATTGACCTAAAAACTTAACAAACGGACTAATTGGCACGCAACTGGGTTGGAAACCCTAATTAGGCTTTAGAAAACCCTAGTTTTGGATATGTTAGTTTTGGAATTGTGAGGACCCGCATTTTGGACCATTGGATTGGAATTATGAATTAAGCATGATTGTATTATATTTTTGGCCAAGTGGATTGATGGACATAATGGATTAAGTCCTTAATGGGTTAAGTAAGAACACTTAACCCTAATAGTCATTTTATGAAAAAAAAAAACCCTTATTAGGGCCTTCGTGGGCAAATTAGGAACAACTTTATGGAGTAAGGAAATTATTGGTCCTTAGGATGAGGCCCATTGGAGGCTTCGGCCTAATTTGGAAAAGTGGGCCATAGGTGGGAGATAATTGGGCCTTGATGATTATAAGATATTTGAACATCTGAATGCCAAAAATTTGGACTAGAATGAATGGTTGGGCCTTTGGAGTGTGAGTTTCGGCCCAATTTGGAAAATTGGATCATATGTTGGGATTTGGTACACTGTTTAACTTTTGGGCCTTTAGAGTGTGATTTTGGGCCTTGGTCTTGAATCAAGCTAGGTTGGGGGTAAATACCACAAGTTTGGACTCGTGGTTATGTATTACAATCTGATTACTAATTGGGTGTTGTTTTGATATTGATAGTTCGGGAATCTGTCAACCAACAGCTAGAGTTTTTTTTGCAAGACTTCGGCAGTGTGAGGTGAGTCTTCTCCCCATACCAATGGGTGGAAGGCACCAAGGCCGACCCATTTATCTAGTTGTAATGATTATTTTCGATATGCTATCAATACATTATGTATTTATATGAAGACCATGTGGGGGTTCCATGGCAATTAGTTATATGTGGTATGTTAGTTGATTGTGTGGTATTCGGTATGCTAGTTGTCTTTGGGATACTTGCATGGAAGCCCCCAAGGGGATCCCGAGGAAATTGTCTATGTGATACTTACATGGAAAACCCCGAGAGTTTTTGTTGATAAAGTTTATGAGGAAACAACGAAATTCGAAAACATGATGAAGGAAAAAGGTCCTCATTATCTCGAATCAAACTCATTCATGTATCGGTCTTTCAAATCTATAATGATTTAGTTTTTTCGAATCAGGTGTTTGTTACTACAGGAAATGGAGACAAAGTGAATCCCAAAATAAACAAAATTGTTGATGAAGAAAATAAAGGAGCTACAAGAAAATGATTTTTCTCAAACCAAAGCACGGTTGAAAATAACGTAAAGAAGAACGCGAACAATTTTCAAAGGAAAAAACCAAAAAGAATTTGGGAAGTAAAAATTGAAAAAGCAAAAGTTAACAAACAAAAAAATGAATCAATTTCTCAAAATCATATGACAAAAGCACAAATTTTCAATGAAGAAATTTAAAAAGTTTCAAAAGAAGAAGGAATTTCGATGTTGAAAGCACGAAACAAGGTTTATTGGAATATATCATTTCTTTTAAGAAACGAAAACCTTTTTCACAAAAATCATCTGAACAGAAATCGACTTAACAAGTTAATACTTTTTCACAATATAAGTCTTTTGATCATAAAAAACCCGCTCAAAAACAAAATGATTTTTCAAAAGATCATTTAAAAGTTCAAAAACCAATTCGAACAACGATTGTTCAAAACCAAGAAATGAAAATTTTATTCAAAAGCAACAACAAAGGAATTTTGTTGCTAATCATCAAAATGCAAGGTTTTCACAAAATTTTTTTCAAAGAAATGGTTTTCAACATAAGGAACAAAGACATTTTCATAAATATCACGATCAAGGAAGATTTTCGAATGGACAACAAGTTATTAATCGTACATCCATCAGTTATAACAAAACTTTTCAAAATTGATATCAAAACCATGTAAAACCAACATTTCCGAAAAGAGATTGTGAAAAGCTCAATGTTAAAGGAAAAAGAAATGAACCACTAAAAATAAAACAATGACACTTTCCAAATCCCGATTCGAAGCAGAAAGTCAAACTTTCATTTGTCAAAGGGATAACTGAAATGAAGAATATAAATATTTGGCTTGAAGGCAAAGGAAAGTCATACCAATCAGGAAAGTTTTCTCAACAGGAAATCAAGTATGCTTATGTAAACTACTTGAACGAGTCACAAACTAGGAGTACTTCATCTGAGGAATCGAGTACTTCCGTTCGAAAATGGAAAGAAGTTCCTAAAGAAAAAGTTGAGATGAAACAAATTGTTGTTGAAAACGGGAAAGTTGGTGCTGAACCTAAACCAATGAATGATTTCATTGGGATACCTAAGATTGTAGAAGTTGACTTAATATATAGTTTTAAACCAAAGTTTTGAAGTTGGGAGTTAGGATCCTCATTTCACAACGCATTTCACTCTAATAAACAATGACGTAAAAAGCCTCATGGACCTATATTTTTTGATTGATTATAGGTATTAGGTGATGAGGAATATGATGAATACTAGTACGTCGACAGTGGTTCCTCTCGTCACATGACTGGCTGGAAGGAAAATCTACGTGATTATAGAAGTTTGGAAAATGTTGGAGTTGTGAAGTTCATAAATAACCAAAAATACAAGGAAAAGGCTATGGGAAGGTTACGAACGCAAAGTTTACAATCAATCAAGTGGCATACGTGGAAGCTCTTCAACACAACTTGATAAGTTTTTCACAACATGTTGTAGGTACTGGTAATCAAATAGTCTTCGATGAGGAAGGTAGTGTCATTTCGAATAAAGAAACAAAAGAAGACTTGCTTAAGTCTAAGAGGATAGGTGATATGTTCATACTCGACATCAAGCCAATCGTTAGTGTTCCCTCTATTTTCTTACTTTAGAAGGATTCATTTGAACTAAGCTGGTTGTGGCATCGAAGACTCTCTCCTTTTAACTTCAAAAATCTTAACAAATTGGTTTTACATGATCTTCTACATGGATTTCCTGTTTTAAAATTTTATAACAACTCGTTATGTGCAACTTATGAACAAGGAAAACAACATCGCCATGGTCATCCTATTGTCTTTGACTCCAAGATCATCGAACCACTGGAACTTCTTCACATTGACCTTTGTAACCCTTCGACTGATGAGACTCTCAACAAGAAGATGCACATCTTAGTCATTGTCGATGATTTTTCAAGGTTCACTTGGGTTTTCTTTTTTCTTGAAAAGTATGAAACTGACCAAGTAACGATTGATTTTATCAAGAACATAGAGCTCAATCTACAAACGAAAGTTCAAAAGATCAAAAGCGATAATGGATCAGAACTCAAGAATCAAGTTCTTGATTCGTTTTTGGCTAAACTAGGGATTAGGCATAATTTTTCATCTCCTTACACACCACAACAAAATGGTGTTGTCGAACAGAGAAACATATCTCTATGAGAAATAGAGAGGACAATGCTCTCCTATGTGAATTGACCTCAATATCTCTGACCAGAAGCAGTTTCGACAACATGTTTCACTCAAAACAGATCATTTATTCATCTTCGTTTTAATATCACCTTGTATGAAATCATTAACAATCGAAAACCAAATGTGAAAAATTTCCATGTTTTTGGTTGCAGGAGCTTCATAATGAATCCTAAAGATAACGTTTCAAAATTTCAGTCCAAGGATGATGAAGGGATATTCTTGGGATATTCGCACAACTCTGTTGCATATAGGGTGTTGAGTAAGCGAACCGGGAAGATTTAAGAGACTTTCAATCTAACTTTTGATGATTATTATGCCAAACGTGTTGAAAAGACTTTTGAACAATAGCCTATCATTACAGAAACAAATGACGAGTCAAAAATTATTAATGCTTTTGATTTTGATTATGACTTAATTTTTGGTTTTGCTGATAGGGCAATAGATGTAGAAGTTCATACTGATGATAATCAAATTCCTGAAGCATTGAAAAGTTCTGATGATTCGGCAGTAACTCGGGAATATGATGATTCTCATTTGTCACACCCCAAAACCTCAACGGTGGAAACATCCTGGGGCGGAGGACGTCATGTACAGTATCACAACAAAGCATAATAGTAAACAACCAACAACATCATCCATTGCATTAATAATATAATTTAATACAATAGTGTTCTGTATAGTTATATAACACCAAAAATATGAATCAAAATAAGAGATGAGTCTTCAACATGCTCCATCTTCTCAAAACCTAGCATCGGTAACTGTCTACTAATCACTTGAGAATAAAATTTATTTTGAAAGAGTTTATCAGCTTTAAAGCTGGTAAGTTCATAATCATTTTAGTGTCATTGTTTGTATAAAAATGTTTGTAAGTGAGATAAAAGCTTCTATGTTTATACATATATACATAAAGGAACATGTTTGTACACCTGTGCTACCCAAAGGTATTGAACTGAGATAAAAGCTTTTATGTTTATACATACATACATAATATATAACTAAGGATCAAACAACACTCGGAAAAACAACATGGTACTCTAAGTCCACAACTAAACAAGGAACATAAAATAAAGTGAGTTATCAGTCATAAGTCCTTCCAACCTTACTTATATAACTATGTATGCATTATACATGGGTTTGACAATATTTAAGTTTCAAAGAGTTAAAAGAAAAGGTTTGACATATAAGATCAAGTTTAATAAAGAGTTTAGTATGTAAAAGAGTTTAATAAACATTTTGAATTATTTTGTTGGATAAAACAATTAGAAGTATAGTAAATCCATTTGTTTGATTGTTATTAATCGCATGTGATTGATATAATAACTATAATGTTTCAACTTGTATTCCCCCTCCCCCATAAAAGCATTTAAAAGGTATATTAAGGGGTATGAACTCACCTATATTGAGCAGTTTAGATGAACGAGTGGTATAGGATGCTAAGTGCCAAGTGAAGACTTGAGCACACACACACACACACACATCCTATTTATCATATAATGATACATATATGTAAACAATTAGTGTTTAAACAACTAATAAACGAGTGGTCATAAAAAACACTTATGTTCAAGTGCTAGAAGTACTAAGGGTTGCATATAATGGGTGTATGGCTACACATTAATGTTTACGGCCAATAGGTTTTGTTTCATGTGTGTGTACGGCCAGAGTGTACGGACCAAGTGAGTGTACGTCTGTACAATCATGACGAAACATGCCATTTAGTGATTTAAGGTCCTCTTAAGCATCTATGGAGTGTGTCTTGACCAATACTTAACCTTATTGAAAGTTAAATGTCATTTTGGACCCTAAAAAGGGTGTGTACAACTATACAAGGAGTGTACGACCATACACTCTTGATAATCATTTAAATATGGTAAAAAGTGTATTCTAAGTCTCTATCTAGCATCCCTTAAGTGTTCTTGATCAAGTGCTAGCCTAGAAAATGAGTTTTAAGGCCATTAAGCACCAAATGAAGGGGTGTACGGCCACATGGGGTGTGTACGACCATACACTCCTTATTGATCATATTTTGGACGTTTTCTAAGGAGTAAAGTCAGTAAGTAACTAGCATAAAGAGTGGTACTTACAATAGAGAAGCCTTTAGGGGTGTTTGAGGTCCAAAAACTTAGAAGATGTGCTTGGTGTTCTTGGTGTCATTGGAGAATACTTGAAGATCCAAACAAAATGCATAATTTCATGGATGAAATGATAGATCCTTACTAGATAGTGTAATGAATCATAAAATCGAAGGAAGAAAACACTAACAACTTGAAGATCTAGAATCTAAAACGGATGATACTTGAGAGAGAAGTTGATTTTTAGCTTAAGAGTGTGAACAGAGGTGAAAGAAGGCTAACACTCTCATTTATACTTGAGAGTGTACGGCCAAAAGGGGGCGTATGGCTGTACACTCCTTATGTTGGAGTGTTTGGCCGATTTTTGAAGTGTTGAACTCGTGGGACTCCTTTATAAACCCTAACTTTGAAGGTACAAGGCTTAGAACACTCTATTTCACTCTAAACAATGTTAGGGCATAGCAAAAATGGTTCTGAACTTGATTGATTTGAATAAGTGTACAAGATAGAAATTTCGGGTGGTCACATCCTTCTATCTCAAATTCTTAAATACATATCAAAAGTCACCCGATATTGCAAGGTGATCAAGTGGAGGGGGAGCGCTTTAATTCGATATCGCAAAATCAATTCAATGAGTCTAATATTGAAGTGGAGCATGGTTTAACTAACTATTCATTTGAGGGGAGCATGGTCATTTGAATGTTGGTTTCGAGGGGGAGCATCACAAGTCCAATCCAGTTGTCTATGGGGAGCAAAATGTATTTATACCTAATGCTTCAAATGCACAAACTAATGTTTTTCATGATGTGTATGATAATGTGTCCAATACAGGTGAAGGTTCTGAAACGGATGCAATGTTCAAAGATGCACCTTCGGATTTCGATCTTGTATATCCACCACTAGATAGATGGACACTAAACCATCCTAAAGAACAAGTTCTTAGTGATCCTCAAGCTGGAGTTTTGACAACGGCTCAGCTCCGTGATAAAATTATGTACTGAATGTGCACCAAAAATATTGCATATTTAGGGTTTTTTTAAATAGAACCAAACATAGTAAAGGCTGCTTTGGATGATCCTGATTGGATTGATTCCATGCAGTATAAACTTGCCGAATTCAAAAGAAAGAAGGTTTGGAGACTAGTTCCAAAACCAAATGATGTTTTGATCATTGGCTTAAAATGAAAATTTTAAAAATAAAATTGAAAAAGTGGGAAATGTGGTTCGAAAAAACCAATGTTGGTTGTTAAAGGATATGCGCATCAAGAAGGTATTGACTATGTTGAAACCTTTAACCCTGTCATGAGATTCGTGGATGTTCGAATATTTATTTCTTATGCAACACACAAGGACTTCGATGTTTATCAAATGGATGTCAAGTGCGCTTTTCTCAATGATGTATTAGAAGAGACTGTGTATGTTGAACAACAACTAGGTTTCGTAAATGATAAATACCCTGATCATTGTTATATTCTCGGTAAAGCTGTTTATGGATTAAAACAAGCACCTTGAGCCTGGTATGCAACTCTTACCAATTTCTTCAAACTCTCTACATTTAAAAAAGGATCTGTTGATCCCATTCTTTTTCAAAAGAATGTGCGGGATCATATGATGCTAGTTTAAATACATGTAGACGATTTATTTTTGGCTCGACTAACCCTTCATTTTCTAGAGAATTTGAGAATATGATGAAAAGTCAATTCAAGATTAGTGTGACGGGTAAGATCAATAATTTTCTGGGACTAAATATTTTTCAGAGTAGGGATGAAATTTTCATCAATCAAGAGACGTACTCTCGTAACTTACCTGAGAAATTTGGCATGATGAATCGTTCGAAATTGAAAGTACCAATAGCAGTTGGCACACACTTAGGACCATCATTAGGCAAGCCTGTTGTTGATTTTATGTTGTACACGAGCATCATTGGTTCATTACTATACTTAAATAATAGTACACCTGATATTATTTTTGTTGTTTTCAACTGTTCCAGGTATTAGTCGAATCCCATAGAACCTCATCTAACAGTTGTGAAGAATATCTTTCACTATCTCAAAGGAACTGTGTTGTTGGGTTCGTGGTACCCTTCGAAGACTAGTTTCTGCATTCAAGCATTTTCAGATGCAGACCTTGGTGGATTTCAAATCTACATAAAAAGAACTAGTGGTGGATGCCAACTTTTGGAATGTAAGCTTGTTAGCTGGAAATCAAAGAAAAAAACTAGTGTTTCGATTTCCACATCAGAAGCATAATATGTTGTTGTTGCAGGTAGCACTTCTTAGGTCATATGGACACAGATTCAACTTCATGATCATCCAATCAACATGAAAATGATACCTTTGTTTTGTGATTCACAAAGTGCCATACACATCTGCCATCATCTGGTGTAACATTCGAAGACAAGGTTCATTTCATCAAGGATCATGTTGAGGATAGAAATCTACATGTTCACTTTGTGAAGACGACGGATCAATTTGCTGACATTTTTACAAAGCCTTTAGATGAAAAATATTTTCTAAGGATCTTGTTTGGTTTAGGAACGCTCGATGCAAATGTTGTTCCAAGCTTGTCCTCATCGTGAAAAAGCAAGGCATCGAAATACTACTTACGGATTTCAACATTACTATTCACTTTTTAGCATTTGAATCCCTTTGTTTTCGAAATACATATGAATGGTTAAGTTCATACTTCTTTATCTGAGAAGATTTTCCACATCGAAGTACCTTGTTTGGAAGTCGATACTTCTTACTTCAAATGTGTGGTGACATTTTCCTGGTTTTAATTTTGTTTCATAAAAACGAAAATACCAAATTAATTAAAATTATTTTCTATTTACATTTCATAAATACAAAAACTCCAAAAATATTTTATGTATGTTGTCTTTCAATTTCAAAATAAAAAATTCCAAAAATATTTTCTTATTTTTGTTTTTCAAATTCAAAAACGAAAATTCCAAAAATATTTTATTTGTTGTTGTTTTGTGTGTTTAACATTTTTTCAATGTATATCTTGATCAACATATAATACTGTACATTGCTTCTTAATAAAGGGATGGTTACACTTTCAAATCTTTTCACTAGTTAGGTGTCCCCAGAAGCATGTTGATGTATGTCGACCTAAGCCTCATAAGACTCAATGTGTTTCGAAGCCTTAATTGATCACTCACTATGATGGTTCCTTCCCAATCAGGCTATATTCGCATTAGTCGACGAGCAACCTTTCTCTTCTCATTTTGATTTAAGAGATTTCTGATAAATCCATCTCATTCGGAGAGGTACACAATGTTTCTCAACAAATCTTTTTCACTAACTCTGTTCTTTACGATTCACACACTTCACTTGAGCATCCTCGCTATCTCTAGTACACACCAACCAGGATGTAGATGTTGCACAAGTATGTGTTCATGATCCTAATTCATGACTCTGTGATGATGTGAGACATCCCCATTATCACGGCCAAAAAAGACAGATTTTTTTATGCTTTGTTTTAAAATCAAAGTAACCATTTAAAGAAATTTGCTGCAGAATTTGTTCCCAAAACAAAATGTGATAAGAATTTATCAAAGCATTTCTTTAAATAAATGTATTTTTCATTAAATAAAAAAATCTCGGGATGTCATGTTCCGATACAGACCAAAAGCATAAATAGTATAAAATAGACGTTACAACAGTTAATTATAACTACTGATCTATAATCCAAAATCTCTCATCAAGTCCACTAACTTTTACTCGTCTGCCATTTAATGTAATGCAAAGAAAACTGAGTACGTCAGGCTTGGGATCCTGGTGATCATATAGGGTTTTCAATCCACAATAATATAATTATTATATTCAATCATCAAACAATAAACCCAATTACCCATCACTATTATTTTCTTTATTTCTTAAGGTTTTACCCTAAGAATCGAATATCCTTCCTTCATTCGTTGCTAAGGATTGACCTAAGGAATTGACACAAAGTCCATTGATGTCACACCCCAAATCCGGAACGGCGGAAACGTTCTGGGGTGGATGACATCATGTCAAGTATCACAACATATGCACGATAGTAATCAAAGTACAACAACCATTCCATTAATGGTAATAGCTTTACATAGGTTACATTTCATAGGGACATCAAAGTAATACAAATGCTAATATATATATATATATATATATATATATATATATATATATATATATATATATATATAGCTCGGTTCTAGGCTGACTTCGCAAAAGCTCCCGGGTGTACCTGTCTATCGCTGACCTGAGAATACAAGTTATTTTGAAAGTGAGTATCAGCATTTTTATAAATGCTGGTGAGTTCATAAGTATTTAGTGTCATTTATGTAAGTAAGCATTTTTATTCAAAATAACTTTATGAAAGGTAGTAGTTAAGAATTTATGGTGTATTAGCGTCCTTTCCAGAAAATCCTATATTTTCTAAATAAAAGCAGTCTTCTACCAAGACCCGATAGACTTATGTTATAAGGAGTAATCTTCCCCAAAATACTATCATTATCAGAAAACAATATTCACTTTAATGGAATAATGAGAAAGTAACAAGTAAAAATACCAGGGGGAAAATAACATATGCTTCAGCAGTAATGCTGCTGACTAAGGCAAAAGAAATCATAGACTCCGGGAGAGTATCAAGCGAATGATACGCCTGGCTTAGTCTAACAAAAGGAGGCACAAAATCTAGGCAATATCAAATGAATGACACAGCTAGCAAAGTATAAAACAGGAAAATACAGTGATAAATCTTGTTACCTTAAGGCCATGAATTATAAGGTAAGCACGGAGATACTCATAACCATACTTAATGTCAGTAGAGAACTTGACGCCCTGCAAGCATCGTAATGAATATGACATTTGTCACCCATTGGCTTGGTCATAAGATAGGGGTCGTTCCTACTAAGTTATCTTATATTGGAGAGATTCACTCTCTGGCTCGGGAAAGATCTGAGGAAAGTTTAGAACGAAGACCGCGGGAAGAAAGGCTCATGAAGACTTATGGCTAAATACTCTCAATCAAGGTGTTGGGATCCGCTCTATTCGTATTACTTGCAACGGGAAAAGGCGATTTACCTAACACATAGCGTGAGTAGTGTAATCACCAACTCACTAAATTGTATTAGTTTATGGGTGTATTAGTGTGATGATAACGAGGAAAGACACTTATTAGGATCCATGTATTGGTTCCCTCTATCTAACTCTTATCCTTGACTAGGACCGGTGTTGGTTTTGTTCGGATAGATACATGGGTTCTCTTCTCTTGTAGACATATTGAATTCCTACTCCGTCTTACTTCCGATTATGACTCTGAATGTCACCACTTCATGATGGATGACTAAAAATCTCAGAAGTTCAGGTGAATTTCCCACCGATGTCCCTAAAAGGTATAGGCACTTGGCGTTTTCAGTAGTCTTGTCGCAGGTTCGTCTACGAAGTTAGGGTTCCCAATGATTTCAATCAAGATGAGTGGGATACAAAGAGTTACGTCGGGCAAACACTTTTCAAGTCTAAGAAGTGAATTGACTTGTGGTGAAACTTATGGAATTTCCGAAGTAGTCGTGGTTTGACGAGGGTTGGACCAATTTTGTAAAAAATCTCAGATGCGCCTAAGCTCTCAGAAAGGTAGAGCTTTTCAGTACTTAGAACATAGTGTACTTCTATGGCGAGATGATCATTGGCCCGATCGCCATTCTTAAGTTCCAAACGTTCTCACATACTGGGAGTGTAGTCCTTCAGGTTGGTTCTTAGAAAGCTTGGGTTATCCTTGGATTCATGTTTCCTGTTGATTGGCTTTTAGAGGTTTTATGGATCATCGAATGAATTGGATGTCTATGAGTATCTGTCTGTTGTAGGTCGTCTATCTCAACCTAGTGCAAAATGAACCTGCACTTCGGGTTCTTGAGATGTTCCTAACGGAACTATCAGGGTTGGGGAGATAGGGTTTTACCAGACGGCTGTTTAGAAAGTTTCTAAACTTTACATCATCGTCTAGTTTGACGCTCTCACAATATGATTCCTAATAGGAAAGATTCATGCTCTTACTTGCTTTGCTGTTTCATGAATAGAAATCTTTACTCAGGGATAACTCAATCCTTAGAGATTTTCTGAAGTGTTGGGCTATCTTGGGAGGTGGTTTTACCATTTCTGTGTGAGATAGTATTCTCGGAACACCAAGTAGTCCAATGAATCTCTAAGACATGCCCTATTCTCCAAGGTGTCGGTTTATTCTAGTTCCAGAAAGCGCGTTTTCAGGTGTAACCCATCGATTTACACATAGACTGGTGTCAGCTCTATAATTTCTTCGGGATCTGGGTTGTAAAGCTTAACACCACCTAATTTTGTACTTCATTCAAGTATTCTTGGTTGCGGAGGTTATCCTCTAGTTCTTGGCACTTTAGTGTTCATTTCAGAGAATGCAGTCCATCGTCTACAGGGCGACGATGACTTCTTCTACGCGAGGAGGCGGAGTGTTCTAGGCACTACTCGTTAGTAGCAGGGTGGACGAAGTGCCTGAGTAGTGCGAGCGTCTTCTGCAACTACTCTTCTGGTGGTTATGAGTTTCCTTGATTTAGATTAAGTCTAGAAGTATAGGTTTCCATGACTCGGATGTTCTAGTTTTCTCATCGACTCTTCTCAGAGCTTATCTTATCGCAGCTTCCAGGTTTCCTGGATATCTACTGAGATGCTTGATTCATGGGATTAAGTGTGAATGGATGGTCGTAGTCAATGTCCTTGAATCTTACGACTCAGGTTTCTTTATCAACAGAGGGTGTTAGCTACTATATTGGTTTAACCGGGATGACAACAAATTTCGGATTTGTGGTCATTATAGTAGCTCAACGCGCAATGGTTCTCTTGACTCTAGTTTCTATTCCATGGGATAAGATGGAAGGTTTTACTATAAGGTTCGTGGTAGAGCTCATACTTGGCTTAACCACTAATACTTGGTGTATGCAAGTCGTATTTAATTGAGGCCGACATGATGTTCAGTTGTGCAACTCCACCCCAGACCCACAACCAAACTAGGAACAGGGAGTAGAAAGGAAGCACACATCTTAAATTTGTTTGATCTAAATAATATACCACTCTTATGCATATACTCAGTTAATAGTAGTCAATCCTGTGAGCTCTTTCCTTTTGATTCACAAACCTGATTGCGAGGTGCTAAGGGTCTGTCTGGGATATCTACGGAGTAGGTTTTGGGTGGTTATCGTCTTCTAGAATGCTTGTAGTGTCTTTCTCTTCGGGCTCTATTTGTCTAAGGAAGGGATGGTTAACAATGCATGGTACCCTACTCAGGGGTATTTCGGATGGTTTTAGATAAGAGAGACGATTAACAGATCGCATTAGGTTTTATTATCAGGTTTGGAAGAACCTTTATTCGCTGAAATGGCTACGGTGAAAGTTCTTTTTTTTTTACACAACACTTAGGAATTTACACATGGTTGTACTAAGTCGAACCATGATTTATAGAGGCATCAAAGTTGGCATACATCGACATAACATAGAATGAGGGTCGATAGGGCCATGTACCGAACGGGCACACAAGTTCTTGGTGTCTTGGGTTTCGTCCCGTATCACTGTCGTGGATACTTGGACCGATAGAGTCGACGCGGAAGTTTAGAGGGTCCTGAGTGTTTTTGGAATAGTGTACCTTTCATGAATGGATTCTCACGAGGCATTTCTATAATCCCCTAGCATACACTAGTCATGTATAATTAAGGTGGAGAGGACTGTTGATTGAGCGATTCCGCCCTAAATCGACAACTAAATGTGGAATAGGAAATGAGGCGGCATCACTCACTCAAGGTCTATCCATCTTAATTATACATGGCCTTATCGTATATACCGAGCCATCATAGCTTTACCTTGTGATTTTTTTTTTAGTTTTATAACAGTGTTGCGACTTTTAATAGAGTTACAATATTAGATTTCCTACAAGATTAGTGTTGTGAACTAGGTGTATTACAAAGGCAGTTATACGCAGTAGAATACTTTAACGAGGATCTGGAGTAGTTTCTCCTGCAGCAGTGATTCTTAGTATCTCCCCGTCTACACTGGAGTTCTTTATTATTGGACAATACTTTTTTAGGTGTCCCATCTCGCCGCACTGGTGACATGTCTGGTTCGTACTAGTATTGGTGGTGGGGGTGAGGTGCTTAATCAGAGTTACGTGGACATGAGTGCCTTCCTCGTTTCTCCACTTTGAATATTTCCCTTTAAAGAGTCCAACTTTAACGCCACCTTTGTGTGTAGGGTTGGTCCCGATGTCATGGACTTGTGAAATGGGTCGTACTGGTGCTGAAGGGGCGGGGGTTGCCACTTGCTGTTGTTGCATGGCAAGTCTTTGGAGTTGTTGGCGTTCCTTTCGAGCTCGGCAGTTTCATTTCCTCCTCTCAATTTTACAACTTTGCGTGTTCGTGACTGTCGCTATTTGTTGGCTTCTTGGATCGGTATGATGATCAGTTGTTTCCATTCCTTTGTTAGTGATTGCATTACTAGCGTTGAGGTTTGCAAGGACACATGGCACGGCAGCTGTTAATGCTATTTGGGAAGTGGAAGCGTCGATATGAACGATATGGGCTTCGTTGTTCGGCTGACTATCACCGGATGACGACATGATTCTGTAACACGAAAGACAATGGGGTTCGTGAGTGACCAAGGTTGGCTTTGGCTTATTTGATTCTGACTAAGAGATGAGTTATTATACATGAGAACTCAGCTTATACACGTTATAATATAATCAAGACTGGGCGGATAGTAAAATGTGTGATTCTATTTTAGTTTCACATCCCGACGAGGAAAAGAAACTAAGTCAGCAACCTCACGTTTTACTGTCTACCAGGACTTTGTTATATATAACTTGGGAATGTATGAGCAAGGAAATCATACTAATAACCTTCTTACTAACCCTTCATAACTGAACTAGAATTCCTAGTAAGGGTTATCTTTGGACCTAGATGTATTTCAATTGTTTACCAATGGAGTAGGAGTGTGTTCTCGAAGGTTTAACCTACGTCCCTATGATGCAGTCCTGATATCAAGGTAGGGGTATGAGTATTGGAAAGCCATAAGATAGGGGTCGTTCCTACTAAGTTATCTTATATTGGAGAGATTCACTCTCTGGCTCGGGAAAGATCTGAGGAAAGTTTAGAACGAAGACCGCGGGAAGAAAGGCTCATGAAGACTTATGGCTAAATACTCTCAATCAAGGTGTTGGGATCCGCTCTAATCGTATTACTTGCAACGGGAAAAGGCGATTTACCTAACACATAGCGTGAGTAGTGTAATCACCAACTCACTAAATTGTATTAGTTTATGGGTGTATTAGTGTGATGATAACGAGGAAAGACACTTATTAGGATCCATGTATTGGTTCCCTCTATCTAACTCTTATCCTTGACTAGGACCGGCGTTGGTTTTGTTCGGATAGATACATGGGTTCTCTTCTCTTGTAGACATATTGAATTCCTACTCCGTCTTACTTCCGATTATGACTCTGAATGTCACCACTTCATGATAGATGAATAAAAATCTCAGAAGTTTAGGTGAATTTCCCACCGATGTCCCTAAAAGGTATAGGCACTTCGTGTTTTCAGTAGTCTCGTCGCAGTTCATTTATTTCTGAATTGGAAATATTCACAATGAACTTCTTCTGGGTTTGGATCAACTCTTCTGTTAAACACTTTAGTAAAATATGAGTGTTTTATCCCAATGTATTTATAGGCTGTATATCTTTTATGAATCGACATACTGAGCTCACTTTAAACAATGCTCTGATACCAATTTGTCACACCCCAAAACCGGAACGGCGGAAAGGCTCTGGGGTGGATGACATCATGTCAAGTATCACAACATATGCAGTATAGTAATCAAAGTACAACAACCATTGCATTAATAGTAATAGTTTTACATAGGTTACATTTCATAGAGACATCAAAGTAATACAGAAACTAATATAGATGCAGCTCGGTTCTAGGCTGACTTCGCAAAAGCTCCCGGGTGTACCTGTCTATCGCTGACCTGAGAATACAAATTATTTTAAAAGTCAGTATCAGCATTTTTATAAATGCTGGTGAGTTCATAGGTATTTAGTGTCATTTATGTAAGTAAGCATTTTTATTCAAAATAACTTTATGAAAGGTAGTAGTTTAGAATCTATGGTGTATTAGCATCCTTTCCATAAAATCCTATATTATCTAAATAAAAGCAATATTCTACCAAGACCTGATAGACTTATGTTATAAGGAGTAATCTTCCCCAAAATACTATCATTATCAGAAAACAATATTCACTTTAATGGAATAATGAGAAAGTCACAAGTAAAAATACCAGGGGAAAAATAACATATGCTTCAGCAGTAATGCTGCTGACTAAGGCAGAAGAAATCATAGACTCCAGGAGAGTATCAAACGAATGATACGCCTGGCTTAGTCTAACAAAAGGAGGCACAAAATCCAGGCAGTATCAATTGAACGACACAACTAGCAAAGTCTAAAATAGGAAAATACAGTGATAAATCTTGTTACCTTAAGGCCATGAATTATAAAGTAAGCATGGAGATACTCATAACCATACTTAATGTCAGTAGAGAACTTGATGCCCTGCAAGCGTCGTAATGAATATGACATTTGTCACCCATTCGCTTGGTCGGCCGGGGACTGTAGCTAGCATTCAGGGTGTGGGAGTGTCAGTCTCGTATAGATCTATACACACAATGCCCGCTCTCCCTACAGGAGACTCTGGTTACCAACTTGACAACAGGGAAATCCGTTTCCAGAGGATGCATCTCGTATTCTAAATTCTAATATAGGTACAGGACTAATGATAGATACTCACGAATGAGCTGACTCCTTTGGAATTCTCGTACTAGAAAGAGTAAATAGAACCTCCTAACTATTCCTATAATAGTTACTAGTGTCTCTGGTTTATGAATGGTGACTGGAAGAATGCCCTTGCTACCCAAGGCAAATGAACTGGTCGATGGGAACCTTTATATCTATACATGTATACATAATATATAACTAATGTTTGAATGACCTTCGGACGGATAACCGATACCCACCAGACCACATCCCAACGAGGAAAAGGAAATAGGGCGAACTAGCCTTCCTAAGTCTTTCAAACATTATTTATGTAACTATACAAATACAGACATGCATTTAATGAAAGGTCTATGAATAATGAATGGAAGGATGCCCTTGCTATCCAAGGGAAGTGAATTGGTCGACGAAAACCTTTATGTTTATACGTGTATACACGATATATAACTAATGTTTAAACGACCTTCAGACGGATAACCGATACCCACAAGACCACATCCTAATGAGGAGAAAGAAATAGGGTGAACTAGCCTTCCTAAGTCTTTGAAATATTATTTATACAACTATACCAATACAGGCATGCAATTCAATGAAATGAAAGCATAGAAGAAAACTCTGATGAAAACTTTGGAAAAACCTTTACACATAAGAAATTTACGACTTGATGTCAGTTTATAAAACAAGTTTTGAAAATCTTTGGAATCTTTTGAAAAACCTTTCATACTTTATCAAGAGTTGAAAACTTAATTTGGAAACCTTTAAGCTGGAAAAACAGTTTAATATGAAAAATCTATTTTGCTTTACAATTATTAATCACATGGGATATATCTAGTAACTGTACAATTCAACTTGTATTCCCACCCTATGAAAGCAGTAAAATTATTTAAAAGGTCAGTTCAGGGGTATGAACTCACCTGCTGTAAGTAGATCGAATGGAGGTGCCGGTTGGGTGCTTGGTGTCTAGTAAAGACTTGAACACACTTAGTGACCCAATAACATATGAAGGCATATGTTTACATACAATTAGTAATTATATTACTAATTAGACACGTATAAGCCTCCTAACGTGCGGAAGACACTTTGGTCAAGTGCTAGGAGGCTATTAGGTTGAAGTAAGTGGGTGTATGGCCTTGTTAGGGAGTTTACTCTTCAAGAGTAAACTCTTTATGGAGATTTCAGCCCTAAGACCATATCCCCATGATTTTACGGCCATAAACACATGGGTGGTGTGTTTTTGGATGCTAAAAGGTCTTATATCACTCGTAGAGTTAGGCTAGGTTCACTTTTAGGGCTTAAGAAGGGTTTAACGCTCCAAATGAACCACTTAAGGGAGTTCATGGCTGTAAACTTAGATTTTAGGACTGTAAACTCTCACTTGGTCATTCCCTTCATGAATTAAGGTCTTAAACGTAAGGATATAAAGTTTTACGCATTTTTCCAAGTCAAATGGGGAAGTTAGGGCATCATTTGGATCCATTATGGGAGTTTACGACCCATGGACCAATCCTTGGGGGGGGGTTATGGTCGTAAACTCCTAATTCCTTGGTTCCTTTGATGTTTAAATCCCCTACTTCATTTGTGGTTGATTCTAGACATTTACGCAAGCCTTAGGAGGTGTTGAAGAGAAAATTTAACACCTTAAAAGGTGTTCACGGCTCATGAACAGGGGTTTATGGTCCAAGGGTGTTCTTGGGCCGTAAACTCTTGTTTACTCTCCATATGATAAGGTTTTGGTGTTCTAAGCTCATATGTGTAAGTCCACAAGTCATATCTAAGCCCTAGGAGTGATTTAGGAGGGTTTTGGGGCTTCAAAACCCCACTTATAGGTGTTTGCGGTCCAAGAGTGTTCTTGGGCCGTAAACACATGTTTATGAGGGTTTTGGGTGATTTAAACACTAATTTGCAGGTATATCAAGTTAAAAATAAGGTAGGATAGATTACTTATGATTATGGAGCTTGAAATATGCGTTTTTGGATCGAAAGCAACTTGTAGTGAGACAGAGTAGAGAGAGTGAAAAAGATGTAAATGAGGTTCACTCACCCTGTTATAGGTTTTGAATTTGTGGCTCAGTGGAAGTCTACCCGATACTGACATTGAACGGGGCTTTTGGTGAATGGTTGTAACTTGACAGGGTCGTGAATTAGAAATTCTTTAAAAAAATGTATCGAGGGATTTTCACATGTTTCAACTGCTTTTTGAACACTCATGAAGTTATAGTAAAAGTCTCAATTTAATTAACCTAATCCAAAAAGGATAACGGAACAATTTAATAAAACAAGTTTTATTAACAGAATAAGGGTTTACTGTGACGGAATAAATTTTGGGTTGTCACAATTGTTGCCCGAGGTTCCTATAACAAACACTAAATGCATAGCTACCAAGGTTCATCTATACAATTCTAAATCGATAGCTACCAACGTTCATCTGCATTGAACTAAATCCATAGCTACCAACATTCATCTACACTGTACTAAATCCATAGCTACCATCGTTTTATTTTGAGGCACTAAATCTATAGCTACCAGGGTTATTTAGAGTACACCGGTGAACATCAAGTCCATAACACCTACAAGTTGCGATCTTGCTAGTGTTCCACTGGACTGTCTAGAATAGTCCATGGCTGTCATCCCTACTTTGTTGAACGACGGGGGTCATTGATTGGGTAAAGGTTTCACTCATTTTTCAGCTGTCACCCTCATCTCCTAATCAATCTCATATTGCGTCTCATCCTTAAACTAATCTTTCATCACACACCAACTATTTCATCTACCAATGTTCTACCCAACATATTTGTAGTTATAAATTACATATATAGTTTAAATCATATACAAACATGTATAAAACATTCATCCAACATCCATCTTAAATAAACAATCTATAAACACATAACACGTATTTCATAGCAGATGCTTCATATCTATGTGTTAGAAGAAAGTAACTACACACTCACTTGGTTATACGATGCTTGGAAAGCACTACGGATCTTCAAGTAGAAATTCTTCTATGAAACTGAGATATCTTCACATACGGGGCTTCTCGTGGACAGAGCTTCATCTTGAAACTCTTTTCTTCTCGGGATCTTCGGATCGTCTGGACTCACTTCAGGTGTCGGGATGATATCAGGGCTTCGGGGGTACTTATTTGCATGTAAATCAGGATAATATGGGTGAGAGAAGGGTGAAATAGCAACCTTGGCCGGATGCTCCTTGAAATCTATTTATAGGGCTGATTTCTAGATTTTCACGTCGTGAATAGTACTTTTGCGTCGTGGGCTTCATTGTTACTGCATGCGTCATCGCAAGTTGTGTCTGTCAGGCTCTAGAAGTCATAAATACTGAGTTCACAGCGTGAAAATTGTGTTCACGTCGTGAACTCTAACACAGTGTTGGGGTTCGCGTTCCGAAATTTAGAAATTCATAAGTTTTGCATACGAGCTCCATTTTTGACGTTCTTTTTTTCCACACATAGGTGAAAACAAGATCTACAACTTTCGTTTAGACTTCATCGGCTAATTTTGAATTTAATTTTTATTATTTTATTTTTAGTAGGCCGGGACAAGAAATCTCCGTTATAAACTCATAACTTCTTCATCCAACATCCGTTTTCATCTATCTTTTTACCGTTGAACTACTATCGACGAGATCTTCGATTCTCATTTAGATTGTTTCGGCTAGAAATCCTTCGATCTCATATTCAAACTCTGGGCTGCATAATGCTAAGCTAAAACATAGAAAAAGTATAACTTCCTCATACGAATTATGATTTGGATGTTCTTTTTATGCACACTCTCGGCTTAACGTATTCTACGACTTTCATTTAGATCGCTAAGGCCAAGTATCGCTCTAACATAAATTCACTATTTGCGTCGCGCTGTGTCGTGTAGGATCTGTTGCGAAACTTCGACGGATCATAACTTCTTCGTTATAAATCGGATATCGGCATTCATTATATGTACAAAATCCTTGTAACATATAGTTAAGATTACTCCTTCTAAATAATCTTCCATCAAAAAGTCATTTTTGATGCTCATTCTCCTCCCAAGACATTTTTCCCCAACAAGATTTGGTACTTAATTTGTTTTTATGGAATAAGCTTTCTATCTGAATATCTTTTTCATCTTAGTCACTTTACAATTAATCCCACCTCCGCTTGTCGCTAACTACACTGGTCATACATGTAATTTTGATCATTTAACTCATACTTTTGTTAAGTTATGGTTATGTACAAAATTAAGCCTACCTTTGAAGCCTAAGTAAAAGAAACCCTTTGATACTCATTCACGATTATTGGATTGTACTTCACGGGATACCAAACAAGAAGTGCAATGTCTCTCTTGATGTCGAATGAGTTGATCTTTGCTCAGGATCCATCTACTTTTACATTGAATGCTTTTTTGATGTCACAACCGCACTTTTCTTATATTGGTTCCCGCTATATATATGGCACACATTTGCACAAAAATCCTCAAAGGTATTGGGTGATACCAACTCAAACCTAGATTTCGCAAGTCTGGCTATGATTTCGTTTCTAATCCCATAAGTGAATGAATGAGCCCTGACTCAAAAGTTTAATGGATCTAATGGTTTAGTTTCTTCATTAATTCAAGAGAAAAGTGCTCATTAATTTTTCAGACGTGGCAACTTTTACGACAACTGTCCCACTATCAATGGCTACACATGGCAAAAATTTCATTGGTGGTTGTTTCAAATTTAAAATTGTATATTGAGTATAAAAGGAATTTGGTGATCTAAAATTAAGAGTTCAGGCAATCTAGTTTAGTGTTTCCGCACATCTTCTTGCCTTATACTTATCTCTTCACACTATTCTCCAAAACCCTAACAGTGGCGGCAAAACCTGGTCATATTGAACCATCCAACACAACTGAAGATACAACATCACAACCTATATTGAATATTCGAAGTTCCAATTATCAAGTTCAACTTGATGTCTCAAAATAACCGGAACCATTACAGATGTTGATTATCTCTCTTAATCAATCTATGTTATCAACTATAATGTCTTTTTCTTTCTCTGTACCAATGACTAGGCTATTGTTGGCTGGTTCAACTACTATTTTCAACAAGGAATCAAAAGTTGTGATGTTTCATTTGACGAATGACAAGAAATACAAACTCACAAAGAAGTAGCTTGCACAAATTATGAAGCTTCTAGTTACAGCTACATTATGAAGTTTCACTTGAATAGGTGGTTTCTATGATCAATGAAATGGGTTGTCAACCACAACTAACAGGCCTTAGTCACTTTTGCAAATTGCCTTACCCTGCATTTGGAATTTCTGATTTCGGGTTTTTTCTTCATTGTTTGACAGGTAGAAGTTATGGGCTTGACAAAGTGAAACTGGAAGTTTATTATTTGATAGCAGGACTTTATTATGATCTTAATGTTGATTACACTAGTCTGTTATGTGAAGAATTTGGTAATGCAATTAATCATACCAGTGTTGAGAACGGAGTCTCATGTGCAAGATATTAGAGTTTGATACTGAGGGAAGCATATAAAAAAGAGGGTATTTTGTTCCCTTCCAAAGATGCAAAGGCGGAATTATCAATCTATCAGGCCCCTGAAGTTGTTAATGATGTTCTTCTCTTGTTTCTTAATGTGGCTGGAACTCCTGATGCCATGTTAAGAAAAGTGGATCCTACAAATCAGATCCTTGTTCAATACTTGACAACCATCAAGCTTGATGTTCAAATAGGGGTTCTGTTTCCTAAAGGCATTGAAATCACTTCGAAGAGAGGTAAAGTATCTAAGAAACCTAAGAAGGTTGGACAAGTTTCTATAGCAGTTGAGAAAGAGGTTAGGAAACTAGTTCAAGAACCTGTTGCTAAAGAAGTTCCAAATGAAGTTGTTCCTTCAAATACATGTGTTCTTAAACAATCCAAGAAGCCAGCACATAGACCTCATCATTCACCAGAACGACCAATCGTTGAAGAAGTTCCTGATGAGACTCTCTCTTCACCTAAGGAGGGTTCTATTTCGAAGGTCAAGAAAATTTTCACACCCTAGCTCAATCGAAGGGGTGTCATCATTCGAGAGGTTCCACCTCATGTTTCTCCTTCTTCAAAGAAACGCAGAGCACATGCAATTGTGAACAAGATTAAGAAGAAGAAGAAGCAATTGGAAGATTCTCTTGATGACGTTGTTTAGGAAACTATTTTCTAGAGTGGAAGTGATCGTTCTTCTATTCAAAATGAAGATATTGGTTTCGCATCACCACAAAGGGACTCTCCAGTTAAGTCGACTTTCGGGGAGACTGGAAGTCTTCGTGGCTCTACGAAAGTATCTAATGCAGACACAATCACTAAATTTGGATATCCTACAACAACTACCATCCTGAGAAGACTGATATATATTACCACTTAGGGTCTCAATGATTAAATCCGTCATGGAGGAGGTTCGAATCTCAAGCATCACTATGAACATATCTAATGTAGACAAAAATGTCAACAAGTGTAATGCTTATTCCAGGTATTATTTATTTTTCAATATTTTAAATTTTGGACTGGAGCTCGACGAGTTGGGAAGCTCCAACTTGTCGTGTAGGAATTCTTCCGGACGTGGCTTTCAGGACTCAACTCGATGAGTTGGGGAACCCCAAGGCTTTAAACACCTTTTCTAGCCTACCTCATCAACCCCCCCCCCTTGTCCAGAAAAACCCTAGTCTCGCTTTTCCTAACATTGTGAGTGTGTGAGGGCTTTAAAACTGCATCCTTAGTGATTGTTTGAAGAAGCTTGTTGGAGGAAGTGCATAAATGAACAAAGAGGCTTTAGTTCAGGTGTCTTCACTGTTGAGGCATTCATATTGAGGTATAAAGTTGGTTCCTTGATCATTCATTTGCTAGATCTCTCTATTAGAGGGTTTTGTGTCATTTTAGCTTATTCTTTGGTCATTCTAGGACCGGAGCATGGTTTGAGGCTATGACTTCAGATCTCAACACACCATAGCCTTTTTGGATGTAAAGTTTGTTGGATTAGGTGTCTAAGTTCATAACTATTCCAGGAATGTACTTGACCCGGTTACCATGGTCCATTTGGGTTGCATGGCATTGCAACACTTGGATAGACTAAATGAGAGAAAAGACACTTAAGAATTATTAATATATTTTAAGTCTAATATATTAATAATATTAATTAGTATTGATCAAATAATTAACTTGGACTTAATTATGTGATCAAAAAGAGTCTAGTTAAATATATAGGGTTGATTGTGTCAATCATCTATTCTTGTATAGTTGGGCTAATGATCCATGGTTTGTATGGATTGGGATAAAACCCGTAAGGTGCTCCATGGATAGTCCATGGAGGTTACAAACCCATGGATCATGGAATATGAAAAGCCATGACAATTAGGGTTTACATGGTGTAACCCTACTTGTGACACAATTATATAAAGACCCCATGTTAACCAAAATCGGCCAGTACAAGCAAGTAATTGAGGGCTAGCCAATTTTGAGGTGTAAGAGTACTTCTCTCAAATTTATTATAAGTGTTATGGTGTTGTGTGAAACATTTAAGGCATCAAACTTGAGGTACTAGGCTCATAAGGTTTCTGTGAGAACCCGAAATTTCTAGCTTGTACAAACATTCAAGTCTATCAATGTTAGCCTTGTTTTGTTATCTTTCAGCGTAGTTTATGGTCTATTTGAGTGTTCTAAGCCTAGTATAATCTAGGTATAGGTCTTGGGATGAGTATTTGTGACTGTAACACCTTGCAAATGAGCCAAACACAACAACACAAGGTGTGTGCGACCACACACCCATCCCAGCCGCACACCCAGCCCAACTGCACACTCCCCCTATATATATGATACTTAGTCATTTTGAACACTTTTTCAACCTTCTTCAAGACTAGAACTTGTTTTCTCTCAAGTATCATCCATATTTCTCTTCAAATCTTCAAATCAAGTAAGTGTTTCTTGATTCGTTAATACAATGCCTTATCTAGCCATTTCCTTTGATTTGATCCATGAAAAGACCTATTTGGTGTTAAATATTAAAGAACACCAAGAACACTCACTACCTTTTTGGAATTTAACTACAATTTTAAGCCCAAAATCGAGTTTACACCTGCAATAGTTTGATAATAAGCTAAGGATCCTTGAAGTTATGCATGAAAAATGCCATTTCATATGATCTTCAAGTGTGTACGGCCGCACACACCATGTGTAACCGCACACACCATTTTAAGGGTCCAAAATAAAACCATACTTCCATTCCGGCTAAGCAATGGTCAAAACACCATCCCTATAACATTCCTAAGGCTTGGGATCAGGTTTTTTACACAATTCATACTGAGTTTGCGGATGCACACACACTTGGCCGCACACTCTTACCGCACACACACAAAACCCTTGATTTTGTGGCCTTACACTCCAATATAGGTCCATACAACCCTTATATTCAACCATTTGTGGTGGTAACACTTAATTCTAAGTGTTTTTATGTCCCTAAGGCGTATCCCTATCACTATTAGTGGCTATATACATTGAATGTATTCATATATGTGTAATTACATGTTAAATAGGATTGTTTGTGCTCAAGACTCCGATTGACACCCAACAATCCTATATCAATCTTTCATTCGAGTTACTCACTACAGGTGAGTTCATACCCCCTTAATCTATCTTTTAAATGATTTTAAATGCTTTTATGGGGGGGGGGGGGGAATACAAGTTGAAACATTATATTTAATAACTATCAAACAAATGGATTTACTATACTTTTAATTATTTTATTAAACAAACTACATCTAAATGTTTATGAAACTCTTTTACATGTTAAACACTTTATCAAACTTGTTCTTACATGTAAAACCTTTTCTTTTAACTCTTTTAGACTTATATATTGTCAAAACCATGCCTAGTGCATATATAGTTACATAAGTAAGGTTGGAAGGACTTAAGACTGATAACCCACGTTATTTCTTGTTCCTGATTTGGTTGTAGACTTAGAGTACCCTGTTGTTTGTCTGAGTGTCGTTTGATCCTTAATTATATATTATGTATATATGTATAATACAAAAAAGCTTTTATCTCAGTTCAATACATTCAGTTATACAACAATTCTACTAGTAAACTATAATAGGTATAGTTTAGAAAGATACTACTCACTAATTCTAGTATAAGGAAACATACAAAGAGTAAGTTCATACATGAGTCAATACTTACTAGGATGAGAAACAAACATGACTTACTATTATGAGGAATAAACAAGAACATATAGATATACAAGTACAGATAAGAGAGCATATACATATTGTAACTTCCAGATTCTTGGGTATGTTATATTATTTATATATTTTCATTTAATCGAAGGGACTCGGCGAGTTGGTGCATTGACTCGTCGAGTAGGGGCGCGATCAGGTGACGTGTTTAAATGAATGTACTTGACGAGTCGAGCATTTGACTCGCCGAGTCGGCGCTGTGGAGGAAAACCCTAATTTTCCGGGTTTAGAACATATTTAAAGAGCCTTAGGGTCTTCAATTACGGCTATCGTTACCCCGGAGTAACCCTAAATCATCCTTGAGAGCTTAGAGAGTAAAGAAGATCCATCTTGAGCATTTTGGTGTGTCATTTCTAAAGAGAAGATGATATTCTAGCAAGAGGGACCAAGAGGGGGTTGATGTATTAAGGTTATGAAGCCTGGAACTTTACTTTGAGGTAACAAATCGCACCATTTATCCTATTTGATGTTGATTTAATGAGTCTAGGGTTTCTTAACCATTCTTTTTAGAGGTTTATGGAATGTTTGAGGTCCCAATGTGGAATAAGCCTTAGATCTGGATCATGGGATGTCCAGAGAGTCCCTTATGTTCAACTTTATGCACTCACATAGAGTGTTTGAGCCTAGGTTTCCATTTAGATGGCTATTTCTTCATTTATGGCTCTAATCATGTTGCATGGACGTAAAGTTTGGACCTTTATGTGATTTGTGGGTTCTAAAAAGATATATTTACAAGTTGGTGAAGCAGATCTGACCTCAGAAGGTCGGATGTGTTTGGTCATGGAGTAGACTCGCCGAGTCCATAGGAGGACTCGACGAGTCAGATCGAGTTTACCCGAGTTTCGTGATCAGTGGAGACCAGATGAGTTGGGTGGGTGACCCAGTGAGTCGAGTGAGACCTTGTGAGGAATCTGATAATGCATGTGGACTTGCTGAGTCGTTGCCTGACTCGATGAGTCTGGTCAAAGTTGGACTATTGACTTCCGTTGACTTTTAAGGTTTAGTCAACGAGTGGACTATTGGGCTAGGGGAGGGGTAGAATAATCTTTTACCCTTATGGGAAGCCTTGTACAAGACTTAGATAGCCTTTAAGAGCCACTGCTGATTTAGAGTTATTTATTTATGTGATTAGGCGGGGGCTAGATTGGTATTGCGAGTTCGATACTTTTTGAGAATTACCCGAGGTGAGTCTTCTCACTGTACGTTACCTTGAGTGGTAGTTATTTGTCACCGGAGGGTCTTATATGCTTACATTGAGTATTACGTTATATGTGATATGCTATGCATCATGTCTTTGTAATTTATGCTATATGGAGTTTATAGACCGGATCGGAGGGTCCAACGATATAGACCAGACTGGAGGGTCCAATGATATAGACCAGACCGAAGGGTCCAACGATACGAAACTGGAGGGTTCCGCTGAGACACACCGACCGGAGGGTCATATTATAGCCTTGAGTGGCGTATGTGTTGTATGTGGTGTTTTGGGGAATTCACTAAGCTTCGTGCTTACCGTGTTATGTGTTATGTGTTTCAGGTTCTTTAGAATCGCGGGAAGGCGGTGGCTCGATTGTACACACACAAGAGAAAAGAGTGATGAATACAGATCCTAGAATTTCATAATGTTCTGAAAACATTGTTGATGATTTTTAAATAAAAGTGTTTATATAGAATAATGTGCATTTTTATGAAATAATAATTAATAAAATAAATTTAAAATTTTTCGGTGTTACATGTTGCTATCAGAGCCTTGGTTTGACGGATTCGGGTACACCTTCGGGTATGTCCGAACTCTAACTGAGGATTGAGAAAAAGGTTTTCAAAAGAAATGGGTTTTCTAAAAATGAGTAAGAGAATTTATTAGAGAAAGAGACAACGAGCAGTGTGTACAATCAGCCATCGCCCGAACGGTGATTTCCCAAAAATACCCTTACATTGTGTGTTATGAGTAATATGTGAAATGTTATATATGCTAGAGAGTAGGCTAGGTGTTTCATATTTTAGCGCTAGAGTGGCTTGATTTGTGATGCCTTAGCCTAGGAGTTACTGTTACCTGTGAATTACTTTTGTGTATGTGCGGATTATGAGTATCCAACAGGAATCCTATTTAGAGAAGGATTTCGGTAGAGGAGTAATCTAGGAGAGATACCTAGATGAGCATTTGAGGAGCCTTCTAAGAAGGTAGTCAGATACTCGCGAGGGGTGGAGTTTCTTGAGATCAGTGACGTCTTTGATTACGAATGTAGCAAGCGGAGTTGTAACTTAGAGTGGTGATACCTATTGATAAAGGACTATTCGATGCTTGAATGTTGCTTGCTTCATGCTTTGGGGAATTCTCGGAGATGGGAGTCGGCTACTAAGTGAATATTACGATATTCAGGAGGTAGACGGCTGGCATCACTAGGATTTCTTAAGCAGCTGATGGCAGGAAGGTGTGGGAACCTAGGAAGATCCCAGGAAGTGATCTTTGTTAGATGAGTAGGAAGATAATGGAGAGTATTCGCAGGAAGAGCGGCCAGCAGGGTGGAATTTGTAAGTGAGGAGGTTGAGCACCTACTTAGGAGATCTGGGATGATTTATGTGGAAAATATGGGTAGATGTGCCAGGTAGTATGGGCCCGTACTACTAAAAGCAGAGGACCCATACTCGATACATAGAAAGTTCTTGGGATTCTAAGTAGCAGATGAGAGGGATCGTATGGTTGGAGTACCATGATCAGTAGCAGATGAGAGGGATCATATGGTTTGAGTACCATGATCAGTGGTAGATGAGAGGGGATTGTATGGTTTGAGTATCATGATCAGTGGCAGATGAGAGGGGATTGTATGGTTTGAGTACCATGCTTGGAAGCAGGTTGGGAAGTGATGTCATGGTTCAAGTACCATGATTTGTAGTGGATTGAGAGAATATAACATGGTTTGATAACCAAGATTTATAGCAGGTAGAGAGATAGCAACATGGTTAGAGTACCATGGCTGTGATGCTTAGTGTTACTGGTCCTACCAGTTATGTCATAATGTTGATTATACCGAGATCAGGTATGAGAGAGTATGCGGCTTGAGGGCCAATTTGAATGAGTTCGAGGGAGTATGCTTGAAAGAGAAATGGGATTCGTTTTAAGAGGTTTTATTTGTGAGGTGCCAGTGGAAACTGCACGGCTTAAGGATAAGTGGGATGATGTTGTTGAAGAAGCGGGGTTCGAGTCAAGCCATCGGCTGATGGATGAGCCATCACCTTCTATGGCGAGAGTTACGTTGTTTTCGTTCTTGAGAAGGAGAATGAGTAATCGAGTTTCTGGTTCCAGAATTTGGAGGCCATGGAGTAGTACTGGTGGTGATCTTTTCAGGGTGTTTGAGCGGTTTGTCTGTGGTGAAGTATTTCTCATACCATATAGCCAATGGTGGAAGAGGAGAGTCTTGGGTGAATCGGGGTAGTTGGGATGTCCAATTATGGGGCAGTATGAGGTCCTGAATGATTAAAGGAAGTCATGAGGAGAAGTTATGAGGGCTTCATATGTGATTCAGAGTATTTGGTATTGCTAGGTTTCTAATCGGGGAGATCATCAAGCGTTGCGTAGCTCAATCAGAGAATAGATGCAATGTTATTAATGGAAGGAGTCCATGGATGGATTGAAAGTGCACCAATTGGAGATGGTTCGAACCCTAAGTGGGGGAGAACCAGGTAATTGTTGAAGGGATTTGAGAATTGTGCAGAGGCAGTTACAGGACTGGTTATAGTGATTATGTGGCAGATTCATGGGTTCAGTGCTAAATTGGTGGATAGGGTGAGGTGCAAGTGAGATGATGCCTATCGTGCATGATCAGGAAGGAATGATTGATTCTATGGCAGGTGGCCATTGGTCAGAGAGCTTGTTTGGGTCAAAATTTCAGTGTGTAAAACAAGACGAGACAGTAAAGTCATTGACTTCAGAGAGCAGCAGCAAAGGTTGACAGGTATATGTTCATAATGTGATCTCCTCACTAGGAAAAGCAACAATTGGTCTGTTAGTTAATTTAAGATATGGTATGAGTGAGATAGTTTGAGTAGCGATCGGAAATGGGTGAATTTTTGGGTCCTTGTAGTCGAGTTACGGGTTAATGGCGATGTCTGGTGTTAAATTGGGAAAGGGAATACTTTGAGGTTGCAAGTGTTGCAAGATGAGGATCAATTTCGAGATTCTAATGAAGGGAGGCAGTATCCGTGGATGATGCTGTGAGTGTGAGATCGGTGATTAAGATAAGGCATCGTGGGATGTTGTCATGGAGTCCTAAAGTATCGGAATATGCTGTCATTAAGTTCAAATTATTCTGGAATTGTGAGTCGGAGGCAGATAGTGTGTATCAATTGAGTACGGTTCTAGTGAGATCCCTATGGCCAAATGACATCAGGTGAGATTATTCGAGAAGGTGGTTTGCAGCAGGGAAAGGTGTGTTCGGATGCTGTCAGAAATAATAGTGCATAGCTTGAGTAGGTGTGTCCACCTACGCATGGGCGGTCCGCAGGGCATGAGTTCATGATCGCGGTGTGGCGTCAACGTTTACAACAAACATTTTACTAAAGTTAACACTTACAAACATTTACTACAAACTTATACTGTGAATATATTCAACAACCATTTTTCAAACAAACAATGACACTAAAATTCTTATCAAACTCACCAACTTTAAAGCTGATAAACTCTTTCAAAATAACTTGTATTCTCAGGTCATCAGTAGACAGGTACCGATGCCAGGTTTTGAGAAGATGGAGCTCGTTCAAGACTCATATCTTATTTTGATTTATATTTTTGGTGTCTTATAAACTTCACAGAACACACTTGTATTAAATTATATTATTAATGCATTGGATGACGGTTTTGCTTGTTTACTATTATGCTTTGTTGTGATACTGTACATGACGTCCTCCACCCCTGAATGTTTCTGCCGCTCCGGTTTTGGGGTGTAACAGTTTTCAAGGAATCCAAGCAACTAAAATGTAATATTCTTCTACTAGAATTTATGTTTTAAAGTTCCCCATGCCATTCTAGTTATGTTAGGAACCTTGGAAAATCATTTTTTCCAGTATCTTAGTAAAACATAGATCCAAGGTTTCTAGGGTTGCATGTACACCTTAGGAGTGTTAGAATCCTCAAATCCCTTCAGCGGTATCAGAGCCTAGGCTTGTTTATTTGATACTTGATGCAACTTGTTAAGAAAACTGACAAAACTATTTTCTGCCTTGGTGACCTCGTGAAGTCCATGGGAGGATTCAACAAGTCCATGCCTATATTCAACCAACTCGGTGAGTCAGTTCTTGCACTCGATGAGTTGGCTTGTCATAGTGCAATTTTTCGAGTTTTGTTGCTAGAAAGGGACTAGAAACATTACCCTAAACTGTTTTGGTGTTTTAAATCTTGTTTTAGGTGGTGTAATTGTTGTACTAATCCATTTTCAATGGCTAATATCAAAATTTCAAGTTTAGTATGGTTTAATTATGATTCTTGTAATTGTTGATATGAACATTCATGAATTTATGAGTTTAGAAGATCATAGGAATTATTTGTAATTTGCTTGGTAGTTTAATTGTTGATCTTGATTTGTTTTAATGGAATCCATAATTTGTCCTCAAGCTATGGATTAGCAAAAGTCACACTTTTAAAGTCCATTATGATATACATAGGTTACATAAAATGAAAAGTCTCTCATTTTAATAAACCAATAACTCATAAGCTAGGAAAGATGAAAAGTTTTGAAAGTTACACAACATTCCCTTAAGTATTGGAAAATGTAAAGGCTCTTTAAAGACTTTAGTTCCAACCCCTAGAATTTTAAAAGTTAAAATTCAACCCTTATACTTTATAATATAATAAGTTAATTATATATATATATATATATATATATATATATATATATATATATATATATATATATACGTATAAGAACAAAAGTCGTTTTACCATTGGTAGGCCTCATTTACGAAGCCGGTTTATAAGGGGGGTATAAGGTTGTTCTATAAAATGGTAGCTTAATGAGTGTCCACTCTCAACCACTATTTCCTTGATTGGTGGAGGGTTGTTAGCCGAATGGGTAGGACAATGACTTTATATCCCCATTAAAAGTATGATGAATGTAATGTAACTAAATGTTTTTAAAAAAATTCCCAATCTTAGTTACTTTAGGAAAATGTGAATAAGGTGATAACCCATGGAATTACACTTTGCACTTTTCTTAAAGTCGTTAGTGGAGCGTGTGTGGTTAACCGGCACACTAACATGGACTTTACAAGGTAGGCAAAGGGTGACTTAAGGTTTGTCATAGGTCGGTGGAGCGCGTGTGATTAACCGGCACATCGATTGAGTGATAAACATTAATGGTATCAAGTAATTTGCATGGTTACCTCACACCTTGTTTTGTGATTCTCGGCATCCTAGTCACAAAAGTTGAAGGGCGCACTCGAGATTAAAACATGCCATTAAAAACTTCAATGAATCTCAAAGACTCTAGGAGTTTCAAAATCTATTAAAACCTAATATTTTACTTCGTTTTTCATGGTGGAAATTGGTGAATCATCATACACCTACCATAAAATATTTTATAGCTTGGATTACGACAGCCCTCTTGTAAGTTATGAAATATATTGTTGGGACCTAACCTTAATATTACATTTGGGTGTTTTATTAAGGACAATCTTTATATCTAATCTAAACTTGTGTTTCTTCTTTTTCACAGATGTCTTCAAACAATGTTGCTTATAGCTCAAACCCTACCGGATCCTTCTCTCTCATGAACCTTTGTGGGAGAGTCATCTTCGAAGGTTCCAACATCATGGATTGGATCCGGAACATCAGGATGGTCACTCCTTATGAGAACAAGGAATATGTACTCGACAAGGAGCTTAAGGAACTTCATGACTCGTGTGCTACTCTTGAGGAGATCGCTGAACTCTGGACTCATGAGAGAGATGCCACTAAATTTGCTTGTATCATGTTGGCCACGATGACAGCCGAGCTCCAAAATTCCAATGAGGACAATTACCCTTTTGAGATGCACCAGGACTTGATGGACCGCTACCATCAAAGTGCTTGCCAAGAGAGGTATGACATCATCTGCTCCATGATAACAACCCATATGAAGGACGATGAACCCATCACAGGCCACTTACAGAAAATGCAAAGATATATGGACCGGATGCTGAAACTAAATGTCAACTTCCCTGAGGAGTTGGAAATTGACATCATTTTTCACTCCTTACCTTCTTGTATTGATCAATTATGAATGACATACCACATGAACAAGGAGGAAGTTACACTCACCAAACTTCAAGGACTCTTGAAGACCGCCGAAACTGGTCTTAAGTGTAAGTCGGTTGTTACCATTTCTACTCCTACTGCAGCCCCTGTCTTGGCAATCGGGCAAGGCAAAGGGAAGAAGAGGAAGAGCCCTTCGAAGGGTACCAAGGGAAAGTCCTTGGATGGATCCTCTTTAAGTGGAACCAAGAAAGGTTTTTTCACTCCTTCTGCCAATCATAAAGAGGCTGAATTCTTCTATTGCCACGAAAAGTCACACTGAAAGCGAAACTTCCCAAAGTATCTGCAAGATGTGAAGGATGGGAAAGTGAAACCCAAAAATGCAGGTATTTACACTATATTTTCTAATAACTCACCTCATTCTAAATCTTGGGTCCTTGATGTCGGTTGTGGTATTTATATTTGTTCTGATTTGCAGGGAGTAAGAATAAGTGAGGATGAGGAGCATGGGAAGATAAGCTTATTCATGGGGAATAAGGAAGCTTCACCTATCACCAGGATTGGAGTTTATACTTTATTGCTAAGTAGTGGGTTAACATTAGATTTGAATAAATGTTGTTACACATCTGAAATGGCAAGAAATAATATTTCCTTTCATGCTTTGTATAAACAAGGGTTTACCTTTTCTTTTGATAATGAACGTGGTAGTATTAATGCTTTCTTTAATAATGTACTTTATTTTAAAGGATTACCTTGTGATGGTATGTATGAAGCTGTTTTTGGTGTAGATAACCTAGGAAATAATGTGTTGTGTATTGATTCTTCTACTAAATTGGATAAAGCATCATTGTGGAATTGTCATCTTGGACATATAAGCAAAAAACACATAGGCCAAATCCAAAAGGATGCAGTCTGGGAGTCATTTAACCTAAAGTCGGATGATAGTTTTGAATCTAGTCTACTTGGAAAAATGACAAAACCACCCTTCACTTGTTTTTGTGCTAGGGTTGAAGGTTTGTTGGATCTGGTACACACGAATGTGTGTGGACCCATCAGAACCGCTACAAGGGATCCTAACCATTTCTATGTGACTTTTATTGATGATTTTGGTAGATATGGATATGTCTACTTAATCCAGCATAAGTCAGAAACCTTTTAAAAGTTCAAAAAGTTTAATCAGGAAGTGGGGAATTAATTGGGCAAGAACATTAAGATGCTTCGATCCGATCAAGGCGATGACTATCTTAGTACAGAGTTCCTTGACTATGTTAAGGAATGTGGGAATGTCTCACAATTGACACCATCCAGGACACCACAGCTTAATGGTGTGGCTGAGAGGCGTAATCGAACCTTTTTGGACATTTTTCGTTCAATGATGAGTCAAACTTCGCTGCCAATATCATTTTGGGGGTATGCCTTAGAGACTTCCGTCCATATTCTTAATCTAGTCCCTACCAAAAAGGTTGCCAGAACACCTGACGAGATGTGGACTGGAAAAGTTCCCAATCTTGATCACATCAAGATTTGGGGTTGCAAGGCTTTCATGAGGTGCGAGACTCACGATAAGCTTGAACCTAGAAGTGAGATGTATTTTCATCGGCTACCCACAAAAATCCTTTGGTTACCTCTTCTACAGACCCAATGATAATGTGGTCTTTGTAGCAAGGAGTGGAGTCTTTTGCGAGAGAGAAGTCATAATCAAAGGAAATAGTGGGAGGCAATTTGACCTTGAATAAATTCAGGAGTCGAGTGAAGGAACCTCAAACCCTGACAATCAACCCGAGGAGGAAACTCATGTTGATACGACTGACGAGTCTGTACCTCTAAGGTGTTCAACGAGAGTTAGGAATGCACCTGAGCATCACTATGGTCTACATACTACTATGGAAGGTGATACACTTATCAGTGATAACACACTGATAGGTCTTTATGAACCTAACAGCTACACGGAAGCCATGGCAGGCCCTGAGGCTACTAAATGGAAAGTGGCTATGGACAACAAGAAACATTCCATGTATGACAATCAATTTTTGAACTTGGTTAACAATGTACCAGGTCGTAAGACAGTTGGGTGCAAATGGTTCTTCAAGAAGAAGACCGACATGGATGGTAATGTACACACTTATAAGGCACGACTGGTTGCAAAGGGATTTTTTCAAACTTCGGGAGTTGACTATGATGAGATCTTTTCACCAGTAGCTAACATTAAGTCTATTAAAGTTATGTTAGCCATTGCTGCATTTCATGATTATGAAATATGGAAAATGGATGTCAAAACCGCTTTCTTTAAAGGAAAGTTGGCTGAGGATGTTTAAATGAGTCAGCCAGAGGGTTTTGTCAGTACAGAGTACCCTAATAGAGTGTGTAAGCATGAGAAATCCATCTATGGATTGAAACAATCACCTCGCAGATGGAATCATTGCTTCGATGAGAAAGTCAAAGAGTTTGGCTATTCAAGGAGTGAAGATGAATCTTGAGTATATTTCAAGGCTAGTGGGAGTATACTTAGATTTTTAGTATTGTATGTGGATGACATACTACTCATAGGAAATAACATTCCAACTGTGCAGGAAGTGAAGTCCTGGCTTGGGAAGTGTTTCGATATGAAGGACCTTGGAGAAGTTGCCTATATCCTAGGGATAAGGATTTTGAGAGATAGGAGTAAAATACTATTTGGACTTAGTCAGAGTACCTACATAGATAAGGTATTGAATAGGTTCAGCATGTAGAATTCCAATAAAAGGAGAGTTACCGATCCAGAGTAATCCTAGGTTGATTAAGATGTGTAGAGTACCGTATGCTTCAACTGTAGGCTCGATCATGTATACTATCATTTTTACTCGTCCTGATGTGGCCTTCGCATTGAGCATGGTTAGCAGATATCAGGGGAACCCTGAAATTGCTCACTAGACTACGGTAAAGAACATTCTTAAGTGCCTGCGGAGGACTAAGAATTGGATCCTTACCCTCGGTGGGAGTGATCACTTGAGAGTACTAGGGTATAGTGATGTTAGCTTCCAGACTGATAAGGATAATTTCGCTCTTAGTCAGGCTTGGTCTTCACCTTAAACGGAGGAGCAATAACTTGGAAAAGTTCCAAGCAGGAGATAGTGGTTGATTTAACCTGCGAATCAGAGTATATAGCGGCAAGCTATGTAGCGAAGGAGGCTATGTGGCTAAAGAACTTCATTGGAGACCATGGAGTTGTATCAGCTATAAAGGAGCCTATGGAAATTTTCTTTGATAGTGAAAGTGTACTTGCCTTAGCCAAGGAACCAAGGGATCACGGGAGATCTAGACACATCGATAGAAAATATAATTTCATCATACATCGAATAGAAGAAGGTCTGCTCATGGCAAAGAGGGTATCATCAGATGAGAACCCAACAGATCCCCTCATGAAGGGACTAGGTATGGATAAGCATCTCCAGCATGTGAGGCGCATAGAGATAAAGAATGATATTAATTTTAGTAGTTAGATAGCTTTGAAATTTGTAAAGTGTAATTGACATTTGATGATAAACAATTTTTTTTATATGTGTTGTTATCTTTTGTTAATCGTTTTCTATCATTTCATTTTGCATGTTTTGACTTCCAGGATAATTATGGTTATGGCATATCATATTATTCGAAATCTCCATAGTCAGTCATATGTTGGAAGTAGATATAAGTCAAGATTGTCATCTGTTGGGATGTAGATCTCTAAGTTGTTAGACATGGAAAGAGGTGCTACAACACTCATGAGTGCTCATAAGCTCCAAGTATTGGATTCAACCCACAGTCACTAGTATCACTTCATGGAATTTATCTCGAGTGATCCTGAGACGGTAATATCATATAAGTCTTCAAACCTAGATATATGACTTGTTGACTTTCAGTTGGTTATACATTGATTGTACGAAAACACATTTGTAACTTGTTGTTATAAAACGTGCCTTTGTGTATGAATCAACAAATAGTAGAACAAGCAAATGAGTCGAAGTTTACTTGTTCCTTTTTGGATTAGAAGCGATATATAGGCCCCTCGATGATTTTGTTTTGACCTATGTACCGGGACCGGTCAGAACTAAATTGATGTGTTCGATTAAGTTCTCTATCAAACAAATCAGAAATCAGGAAACAAACTGTTGGTGAATAAGTAAGACATTGTTCCATGTATTTGTCCAGTTGATATCTAGAACAGAGGATTATATGATCACCTATCTTAAATGGTGTATCATCATCATCATCGTTCCACGAGACCTTGAAAGAGCTACGATTGCTGATCGATTACTAAAGTCATTCTTGCAGTTATAGTTATTAGACTTATCCAAGTGGTAGATTGTTGGATTAGGTGTCTAAGTTCATAATTATTCCTGGAATGTACTTGACTCGGTTAAAATGGTCCATTTGGGTTGCATGGAATTGAAACAATTGGATAGACTAAATGAGACAAAGGACACTTAAGAATTATTAATATATTATAAGTTTTAATATATTAATAATATTACTTAATTAGTATTGATCAAAGAATTAACTTGAAATTAATTAAGTGATCAAAAAGAGACTAATTAAATATATAGGGTTAATTGTGTAAATCATCTATTTTTGTATAGTTGGGCTAATGATCCATGGTTTGTATGGATTGGGTTAAAACCCATAACCTTCTCCATGGATAGTCCATGAAGGTTACAAACCCCTGGATCATGGAATAAGAAAAGCCATGACAATTAGGGTTTACGTGGTGTAACCCTACTTGTGATAGAACTATATAAAGACCCCATGTTTACCAAAATCGGCCACTACAAGCAAGTAATATAGGGCTAGCCAATTTAGAGGTGTAAGAGTACTTTATCAAAGTTATTCTCAGTGCTGTGGGGTTGTGTGAGACATTTGAGGCATCACACTTGAGGTGCTAGGCTCACAACTTTTTCAAGGAATCCAAGCAAATAAAAGGTATGTTCTTCTACTAGCATTTACGTTTTAAAGCTACCCATGCCATTCTTGTTAAGTTAGGAACGTTGGAAAATCATTTTTGCATCTATCTTAGTAAAGCATAGATCCAAGGTTTCTAGGGTTGAATGTACACCTCAGGAGTGTTAAAATGCTCAAAACCCTTCAAAGTTGTCATTTTTATTGAGTCATGACCCTCTTTCATCTCCTAAATTTGTTAATAAGCTATGTTGGAGTGTTTTAGCCCCCTTAATGCCAAGCATGGACGTAAAGTTAGAAACTTTAGGTGATTAAACCACCCTAGAACCTCAGGTCTGCAATAGGAAACGTTGAAGTAAACAGTAAGAGGCTTTTTGGGTCAAAACCCTCTTCAATGGAGTTAAAGTTTGGGTCTAAAGCTTATTGGATGACCTTTGGGGTTAAACTTAGAAACTTTTCCCTCCTAGACGTCTCTATGGTTTGGGATCTGAAGTTTGGAACTTTTGCGTTCAAGAAAAAGGGCTTAATGCATTAAGTGGGTTGACAGACTAGAGAACTCGGCGAGTTCATAGGGAAACTCAACGAGTTGGCTTGAGGTTTTCTCAATTTTCTGAATATTGTTCAAACTCAACAAGTTTATAAGATAACTCGGCGAGTGGACTAGGGTTTTTCCCGATCTTCTCTGAATTGAAGGGACTCGACGAGTCAGAAAGTGTAGTTGATGAGTTGGGTCAACATGGACTATTGACATTAACTTTACTCTGACTTTAACCTCGGTTGACCAAGTTTGACTCTCAGGGTATCTTTCGTATTTCGTGATTTTGAAAAAGTTGGTCACAAGATGATTGTAGGCAATTGGGTTTGGAGCGGTGAGTTTGGATTTGATTCTATCAGTTCAACATTTTTGTGAGGTGAGTCTCGTCACCATACCAATGGGTCGAAGGCACCAAGGCTATCCCATTAAGTGATTGTAAGGCGTTAGATATAGCAAAACGTTGCTACGACATTCATGAGTACTCCAGAAATAAGATTTTAGTATTTGATTAACCCACGCTCACCTGAATCACTTCATAGAATTTCTGACGAGTGATGTGAAATGATAATATCATATAATCTTAAAACTAAGATATATGAGTTGTTGATTATGATTTGGTTGTGCATTGACGATACAAAAATGCATCAGTAACTTGCTATTAAAAAACGTATTGCTGTGAATTACTTGATGAGTAGTTAGTAAAAGCATATAATGTTGAAGTTTATCTGTTCATTTTATCCTAAGAGGATTAAAAGCAATATCTTAGGCCCCTCGATGATTTTATTTTGATAATGTGTCGGGCCCGGTTAGAACTAAATTGATGTGTTCGGTTATGTTCTACGTCGGACGAAGCGGAAATCGGGAAACAAATTTAAGGACAATAAGTGTGACTATGTTCCATATATTTGTCAACTTAAATATCCTGACAATAAAGGAATATATGATCCCTTATCTAAAGGACGGGTCATTGACTAGATCATAGTTCTACAGTGGCTTTTGAGAGCTACGATTGCTAATTGGGTTTTGGAGTTGCATTGGCAGTTATAGTTATCAGACTTATCCAAGTGGGACACTGTTGGCTTTAGTGTCTAAGCCCATAACTATATTTGGCATGTACTTGACCCGATAGTAGCATGGTCCTTTTGGGTTGCCTTAACCAGTGCAATTTCATAGGATGGACTTTTGAGAATAAGGTTATTTATGATTTATTAATATATTATAAGTATAATATATTAATTGATAAATCATAGTATTTAATTAGTATTGATCAAGAATTAATTTTGTGATCAAAAGAGATTAAACAATATATGGCGATTGATTGTGTAAATACATGATTATTCTAGTGTGGGCCAATGATGCATAGTTATTTACGTTGGGCTAAATGAATAAGATAGTCAATGGATAGTCCATGGAGGTTTAACCCATAGAGCCTAAGAAATATTAAAGGTCATGGTGCTTTAGGGTTTGCATGGATGTAATCCTAGCATTTGCAACACTATAAAAGGAACCCATCATGGCGGAAATTGGTTGCACCATTTATACTAATAGAGTCATAATCGATTTTAAGCTAAGTAATTTATTCTTTCCAGCCTCCTCTTGCATTTGGTGTTTGTAACACAGTAGAGGCATCACACTTGAGGTGCTTAAGCTTTCAAAGGCCAAGAACTACACCCTACATCAAGAGTTATTCATCAAAACTAGCTTTTATGTTGTATAGCTTCAATATTGTGTTAGGAAAATTAAAGAATGCATGCATAATTAGAGAAAACATAGATCCAAAGCATCAAGGGATGTATGTGTACCATAGGAATGTTATAGTCCTTAAAACCTAACAGTGGTATCAGAGCCTAGGATTGTTTTCTATTATACTAATGGTATTATATTATTTTTCGAAGCTGGAAAATTGTTCTGACAGCACCTAATCGACGATTAAATTATTGGACTCGACGAGTAGGTTGAGTTTTTCCTTGAACTCGATGAGTCCATTGTTGGGCTCGACGATTTGGTTAATCAGATAATAGTTTTTCGGGGTTCTTGGCCAAAACTGGATTATGATCATTACCACAAGCTGTTTTGAATCATAAAATTTGTTTTTCTATATGGTAGTGATCATGCTCCTCCAATTAAAAGATAATTGCCAAATTTTCAAGATTTGTAATAGTTTATGTGATAGGATAATTTCTTATAAAATTGTTGATGTGAGTTATCTTGACTTATGAGTTTAACTAGGTCATACATATATTGTTTGATAGTTAAAATGTTGATCTTAATGATTTTAATGACCACCATAACTTGTCCTCAAGTTATGGAAAATGAAAAGTCTCATCCATTACTTGTATCATTTGATTTGAAACTATTTTTCCTTATGAGTTAGCTTAGAACATGATTATAAAAATTATATGATAATTTTCCTTGTTAGAATTTATCTAAATGTTCTTTAATGAGTTCCATAACTTGTCCTCAATTTATGGAACATGAAATTTCTTGTCATAAACGTTTTAATGAAATCCATAACATGTCCTCAGGTTATGGAAAGTCAAAAGTCTTTCCATAAAACCAACAGTAACTCATGAGTTATGGAACCAAAGTTTTTTGAAAAGTTTCAAAACTTGTCCTCAAGTTTGGGAATTTGTAAAGTCTCTCAACTAAAACATTAAATTCCAATCCTTAGCGTTTTAAAAGTTAAAATTCAATCGTTGTGCTATTATTATATTAAAAGTTATTATATATATATATATATATATATATATATATATATATATATATATAAGACAAGTCAATCTTACCGTTAGTAAGCCTCATTCACGAAGTCGTTCTATAAGGTGGGTATAAGGTTACTGCCTATAAACTGGTGGTTTAATGGGTGTCCACTCTCACCCACCGCTTCCTTGACTGGTGGAGGATCGTTAGCCTAACGGGTAGGATAGGACACTAATTCTCATTATAAGTATAATGATATTTATAAAGTAACTAAACTTATATAAAATTCTCAATCTTAGTTATTTTAGAAAAAACGTTTAAATGGTGCTATTTCCTTAAAATTTCACTTTGCACATTGTTAAGTCGTTAATAGAGCATGAGTGGTTAACCGGCAGCCTAATCATGTACTGACAGTGTGTGGCAAAGGGTAGCTTGATATTAAACATCAATCAATAAATAGTATGTGGTTAACTGACACATTGATTAGGTGATTTGCAAAGCTAATTTGCATGGTTATTGACACCTTTTTGTGATCCTCGGCATCCCAGTCAAAAACTTAAAGGGCACAATCGAGATTTAAACATGCCATTTAAAAGTTCAATAAATCTCAAACAATCTAGGAATTTTAGTCCACTTAAAACTTAATAATTTGTTTCGTTTTTCATGGTGGAAAATTTTAAATCGTCATTTACCTACCTTCAAAATTTTTACAATTGGATTATGGCATTCGTCTTTGCAATTGTAAAATATTGTGTTGGGTCCTAACCTTAATATTTTGTTTTGGGTATTATATTAAAGACATAAACTTGAAGGATGATATATGTGAGTTTGTGAGCTTTTGAGGGTGTAAAACCCCGAATGAGATGGTGGAAAAGGTCCAGGGGCAGGAGATGGAGTTGGAGTTACGCACCAAGCAAAATCCAGAGTAGGCTAAGAGGACGGTAGGTCATGATAAAATGCCTAAGACCTATGATTCTTCCAGTATGGGTCAACAGGGTCGTGGACGGTGTGCCTAGTGTGGTAGGCCGCACAATGGGGCTTGTCGAGTAGCGGGCTCGGGATGTTACACGTGTGGCCAAACGGGCCACCAGAGCAGGGATTGCCCCAAAAAGGGCTTGATTTGTTTCCACTGCAACCAGATCGGATATAAAAAGGCTAATTGTTTAAGGTTGTAGGGAGGGCGAAGAGCAATGACGGCTCCCGCGCCCTACACAATGAGGATCACTGATGGCCGCTCTGCTAAGGCGGATGGTCCTGCGATGAAGACTCGTGTATTTCAGTTGACCACGGAGAAGGCTCGAGCTGCACAGATGTCGTGGCTGGTATGTAAACTATTTTGTTTCTATTTAATATTATTTTTTATGCTTATGTGTATATGCATGTGCATTCATATAAGGACCTTTATGGTCCATGGTATGTTGGCTCATGTTCTTTTCGATTCGAGAGCTACTCTATCATTCATATCTATTGCCCTTACCAAGAAGTTCTAGGATGCTCCGGGGACATTGGATTCCCCACTTGAGGTTGAGATTGCAGATGACCGCACTATATGTGTTACGAGGGTGTATCAGGGTTGTGACCTGAATGTATTTAGTGAGAGGTTCTGGGTTGATTTGGTTTCGATACCATTGCGAGGGTTGAAGGTGATTCTTGGGATGGACTGGTTGGGAGGCCAACAGGGCCATTATTGATTGTGATCGCCTGCTAGTGAGGGTTCGAACCCAAGTGGGGGAGAACTGGTTATTCATGGACAGAGTGCCTCGTAGGAACCAACCCTCTATTTAATTATGATGGCTAGGAGACTTCTTCATAATGGTTGTTCAGGATTCTTGACATATATCTTGGATACGAGGGTTGAGACTCCGACAGATTTGGTTAGTATACCAATCGTACAGGATTTTCAGGATGTCTTTCCTGAGGAGTTTGATGGGGTGCCTTCGGATAGAAAAGTAGATTTTTGCATTGATTTGTGCCTAGTGCAGTTCCAATAGCTAATGCACCATACCGGCTAGCTCCGCCCGAGATGTTGGAGCTGTCTACGAAGCTTCACAAGCTGCTAGACGGAGGGTTTATTCGTCCAAGTAGTTCCTCGTGGGGAGCTCCAATCCTGTTTGTGAAAAAGAAGTACGGGTCACAAAGGATGTGCATCGACTACCGGGAGCTGAACAAGCTAACGGTGAAAAACCATTATCCGCTTCCAAGGATCAATGATTTATTCGATCAGCTGCAAGGTGCGTCTTGGTTTTCCAAGATTGATCTTTGGTCGGGGTATCATCAGATGAGGATTAGGAACGAGGATGTACTAAAGAAAGCATTCAGGACTCAATATGGCCACTACGAGTTTGTGGTGATGCTATTCGGGCTCACCAACTCCCCAACGGCGTTCATGGACCTCATGGACAGGGTATGTAGGCTAATTTTGGATCGATGTGTCATCGTTTTTATCGATAATATCTTAGTCTATTCTAAGACCAAAGAATAGCATGAGCAACATTTGAGGAAAATATTGGAGACATTGAGGACGGAAAGGCTTGATGCCAAGTTCACAAAAAGTGATTTCTAGTTGCGAAAGGTGCAATTTTTGGAGCACGTCATCAATGAGGAGGGTATTTTGATTGATCCAACCAAAGTTGATTCAGTGATGCGGTGGGAAGTACCGAAGAATGCATCTGAGATTCGTAGCTTCTTGGGTCTAGCTGGGTATTATCGTACATTTATCTAGGATTTCTCCAATATCATCGTGTCATTGACCCGTTTGACCAAGAAGAATGTGACTTTCTGGTGGTGCCCAAACCAGCAGTTTCCTTTTGAGACCATGAGACAGAATGTGAGGCCACGATTCTAGTACTACCCATGGGGTTGGAGGATTTGGTGGTATATTGTGAGGCATCTAGCTTGGGATTAGGAGCATTTTTTATGCATAAGGGGCATGTCATCACGTATGCATAAGTGATTGGATGTATTCAAGGATTATGACTGTGAGATTTTATACCATCCAGGGAAGATTTCTGATTTTATACCCTCCATGGAACCTCAACATATGATTAAGCATGTTTATTTGAGGATGAAGGTGATATCTTATTGGTTTTGAGCACTACATCAATCATATGGTATACATGCACAACCTAAAGCTTTCGATTTAGTTTGTCTAATGAACATGCAATAATCATCTAATGCTCATAAATCCTAGATCTAACATACAAGAATCGAATTAACATATGAACTAGGGTTTAGATCTTACCTTGATTTTTATGTACCAACACCAATCAGAAATCTTATTAATCTTGACTCTTAAAGCTTAGTGCCTCAAATGTTGCACCTTTGATGGAGTCACAAACACCATGACAAACAAGATGAACAAATAGAAATAAAAGAAGGCACAAAAAACATCCAAGAACCCTTAGGGATCGCTTTACCATGTTTTCAGGGCCTTAGGGGTTTCTTATATAGTTGGCTATTTAGGTTATCAAACAAGGAAACCCTAATTTGACTGCTTAATCTTTAAGTAGCCCATAGACTCCCTCCTTAGAAGTCGTGGATGTAACAACCCAAATTTTACAAAGAAAATTTTTCATTTTAATTAATCAACCGATTACACATTCCATAGGTTTTCAAAACATTTGTTTCCAAATCACATTCATTACATCATTTTGTTCTTTTTTTGAAAACATAAGAGAGTCCCAAAACATCCAAAAGAGAGGTAGAGTACGCGTCGCGTCATCACGTCTTGCCCTTGCCCATAGGCTCCGAAGTACCTGCAACAATCAACAACCTGTAAGCGAAATGCTTAGTGAGTTCGCCATAGCATAACGCACACAATCCACACAACACATATCCTGATAGCCATAAAAGTTACACACATACACATAAGCCATGCATACATGAAACCTGTGCGAATGCCATGGGCTACCTCACATGGTCTTTACCCAGGACTGCCATGGGCTCCCCTACATGGCCTTACATCCAATGTCATGGGCTACCGCACATGGTCTTCACCTAGGACTGCCATGGGATACCTCACATTGTCTTACATCCAATGCCACGGGCTCCCCCCGGGGTCTTCATACAAAACATGCAATCACATAAAAAAACACAGAATATCTAACACATATATCACAATCACATAATGGGCCGGCCTTGGTGCCTTAGACCCATAGGTATAGTGAGAAGACTCACCTATCACGAATGCTGAACTGACACTTTGCAACCAAATATACCCCACGGGCTGCTCCATGCAACTGCCTAACAAGTGTCATACAGTATCCTGTCATTTCCCCAAAGTTCATCCTGGTCAACTGCCGCAAAGATCAAGTCAATTGTCCATGTTGACCTTAACTCGACGAGTACAACTAGTGACTCACCGTGTTTCTCGGGATAACATCTACTCGTCGAGCCATCGAGGTGACTCGTCGAGTTCATACGGTCTTGATTGATAATCTAAGGTCATTTGTCGAGTTTCCTTGCTTTCCACTCGACACGTCTACGAACATCCAACAATTGGCAGAATCTTACTCGACTCGCTGAGTTGTTCCTTCAACTCGTCGAGTTCTAGGTAATCTTCATCCGGCTCGTTGATTTGTTCATCCGACTCATCGAGTCCATAGCAATATTCATCGGGCTCACCGAGTTGTTCATCCAACTCATCGAGTCCATGCCTGCCTTCATATGACTCGCCGAGTCGCCCCCCTGCGACTCGTCGAGTCCTATCAGATCTCAAGCCATACAGACTCTTTTGAGCCATGCAATGCTTCCAAACTACATATCTAGGCTCCTGGGGCATGCTTTCCACATAAAGTTGCAAACTTTACATGCATGCAAGGCTTTAAGGCCCGAAAATAGCAAATCTAAGCTTGGAATGAAGCCATACACTTGAGGGGAGGCACATGCTAACCTCAACTGATAACTTTATGCATATTAAGGCCAAAAGGAGTCCAGATTTGAAGTTACAATTTCAGATCTTGGCTTAAACACCAAAGCCCTTTCTTAGAATCCATGCACAAGAGGGTTTTGGGTGGGAATGAGCCAAGGAATAGCTTAATACCTTCAGAAAGTGCTTCACAGAGGTAGATCTTGAATCCCCACGAGCCCTTTGCTTCCTTTAGCTTGTTCCCTCAAGTGCCTCCATCACCAAATCCCTCCTTCAAGTTTAAAATAACCAAGAAACACACTCACACTCGAATTAGGGTTTTTTTGGAGGTAAAGAGTTGTAAAGGCGAGGCTAAGGGAGGCTAATGACCCTTTAAATAGGGTGCAAGGCCCCGAAATCTAGGGTTTCATCTGCCAGCATCTACTCGTCGAGTACCATAATGGACTATGAGAGTAGATCATTAAACTTCGCGGACAAACCCGCTACTACTCGACAAGTAGGGAGGCCAACTCGCCGAGTAGGTTCTCAAAAACCAAACCAAAATATCATTATTAATACATAAGGATCAGGGTGTTATAGTGGATGAATTCTTATCGGTTTCCACATAGATTTCGTCCATTCCAACTTCTATGCAGTCCATTAGCCCATTTACGCAACTATCTTATAATTACAATATCAGTCCGCTTTACTTAATTAATCTCTTTTAGCCACAAAATTAATTCTTAATTAATTCTTGACTAATATTCATTAAACAATATGATTTCTCCTTTAATATATTATTCTTATAATATATTAATAAATCATCTTCCGATTGAATATCATTATTAAAACCTAAGGATCAGGGTGTTACAACTCTCCCCCTATTGAATTAGGCTTCATCCTCGATGCCTTCTGGTCCAAACAATTCCGGATAGAAACCTCGCATTTCATCTTCCGATTCCCAGGTCCATTCGGAACCCTTTCGATGCTGCCATTGCACCCTTACCAACTTCACATCTTTATTTTGGAGCTTCTTCGTCTTCTTGTCTAGGATCACAACTGGTCTCTCGGCATAATTCAAAGTCCCATCCAACTGAATGTCGTCGAAGGATATGACTGAAGACTCATCGGCAACACACTTCCGGAGCTGAGACACATGGAAGGTGTTATGAATCCGACTAAGCTCCACTGGGAGATCTAAACGATATGCTACCTTGCCTACCCAGGCTATGATCCTGAACGGACCTATGAATCGGGGCCCCAATTTTCCCCTCTTGCGGAACCAGATAATCCCTTTCCAGGGTGACACCTTCAGTAAGATAAAGTCTCCTTCTTGAAATTCGAGGTCTGATCGCCGTCAGTCCGCATAACTCTTCTGGCAACTCTACGCGACTCGTAATCGGTCACACACATGCTGAATCAGGCTGGTGGTCTCAAGTACCACCTCCACGCTCCCCAAAACTCGATGTCCAACCTCTTCCCAGCACACTGGGGTCCTACACCTCCGTCCATATAACATCTCAAACGGTGCTTGGTCGATACTGGCATGATAACTATTATTGTACGAAAACTCTTCCAGTGGGAGGTACGTATCCCAACTCCCTCCGAAATCCAGCACACATGCCCGCAACATATCCTCCAGTGTCTGGATCATCCTATCACTTTGGCCGTCAGTCTGGGGGTGATATATCGTACTAAAATGAAGCTGAGTACTCAGTTCCTCGTGGAACTTCTTCCAAAACCTGGATGTTAACCGAACATCCCTATCTGAAACCACTAATACCGGCACTTCGTGCCTAGCCACCACCTCTCGAACATAACTGTCCGCCAACTTCTCTGCAAATATACTCTCGGAGATCGAAATGAAGTGAGCACTCTTCGTCAGTCTATCCACAATCACCCATATGGCATCTATTCCCCTCGATGTCTGCGGTAGCTTCGTGATAAAGCCCATAGTGATCTCTTCCCACTTCCACATGGGAATGGGTAATGGCTGAACCTTACCATGAGGTTGCTAGTGCTCGGCCTTGTCCTTCGTGCAGGTCAAGCATCGCTCTAGATATCTGGCGATCTCCCACTTCATGCAGGGCCACCAATAGCTCATCCTCAAATCCGTATACATTTTTGTTGCACCTAGGTGTATAGAAAATTTGGACTTATACGCCTCCTCTAAAAATCTCTACCTCACTCCCCCTGACATCAGCACCCATACTCGACCACACTGCATCAACAAGCCACGACTATCCTTAACAAACAAACGATACTGCCCCCGAATTCTTTCCAATTTCCAGTTCTCTTTCTTCAACCCCTCGACCTGAGCCTCTCGAATCATGTCTATCAAGGGTGGACTTACCGTCACCCTCATACAAATACCCCTGATCGGCGACCCTATCGCTTTGAGACTCAATGCATCGGCCACCACATTGGCCTTCCCTGGATGGCATACAATCTCGCAGTCATAGTCCTTTAGCACGTCCAACCGTCTCCTCTGTCACATATTCAGGTCCTGCTGGTCCATCAAATACTTCAGATTCTTGTGATCGGTATACACACCGAAGTTTACCCCATACAAATAGTGCCTCCAAATCTTGAGGGCAAACACCACTGCCCCCAACTCCAGGTCATGCGTGGGGTACTTTGCCTCGTGAGGCTTCAAATGCCTCGAGGCATATGCGATCACGCATCCCCTCTACATCAGTATCGCACTCAGTCCTGAAATCGATGCATCACAGTATACCACGAAATCATCCAATCCCTTGGGCAATACTAGGATCAGAGACTCACATGACCTCTGCCTCAGGGTCTCAAATTCGTCTGATGATCCTCACCCCATCGAAAAGCTAGATTATTCTTGGTCAAACGGGTCAATGGCATTGCCGTCTTGGAGAAATCTTGGATAAATCACCGATAATAACTCGCTAAGCCCAAGAAGCTACGAATCTCCGAGGAATTCCTCAGCACTTCCCATCTCATCACAACCTCCACCTTTGTTGGATCAACCGAAATACCCTCTTGATTAATGACATGACCTAAAAACTGTACTTCCCGCAACCAAAAGTCACACTTTGAGAACTTCGCATACAACTTCTCCGTCCTCAAGGTCTCCAGTACCTCTCTCAAATGTTACTTATGTTGTTCCCTGGTCTTGGAGTATACTAGGATATCATAAATAAAAACGATCACCGACTGATCCAACATCGGCCTGCACACCCGGTTCATGAGATCCATGAACATGGCCGGAGCATTTGTGAGCCCGAATGGCATCACCACGAACTCGTAATGCCCATAACGAGTACTGAAAGCTGTCTTCGGTATATCCTCATCCCGAATCCTCATCTGATGATACCCTGACCAGAGATCAATCGTAGAGAAACACGGTGCTCCCTGAAGTTGATCAAAAAGGTCGTCAATCCTAGGAAAAGGATAACGTTTCTTCACCGTTAGCTTATTCAGCTCTCTGTAATCAATGCACATCCTGTGCGACCCATCCTTCTTTTTCATGAAAAGGATCGTAGCTCCCCATGGAGAACTACTCGGACGGATGAACCCTCGGTCTAGAAGCTCTTGAAGTTGTGCAGATAATTCCTGCATCTTGGGCGGCGCCAACCGATATGGTGCCTTTGCTAAAGGGGTGGTATCAGGTACCAGATCATTAGCAAACTCCACCTGCCTCTCCGGAGGTACTCCGGGTAATTCTTCGGGAAAAACATCCCGAAAATCCCGCACCACTGGTACACTATCGATATCCATCACTTCCTTTACTTGTGTATCTGAAACATAGGCTAAAAATCCCATGCAACCCTGCTGCAGAAACCTCCTCGCCCTCGCAGCTGAACAAAGGGTCGGACCCTGCGTGGTCCTCTCGCTGTGGATAACCAGTTCTCCCCCCCCCCCTTGGGGTTCAAACCCGAATTAGCTGCCACTCACAATCGATCATGGCCCCATTGGCCCCTAGCCAGTCCATCCCAATAATCACTTTCAATCCTCGTAATGGTATGGGAACCAAATCAACACGAAACCTTTCGTCGTGAACATTTAGGATGCAGTCTTGGCACACCCTCGTAGCACTCACGGTGCGATCATCTGCAATCTCCACCTCGAGCCGGGTATCCTGAGTCCCCGATGCGTCTCGGAATTTCTTGCCTAGTGCAAGAGACACAAAAGATCGGGTAGCCCCCGAATCGAATAAGACATGGGCATCATACCATTGACCATAAAGGTCCCTATACAAAGCATAATAAGCATACATACAAACATTTAACATAAAAGAGGCAGAGGATAATGAACACATACCAGCCACAACGTCCGGCGCGGCCCAAGCCTCTTCGGAAGTCAGCTGGAATGCACGGCTCTTCACCGCTGGAGCTTCCGCCTTAGGGCGGCCATCAGTAATCGTCATAGTGGTGGGCACGGGCGTTGCCACAGATCCTCCTCCTCCTCCTCCTCCTTACAACCTTGGATAATCGGACTTTTTATGGACTGTCTGGTTGCAGTGAAAACATATCAATCCCTTCTTGGGGCAATCCTTACTCAAGCGACCCTGCTGGCCACATGAGTAGCATCCCGACATCCCGGCTATCCTACAAGCCCCACCATGAAATCTCCCGCACTTGGCGCACCGACCCCGGCCTTGTTGGCCCTTACTAGAATAATCGGAGGTCTTAGGCTTCTTAGCCTGAGCACCCGCTGCCTGAACCTACTCAATCTTCCGCTTCGTGCGGGACTCCAACTCCATCTCCCTCTCACGGGCCTTATCAACCATCTCATTCAGGGTTTTGCACCCTGTAAGCTCACAAATTCCCGTATATCCTCTCTCAGTATAGAGTGATATCTGGTCCTCCTCATGTCCTCATATGTCGCATATTGAGGGATCAACAAAGCTCGCTCTCAAAACTTGGCGGGGATCTCCGCTAGGGTCTCAGTAGTCTGTTGTAAATCATGAAACTCCCTCACCATCTATTACACCTCAATAGGTGGTGCAAACTCCTGATCGAATCGTCATACAAACTCGGCCCACGACATGTCATCCACACCGACTGCTCCCACCTGACTAGTAATGTCGCCCCACCAATGTCGGGCCCTGTCCCTCAGCATACAGGAAGCAAATCCAACATTTGTCTCCTCTGGACAAGAACTCGTACGTTGAGCATTTTCAATGTCTGCCACCCAGCGTCTACTCACAATGGGATCCATGAAAACTCCGGAGCTCCACACGCCTTGAACTCCCTAAATGAGGAAGTTCTAGCTCCACCGTGGCCTACAGAAATATCGGCCCTGAATGCTCTAAGTCTTTCCTCCATGATCTCCATCATGCCCTCCTTGACCGTCCCGAAGATGACTAGGGTAGCATCAAGGATGCCCCTCATAACCTCGGCCGCAATCAACTCACGCAGCCTCTCATCAATACCATCAGTATGGCCGCCTAACCCAGCCCCGGATCCCGACCCCGATCCCGATCCTGATCCCCCTGCTCCAAATCACGTAACCACCGTGTTGAACTATCATAACACAAACATAAAGATCAGGATACCCATATCGAGATTGCATCCCTACCATGCTTCTTTGGAATTCCCAGGTAGAACATGGGTTCGGGTACGGGTCCTGTGCTTCCAATAATATGGGCCCAGTACTACCTTCCACACTTGCCCATACCTTTCCCCTGCTTTACCCAGTACTTCCAATCTATCGCATCCATAAAACTACGACTCACAACTCTCGCATGAATCATTCCCTGAACATCCTATGATCGTCCTACTCACAACAATCATACCAATCACTGCAGGTAGCTACTAGGCATGCAAATTATACACAGAAAGGATCAAATAGAATTTTGAATAAGAGATTCTACCCTAAGACCATATCCAAACAAGGAAAAGGAAATATGGCTAAATCACCCATTCTGAAGTTGCGACTCCTAACCGTATATAATTTTTTCACATACACTTAGCAAGTTCACATAATCGACAGAGCTCATTATCAGTATAACATGGCTATTCAAATTGGGAAACTACTTACTTGGCTCGGCTAATCACGTGCGTTGTACTCTCCTCTTTTGGGTTTAAAATCCTTTTTAAGTTACTTTTGAAAACATTTACCACTTCCTCAGTTTGAGTCCAGACACATCCGAGGATGTGACCGAATATCTCAAACCAAGGCTCTGATACGAACTTGTAACAACCCAAATTTTACAAAGAAAATTTTTCGTTTTAATTAATCAACCGATTACACATTCCATAGGTTTTCAAAACATTTTTTTAAAATCACATTCATTACATCATTGTTGTCTTGTTCTGAAAACATCAGAGAGTCATAAAACATCCAAAAGAGAGGTAGAGTATGCGTCGCGTCATCACGCCTTGCCCTTGCCCTTAGGCTACGAAGTACCTGAAACAATGAAAAGCCTGTAAGCGAAATGCTTAGTGAGTTCCCCAAAGCATACCACGCACAATCCACACAACACATATCATGATAGCCATAAAAGTTACACACATACATATAAGCCATGCATACATGAAACCTGTGAGAATGCCATTGGCTACTCACATTGTCTTTACCTAAGATTGCCACGGGCTCCCCCACATGGCCTTACATCCAATGCCATGGGCTACCCCACATGGTCTTCACTTAGGACTGTCATGGGCTACCCCACATGGTCTTACATCCAATGCCACAGGCTCCCCCCGAGGTCTTTATACAAAACATGCAATCACGTAACAAAACACAGAACGTCTAACACATATATCATAGTCACATAATGGGCCATCCTTGGTGCCTTAGACCCATAGGTATGGTGAGAAGACTTACCTATCACGAATGTTGAACTAACACTCCGCGACCAAATATACCCCACAGGCTACTCCACGCAACTGCCTAACAAGTGTCATACAATATACAATCATTTCCCCAAAGTTCATCCTGGTCAACTGCCGCCAAGATCAAGTCAACAGTCCATGTTGACCCCAACTCACCGAGTACAACTAGTGACTTGCCGAGTTTCTCGGGATAACATCTACTCGTCGAGTCATTGAGGTGACTCGTCGAGTTCATACGGTCTTGATTGATAAGCTAAGGTCATTTGTTCTATTTCCTTGCTTGCCACTCGACACATCTACGAACATCCAACAATTGGGGGAATCTTACTTGACTCGCCGATTTGTTCCTTCAACTCGTCGAGTTCTAGGTAACCTTCATCCGGCTCGCTGAGTTGTTCATCCAACTCGTCAAGTCCAGAGCAGTATTCATCGGGCTCGCCGAGTTGTTCATCCAACTTGTCGAGTCCATGCCTGCCTTCATATGACTCGCCGAGTCGCCCTTGCGACTCACCGAGTCCTATAGGTCTCAAGCCATACATACTCTTTTGATCCATGCAATTCTTCCAAACTACGGATCTAGGCTCCTGAGGCATGCTTTCCACATAAAGTTGTAAATTTTACGTGCATGCAAGGCTTTAAGGCCCTAAAATAGCAAATCTAAGCTTGGATCTATACCAACTAGAGAGGTACAAATCGTGTAGAGTTGTACATCGAATTCAGGTTGGCCGACACACCTGGAGATGGAAATCAACCCCTTCCTCTGTTGATAAGGTAAATGAACCACATGCATTATCCTCATTGATAGGAACTTTTCAACCCTCAGCGGAGATGGATAGATGTCGATGCGAGATATCATCGGATGGAATGTACGATATTGATGTACTTAGGTGACTGATTGACAAACCAGCAGCAACAGACTTATCAAAAAACATTGAACGGACTCAAGAGATACCTATTAAAGTTCAAAGTTTTATATGGCGTGCGTACCAGGGGGTATTCCAACGTTAAAGGATCTAATGAAGAGGGGATTGTAGCTTAGAGGAGGAAGATGCGTGCCATGTACTCATTAAGTGCCCTTTTGCAAAAATCGTGTGGGAATTGGTCCTACGATGGTGCGACACTCCGAAACGATCCCCATTCTCATATGTCCATGATATCATTGAATTTGCTAAGGGGTGGGGGAACTGTCAAAGGAAGAGAAATATGATGGATTTGGAAGACAAGGTGTGATAGGGTTTTTAAGAATCTTCATGTTAACCCGACAACAGTGGTGGATAATATCAAATCACAATTCTTCACGTGGATCAAATATCAAAAGGCGAAGTGCAATTATAATGGGTTTGATTGGTCTAATTGTCCGGTTTCTTGTTTGTAATATGTAATTGTTTCCTTTTCTTTCTTATCATGTACTATTGTCTTCTATTCCTGCCCCGTTTAGCTACTTGCTGGAGGGGTGTCATTTTCTTTTTTATATAATATATTTGTGGTTTCCAAAAAAATATATACCTTATAATTTAACAATTCAACGAATAAAATATATGTATAAAGGATTAAATTTATTGATTTTGCCATCAAACCCAATAAGTGATTATTTAATTTTCAATATTATATAACAAAGATAACCTTATAATTTTAGTGGGTCCACTGCAAAAGGTGATAGTACCGTACGATTGATGTTTTTTTTTTTTGCAATTTAGACTAATCAAAAAAAATCCAAACAAAATATGGTGCCACACACATTTGCGAAATGGGCTTGTTAAATTGTGGACCTGCTAATGAATGCCACCATAAAGAAGTCTAATGTAAAAAATTTAAATTCGCATATATATGAGGCTTTGGCTGTTGTAGTCGGCTTTCTAGGAAATTATAGGTCACTTCTTTGTCTCTTTTTGGATGATGTACCATTTGTAATAGATGATGCTATAGACAAAGCCGCTAGGACGTTTCATAATTAATTGTTATTTTATCTATATTCTATCGAACTCCCGTTTTGTAGTTGTTATGCAACTTTTTAGTTACATATGATTTTTATGGCTCTTGTAGGAATAGGATATATACATTTTGCCTTGGTATTTTATTTTTGGATAGTTGGCTAGACTTTTCTGTTGATGGTTATATAATATGATTTGGATGTCATTTTTTCCAAAGCAAATATCCCACAACAAACTAAGTAGAATTGTTTATATATATATATATATATATATATATATATATATATATATATATATATATATATATATATATATATATATATATATATATATATATATATATATATATATATATATATATACATACCATTTGGATGTCATTTTTTCCAAAGCAAATATCCCACAACAAACTAAGTATAATTGTTTACATATATATATATATATATATATATATATATATATATATATATATATATATATATATATATACCAATTAACTAGCAAAAATATTTTATTTGTCAAATCGTAAATAAGTATATAGTAGAAAGTTTTCCGATCGTAAAAATTTTGGATGTAACTTTACAATCTTCAAAACGGTAGCCATATCTTGGACGATAACAACTGTTATAGAAGACTAATCTCGGACACATTTTTACCTTGGTTGTTATGAAATCAAGAGGTGATATCATTTCATGTATCTTTGTGATCTTAAATCTCATGATTTATCGTATAATACAACACCTATTCTAGTTATTTGGCATGCAAACTACCCACACACCACGTCATTGGCTTGCAACACAGGCATGCTATTTTCCTTGATTTAGAAGGATACTTCTTGGTTGGATGACAATTCATAGAACAAGCTATATTTAAGAAAAGATTATGCAAATGGTCATTTAGGTTTTGGATTTTTCCCTAATGTAGTCCCTACGGTATTTTTTTCCCTCAAATAGTACATACGGACCATAAGTTGCATGCGTTTGGTGCCCCAGTTGGATGTTCATCCATTCCAACGTTAGGTTGCCCCATGTAACTTGCATAAGTGGGTATTTATGTCATTTTACCCAAAAGGACCGTTTTTGAACATACAAATCAATAGTTATATCCATTCAGGTGGGAGGGTTTAGTTTTAGACATTGACTTTACACTCTATCTCTTTCCCCAAGAAAACTTTTTGATCATCTCATCTTCTTCAATTGTTAGTTCTTATCGTCGTCCAAAAAAAAATAGTTCAACTGATTGAAGGTTGTATCGAGGAAAATGGTGCTCACATTGTGGTCTTTACGTCCACGCTAAACCCAACCACATGATCTATGTAAAGAATATTGTAATCACAAACCTTGGAATGCTAGGTTTTGACGAAATGTAATTTTGCTTTCCTCCATCATTAACATTTTATTGTTCTTGAATTTTCACATCAGGTTCTATTTCAAGCTTTTGCACATTCAAGATAAATCATGCGGGTTCGTTCACAAGTACGATATCTGGAAGGTCATACATAGATGGGCTTGTGGATCACTTTGATTTTGTAGACATGGATGTGTTTTTAGTCCACGAGTTAGATGATATGATGGTAGTTTTAGGGTACAATGATGGAGGTATAATGTTTTACCATTTCATGATCCCAAAGACATATTGGATAGTGAATTGTTACCCATTAGCACTGATCAGGAAGTCATTCAATTGGCAAGGTATGTGCCTAATCATAAGGAAATTAATTTATACATTGAGCATGGAAATACTAGAGTAGTCCCTTACTTTAAGTCCCCATTGAAGGTTCGTATTAAGGAAGTTGAAGGGATTATTCTCCTGAAATGAATAGGGCTAGAATGAAAAGGAAATCAGTTTGGTCATGTAGTAAAAATTTGAATTTGAATGAGCCCGCTAATTTGTCAAAGTTGATTGTACCTTATGAACTTGTGATAAAAAAAACAATCAGTTGATCGAGAGAGTGATTCCTTTAGGGGTAGTGTTTGAGAATAACCATGGTAAAAAAGTTGTTGACACACGCGATGATCACCAACCAAAAGGGATGTTGATCCAGTGGATTATTATGAGGTAATGAGGGATGTAGATGTAGAATATGATTGGGGGGGGGGAATCAACATGGTGTTGAGTATTTTGAGGATGAATACAGTGGAAGTAAGGAAACTGTTAGTGAGGGTCCTTGGAGTGGGGGTAGTAGGAGTGAGGGTAATATGAAAGATGATGAGAGTGAGGATGAAGACTTCTTTGGGGATTTAGAAAATATTGTAGATGATGTGGATGTTGATATGAAAGAATTTCATATACATGTTGGTGAAGATGTTGAGTGCGTTAAAAAAATGACCAAAGAAGCAAGTGGTAGTGGTGTTGACTTTACTGAAGGTGAAGATTTGGAGGTCATAGACCAAGAATCGTTTGTGTCACTTATTGTAGGTGAAGATAACAATAGAGGAGGATATTGAGAGACATAAGAAATGCAAAAACTTGTTCTGAGGGTGTAGTTCATCCAAAGGCTTTCACATTAGGACAAAAGTTCAAAATAAAGAAAGATGTGAAAGTATATATAAACAAACATGCAGTAGAAACCAAAAGGGATTTACATTTTGAAAAAAAAATGACACAACAAGGATTAGGGCTAAGTGTAGAGGAGTGGTCCCAAATATGAGTGGTGGTCCATGGACAAAGTCAAGGACTGGATTCAAGGACAAAACAGTAAATATGAAAGAGGGTAAATATCCTTAGGTTGTACTAGTGTCTAGACCAAAAGAGATAGAAGACTGGGTGGTGAATACCCTAGTTAGTGAACCATTAAATCTTGCATCTACGAATACATTGCAACAAACAATATGAAGCAAATTGAGAGTAATCCAACCATTCCAGTTAACGCACTTCAAGAAGATATCATCCAAAAATTCAAGATGACCATGTGAAGAATGAAGGTACATCGGACAAAGGCATTGGCTTAGTGTAATATCCCAACTATCAGGTATCCTTATTATTTAATTTAGGCTTCATGTTTTAAGGCCTAATCGACGAGTTGATGCTATGACTCATCGAGTAGCAGGGGGATGGGACACACCATTTAATGACTTAACTTGGTGAGTCGGGTAGGGGACTTGAAAAGAACCTTAGATCAATCGATTTATCAAACAATGACTAATAATAAGAAGAGAACAATGAAGTATCACAAAGAGCTTTCACTAAGAATGATAATCTCACAAAGAGATTATTGTTCGCAGAAAGTGGCTATTAGGATTTGTGAAAGACAACCTCTTCACAAACCCGTACAAAAGACTATATAGAACTATTATAGACAATCCCTACAAATCAGGTATGTTCCAGCTAACTAATATATGATAACTATGGAAACAAGATAAATACAAAATCTGTTACATATAAGACAATATATATATATATATATATATATATATATATATATATATATATATATATATACTGACCAACTTGTATGTTGACGCTGATGCTGATCCTAACGCTGATGCTGATGGATCAGTTTCAAACATCATCAAATTATAAGGTTTGACCTTACAGGACTCGATGAGTAGGAGCTGGCAGAGGAAACCCTAAATTTCAGAGTTTTCCACCCTATACATTGGACCATTAGCGCCTCCCACTGTCTTTTATCCCCCCTTGAGAGCCAGAAACTCTAATTTTTGTGTGTGTGAGCCTTGTGAGTCTTTTGGAGCTTTGGAATGTGATTTAGTGAAGGAAATTTGTAGAACAAGAGGCTAGCATCAAGGAAATTCGTGTGGATGCAAAGTCTACTTTAGTTTGGGCACATTTTGGAGCTTAAGAAGGAATTTTTGTGTGGGAGCTAGATCTGAAGTTGAAACTTCAGATCTGAACCTCCCTTGGATCCTAAGTTCATAAAGTTCTCTGTATTGTCATGAAAGAACCCTTCCTTATGAGTAAAGTTTCATTACAAGATTGGATTTGGATTTTGAGGCACACAAATACGTAAAGGTATCAACTTTATGTTGCTAATGCACTCTAGGGACCTACATCTACTATTTGGATCAGGGGAATAGTTCAGAATCGCTTGATCATGGGAGTATTTGTATTAAGTCAGCGAGTCCAGGAGATGACTCGGCGAGTTGAGTCGAATAACTCTTGAACCAGTAGGGACCCGATGGAGGGAAAGTTGCACTCAGCAAATAGGGCAACATGGATTGTTGGCCATCAAACAGCGACTTTGACTTTCACTAGGGAGTGTATTGTGCCTTCCAAGGTCTTTTTGGTAATTTGAGTAATTATTGAGTGGACCACTTATGGGTACAGGCGAGTTGGTTGAAGCAACATCTGGAGATGTGGACAATGTTATTCTGAGTTGCTAGTGAGGTGAGTTATCCACACTATATCACTAGGGTATAAAGCACCAAGGGTGACCCTTTAGGTTGTCATTCTGATTACAATATGCTGTATGTGGTTATGACTTGTTAGATTGGTATCCGGATAGACAAGATGTTGTTATGTTTCATGATCCATTAAGATCGGTATGTTAGTGACTTGGTTAGGTTGGTATTCTGGTTATAAGTGATTGCTCCGATAGATAATATGTGAGATAGTTATATCTATTATATATATATATATATATATATATATATATATATATATATATATATATATATATATATATATGCCATTATATGTTATTTATGTGAACATGGTTGTTTGTTGAATGGTTGGGTTGAGGCGGTCCTGCTTTGTGCTAAAGGAAGTCAACCCCTAGAGTTTGCAGGAATTGGTCTCCCGATATTATGTTGTTTATCTTACGCCTTTGGTATATTTTTAGTATGGTGGTGATGAGACATTTTGCGAGTGGATCCGGGTCAAGATCAGTATCAGGACCAGGATCAGGAGATGGAGGTCAGGGTGTGCCTATAGCACCTCAGCCTGTGGTGCAGATAGGGATAGAGGATTTGAATGCCAGGATTCGGGAGATCCTACATGATGAGATTGTTGTTGCGTTTCGAGAACAACTACTAGAGATGTTTGGTTCGATTAAAACCATTATGGTCAAGTACTTTGACGAGCATTATGCAGCCTTAACAGAGACAACCACCGCTGCAGCCATATCGGCTATAACCGCAACAGGGGGTGGAGGAGGAGCAATCCGGGCTTTTCAGTATCGAGACTTCGATAACACGAATCCACCGACATTTGATGGTACCCAGGATGCGATCAGAGATATGAGGTGGTTATCTGACGTGGAGGGATGTTTTTTCACGTGCTCATATCTTATTGACCAGAAGGTCAGGTGTGCCTGAACCTGTTGAGGCTTAGGGCCAAGAATTGGTCGAGACTGACGATTGGGTCATACACTGATGATCAAAGACTTGCTCTTCCCTGGGAGCGGTTCAGGGATATGTTCCGCGCTCGCTACGTTCCACGTGTGGAGCGGGAGCGGCTTGCTTAGGAGTTTTTGACTTTGAAGCAGGATGGAGAGTCGGTGATGGAGATCACCCTCCTGTTCACAAAGAGGGCTATGTTTTGCCCAGAGTTTGCATCCGAGTAGTCTCAGATGACTCGTTATCTGAGCATGCTCAAGACCGATATCCGTCAGTTTGTTGCCATGCAACATTGTGATACTCTTGTGGATCTTTAGGAAGCCGCTAAGTGGCGTGAGCTGGAGTTAGATCTGCAGTTGAAGGAGCAGCCTCAGGTTCCGGCACAGTCTCAACCATCACTGAATCGGTCTAAGACCACTGATTCTACGACCGGGGGTCAACAGAGTCATGCTTGTGGAAAGTGTGGCAAGGGTCATTCTGGGGCTTGTCAAGCAGGTGATGGGTGACACAAATGTGGCAAGGAGGGGCATTATGCTAGGGACTGTCGGCAGTCCGCCCCTCCAGCAGATATGAGGATATATTATCACTGTTATCAGCTTGGGGACCAACTGTCCGTAGCTCGCCGCCAAACTGATGCAGGTTTCCACACTAACTACTTTGAGGATTACGGAGGGGAGGCCAGTAAAGGTGGAGCCTCTGAAGGCTCAGAGGCGTGCCTTCCAGCTTACGGCTGAGGAGGCCAAGGTAGAACTGGATGTGGTTGCTGGTATGTTTCTATCTCTTAATTCAGTTATTATGTCGGTGTTATGCTTATTTTTTATACCTATGTTTAGGTACGTTTTTAGTAAACTCCTTTCCTGCATTGGTTTTACTCGACTCGGGGGCGAGTCGGTCGTTCGTATCTCAAACTTTAAGTAAGGGTTTCAGTGTGCCAATAGGTGAGCTTGAGTGTCTGTTGCGAGTTTCTATCACCAACGAATATGGGGGTTCTGCTTCTTCGGTCTACCGGGGATGTGAGTTGGAGATTTTCGGGGTATCCTTCCTGATAGATTTGATTCCTATTCCCATGGGGGAAGTATGTGTGATTGTAGGGATGGATTTGCTCAATCGTTTTGGCACCATGATCGATTGTGAAGGGAAGCAGGTTGTAGTTTGAACCCTAATTGGGGGAGAAATGATGGTATATGGTGAGGGCACCAGAGTAGGATCAGAGTTTTGTTCAGCAGCCAGGGCTCATCGGTATATTTAGCACAAGTGTGCCGGTTACTTAGCATATGCGGTGGATACACGAGTCAGGGACCAAACTTCAGTTTCAGAGGTCCCAGTGGTTAGAGAATTTGCTGACGTGTATCCGGAGGAGGTACCCGGAGTTCCTCTAGAGAGGCAGTTTGAGTTGAGGCTTGATCTTGTGCCGGATGCGATTCCTGTTGCTAAGGCGCGGTACCTATTGGCACCGCCAGAGATGAAGGAGTTGTCATCTCAGTTACAAGAGCTGCTAGGTAAGCACTTATTCGTCTGAGAAGTTCTCCATGCGGAGCACTGATCCTTTTCTTCAGGAAGAAGGACGGTTCGCACCGGATGTGCATCGATTATAGGGATTTGAACAAGTTAACGGTGAAAAGTCGTTATCCACTCCCGAGCATAGATGATCTCTTCGATCAGTTTTAGGGTGCATCTTGGTTTTCTAATATTGACTTGAGATCTGGATAACACCAGGTCAGGATGAGACAGGAAGACGTGGGAAGACCACATTTCGGAATCATTATGGTCATTACAAGTTCGTGGTGATGCTGTTTGGGATCACCAACGCGCCAGCAGTGTTTATGGATCTTCTGAACCGAGTCTATAGGCTGATGCTCGATCACTTGGATATTGTATTCATAGATGATATCTTGGTGTATTCCAAGACCAGGGATTAGCACGAAGAGCATCTGCAGGAGTTATTAGGAGTTTTGAGGCGAGAACGACTTTACGCCAAGTTCTCGAAGTGTGAGTTTTGGTTGCGAGAGGTCCAGTTCCTTGGCCACCTCATTAATCAGGAGGGGATTTTGGTCGATCCGCCCAAAATCAAGGTGGTTATGTAGTGGGAGATTTCCAAATCTACCTCAGATATCAGAAGCTTCTTGGGATTGGCAGGGTACTACCGGAGGTTTATACATGATTTTTCCAAGATTACGGTACCTCTCCCTCGTCTGACGAGGAAGGGGGTGGATTTCTGGTGGGGCCCCGAGAAACAGACGGCATTTGAGACCCTCAGGCTGCGGTTCTGTGAGGCTCTAGTGTTGACCCTCCCAGAAGGAGTTGAAGACTTCGTGGTACTATGGGATGCGTCCATCACAGGGTTAGGAGCGGTGCTCATGCAGATGGGATGGGTGATTGCATATGCATTCTGGAAGTTGAAGCCGCATGAGACTAGGTATCCTACTCATGATTTGTAGTTGGGGGCAATGGTTTTTTCCCTCAAGATATGGAGACATTATCTATATGGGGTCCATTGTACCATATACACGGATCACAAGAGTTTGAGGCACATCATGGATCAGCCCAACCTGAACATGAGGCGGCACAAGTGGCTGGATGTAATCAAGGACTATGATTGTGACATCCTTTACCACCCTGGTAAAGCAAATGTGGTGGCGGATGCTTTGAGCTGCAAGATAGTGGGGTCTTCCACCCCAGCGAGATGTACGAGGATAGCCATGGACCCTCCGATTGTGAGCTTGATCAAGGACGCACAGGTTGAGGGTAGGAGGCCAAAGAATTGGAAGAAGGAAAGGTTTAAGGGTGAAAGCACCTGGTTTTTGCAGGATGGACGAGGATTCATGACCCGTTATGGTCGTGTATGGGTCCCGTTGTCCCGATGGTCGTGTATGGCACCCGGTTTGAACAAAGAATTGGAAGAAGGAAATGATTAAGTGTGAAAGCACCCGATTACAGCCCTTGGAGATTCCCATGTGGAAATGCGAGAAAATCTCGATGGATTTCATTACTAAGTTTCTGAAGATAGCCAAGGGATTTGATGCTATATGGGTTATTGTTGATCGATTGACCAACAGTGCTCACTTCTTGGCTGTTCGGGAAAGTTCTCCCGCCAAGAAATTGGTTGATGTGTACGTTTGTGAGATCGTTGCTATATACGGGGTACCAGTTACCATTGTTTCTGACCGGGATGTCAGGTTTACTTCCTGTTTCTGGCAGAAGTTCCATGAGGAACTTGGCACGCGGCTGCACTTTAGTACATCGTTTCAACCTCAGACCGACGGACAGAGTGAGCGGACCATTCAGATCCTCAAGGATAATGTTTAGGGTGTGTGTTATTGATTTTGGAGGGAGTTGGGATTCCCATCTACCTCTTGCAGAATTTGCTTACAACAACAACTATCGTTCCAGTATTGGCGCCCCCTTTCGATATGTTGTATGGTCGGGGATGTAGAACCCCGATCTGTTGGGGTGAGGTTGGGCATAGGGTAATGGGTCGGATGGAGGTAGTTTTGCAGACTACCAAAAAGATTTAGCGTATCAGACAACGGCTGTAGACCGCTCAGAATTAGCAAAAGAGTTACACTAACAGACACCGATCGGATTTGGAGTTTCAGGTCGATGATATGGTGCTCTTGAAGGTCTCACCATGGAAGGGCGTGATCTGTTTTAGAAAAATGGGAAAGTTAGGTCCCCGCTATATTGGATTGTTCAGGGTCGTTGCCAGGATTGGTAAAGTGGCGTACAGGTTGGAATTACCAGATGAGCTCAGTCGGATTCACAACACTTTTCAAGTTTCGTAATTCTGAAAGTGCATTATGGACCCGGAGGCAGTGGTACCATTGGATGACATTCAGGTCGATGAGCACCTGAATTACATTGAGAGGTCGGTGGCTGTTTTGGAAAGGAAGGTGAAAGTTCTGTGAAACAAGGAGGTCCCGTTGGTGAAGGTACAATGGGAGCATTTGAGGGGATCTGAGTGGACTGTGGAGCCGGAGGATGATATACGATACCATTACCCAGAGTTATTCACCACAACAGACTTCGAGGATGAAGTCTAAAATAAGTGGCGTAGAACTGTAACGTGCCAACTATCAGGTATCATTATTATTCAATTTAGGCTTCATGTTTTAAGGCCTACTCGAAGAGTTGATGCTATGACTCGTCGAGTAGAAGCGAGATGCAACACGTCTGTGACACGTCATTTAATGACTTAACTCGGCGACTAGGGTAGGGGACTCGACGAGTAGGATTTGGCAAGGGAAACCCTAAATTTCAGGATTTTGCACCCTATAGCTTGGACCATTAGCGCCTCTCACTGTCTTTTATCACCCGTTGAGAGCCAGAAACCCTAATTTTCGTGTGTGTGAGCCTTGTGAGTGTTTTGGAGCTTTGGAAAGTGATTTAGTGAAGCGAATTTGTAGACCAAGAGGCTAGCATCAACGAAATTTGTGTGGATCCAAAGTTTACTTTAGTTTGGGAACATTTTGGAGGTAACCAACCACTACAAGAAAAACAGCCTTTAACAAGGCACAATCAATGACACGCACTAATAGAGGATACGCATTTGTGTGTGCCCTAAAAATCGATGTCAGTTTTCCCAAATTTGAAGGATAGAGGACATGCATTTGTGCGTGCCCTACGATTAGTGTTAAACAAAACAAAATTAAAAACACGGAGGGCGCTTATTTTAAGTGTGTGCTGTCTACAAATGTCGCTTTATATTTTTTTAACAAAACGCGCGTTTTTAAAGAGGGATCTAAAATTCTAAAATTTTGAATACCCCGCTTCTCACTCTGATCCTATGGGTCGCCTTGTCTCTCGCACAGAGCCATTCTCTCCATCCTCTCTCTCTCTATCTCTCTCTCTCTCTCTCTCTCTCTCTCTCTCTCTAACCCTAGACATAACCACTGGCCATTCACGTTCCTTCTTGCTCCATATTTTTTTTACCTTTGTTGGATTTATCTTTTTCTCCCCCGACAATATCTTCTTCTTGCTCCATAAAATAAAATCGGCGACCAAAGAATCAGACTCGCTTCTTATTTTGCTTTTCCGTCTCCCACAAAAACCCTAGTTTCTATCACCACTTCTTGTCCCTCACAAAATCTTCCATAGAACTGGCGATTGGGGGTCTGCGACTCTTCACGTTGACAACGCCCTACTGCAACTCACGATGGGGCCCAACGGTGAAGCAATTACATAACATGGTTGACTACTCTGGCATATTTACTTTCGTATTCATCTTCTTCCTCTATAGCTTCCCCTAAATACAAAATTAATCCCACTGTTGAATTAGTGAATTAGGGGTTAGGGTTTTGAGTGATTTGGGGAGAAGATGGTTGGCTCTAATGACTAAAAACTTCCCGGAATTGGGATTGAGAAAGGAAGATTGTGTGGAAGGAAGTTGGATTGACTACGTACTTTACTGGGCCTACTTCAACAACACAACCGAAGATACAGTGAGGTAAAGTTTACAGGTTGCAGCTACTCTTCCCCTCCATTTCTCTCTTTCTCTCTCATCTCTCATCTCTCTCGCTCTAATAAACTCCCATGTTTATTCCTTTTGAATGCTCTCTCTCTCTCTCTCTCTCTCTCTCTCTCTCTCTTACAATTTGTAGATCGAGGTGCTCTCTTGTCGTCGATGTTTCTGGATGTAGTCCTTCGCATACAGGTATGATTTAGTACAAGCTTACTTTGCATCTCATAATACATCATATGAGTTAAACTCAAATTTCATCCTTAATTCAAGAAATTAGCTATGATCTAGTACTCAATAATCTTGAAATCACGTTATTATAGCTTCCATTCATTGCTATACACCATAAATTCGACACATGTACAATCTAAGTTCATATTAACAAGTGTCACACCCCAAAACCGGAATGGCGGAAACGTTCTGGGGTGGATGACATCATATCAAGTATCACAACACATGCATTATAGTAGTCAAAGTACAACAAAACATTGCATTAATAGTAATGGTTTTACAAGGTTACATTACAACAATTTAAAGTAATACAAGTAATAGAATAAATATAGCATGGTACAAAGCTATCTTCATCAACAGCTCTGGGGATGTACCTGTCTAATGCTAAGCTGAGAATACAAGTTATTTGAAAAGCGAGTATCAGCATTTTTTACAAATGCTGGTGAGTTCATAATCATTTAGTGACATTTCATTCAAATAATTTAAGAAAGTATTAGTTTAAGAGATTTCAGTGTATTAGAGTCCTTTCCAGAAAATCCTATATTTTCTTCAATAAAAGCAGCCTTCTACCAAGACTGGTCAGTGATGTGGGGTAAAAAGTAGTTTTCCCTAAATTGCTATCATTATCAAAATACTGAATTTGATTATTAACGAAACCAAGAGACATCAGGGAATAACATATGCCTCAGCAGTGAGGACTGCTGGCTAAGGCAAAAGAATCATAAACTCTAGGAGAGTATCGAATTAACGTCATGCCTGGTTCAGTCTAACAAATGGAGACACAGACCCCAGAACGTACCAGATGAAAGGTACAGCTGGTAAGGTCTAAAACAGTGAACGCAGACCACAAACGATACCAAATGAAAGGTACATCTTGCAAGTTCATAGAAGTGAAGACAGACCGCAGACGATACCAAATGAAAGGTACATCTCGCAAGGTCAAAACAGTGAAGATAGACTGCAGACGATACCAAATGAAAAGTACATCTCGCAAAGTCAAAATAGTGAAGACAGACTGCAGACGATACCAAATGAAAGGTACATCTCGCAAAGTCAAAACAGTGAAGACAGACCGCAGACGATACCAAATGAAAGGTACATCTCGCAAGGTCAAAACAGTGAAGACAGACTGCAGACGATACCAAATGAAAGGTACATCTCGCAAAGTCAAAACAGTGAAGACAGACCGCAGACGATACCAAATGAAAGGTACATCTCGCAATGTCAAAACAGTGAAGACAGACCGCAGATAGTATCACATGAAAGACACATCTAGCAAGGTCAAACAGTGTGACTCTGAAAAAGGTGACATCAGCATATAGTGTAAATTGCTGACGAAATACCGTTACCTTAAAACCATGAATTATAAGGCAACCCAGGATACTTGTAACCATACTGACTAGAGTTCTAGATGCCCTACAAGCATCTACACAATGTGACATTTGTCACCCCTTGGCTTGGTAGGCCGTGGACTGTAGGTAGCAGTCAGGGTCCGGGGTTGTCAATCCCGTATAGGCCTATACACACAATGTCCGCTCTCCCTACAGGAGACTCTGGTTACCAACTAGACGACGGAGAAGGCCGCGTCCCGAAGATGCATCCCAAATAGAGGATAGTGTGTTACTAGGAGGGAGTGGGTTTCTAATGTAAGTGTAGACTAGAGGTAGAGACTCTTAACAGAACTGACTGGAGAATTCCTTGTATGTCCATACTCACATACATAGTATATAAGTAATGAACCAAACGACTTTCGGACGACCATCCGATCCCACCAGACCACATCTCAACGAAGAAAAGGAAATAGGGCGGATGAGCTTTCCTAAGTCTTTCAATCGTTACTTATATGTATCTGTATAAGCACAGACGTACATCTAACTACGACTGAGTGTGTAATAATGGAAGACATATCGTCGTGGTGTGAGTTCATACAGTGTGGAATAACAGAATCGTAAAGTATAAGTGTATCAAGTATAAGTGATTTTTGTGAAGTAGGAGTGTCTAACGAGTGAAGTAGGAGCGGTCGCAAGTGAGGTATAAGTGTCGAACAAGTATAAACGTATCACGAAGTAGAGGCGACGATAAGCGAAGTGAGAGCGTATCAAGTATAAGTAAAGTAGAGTCGTTATCAAGTATTAGTGAAGAAGAAATCGTATCACTAAGTAAGAGCGTGAATAAGTATAAGCGTCATCAAGTATAAGCGACTATAGGTATAAATGAAAGTGTTACCGAGTCAGAGTATAAAATAAGTATAAGTGAAGCAGCAGTATTTAATAAGTAAAAGTATACGTCGAAAAGGGGAATCTTTAATGAAAAACCTTTATGTACAGAGAATATCACAAATTGTATTCCTTTGTAAAATACATTTAAAACCTTAGAGGATCTTTCATAAACCAATTTAGAATTAATTTGAATAAATCAGTATAAGTAAAAGTTATGAAACAGGTAAAAGTCATTTTAGTGTCCCACTCGGTAAAATAGTGTAAAGTGGTAAAATCTTGTGCGTGCGGGTTATCAATCATATGCGATTGACATGATAACTGGCATGTTTAACTTGTATTCCCCCCTATAAAACATTTAAAAGCATTTAAAAGGTTCATTCAGGGGTATGAACTCACTTGGTGTAAGTAGGTCCGACGAGAGTGCTGTTTGGGCGTTCGGTGCTACGTAAGGACTCGAACACACACAATGACCTATTTAATATATGATAACATATGTTTACATGTGATTAGCACATTTAATACTAATTAAACAAATATACGCGCATCACAGGAGAGGAAAACACTTTGGCTAAGTGTTTGGGTGTCCCGGGTAGCGTTTAAGGGTGTGAATGGCTGAGGAATGGAGTTTGCTGTCCAAGAATATCCCCTTAATACATAGTTTACAGGCCTGGGACTACTCACCATGAGTTTACGGCCGTAAACTCATGGTGATGGGTTCTAGGGTGTTTTAAGGCTTCTAGCTTGTTCATGGGATTTTTCTAAGGACTTTTCATAAAAGGCATGAGTGGATTTGAGGCTTCTAAGGGCATTATATTGGAGTTTACGGCCTATGAACACTCCCATGGGATTTTACGGCCGTAAACTCTCATACCTTGGATATTGTGAAGTTTAAAGTCCCTAATGCCTTTCTAGTGATTTCTAATGAAGTATGATGTTATTTTTGAGGATTAAAACCATCATTTGAGTGGGTTTTGGGGAGTTAACGGCCTAGATAAATGCTTGGGCCGTAAACTCCAAATCAAGCCTCATATCATTGTGTTTAAGTCCATAGATCCTTTCTAGCATTTAATAGAAATAGTCTAAGGTCATTTGGGGGACAAAAACCAACATTTTGGGCATGTTTAAGGGTGTTTACGGCCTTAACCCTTGTCTGGCCGTAAACTCCCTTTAATAATTCATTTTGGAGTGTTTCAAGGGTCTAAACTCAAGAGGATAAGTTCCTAAATTATGTATGAAGCCCTAGGATGAGTTTGGAGTGCATTTGGGACCATGACTTGGGGAGTTTACGGCCTAAGCATGTGCTTGGGCTGTAAACTCTTCTTTGAGTCCTAAATCCATGCATTTTAGTGTTTACACACCCCTAAGTTATATCCCCTAATAGTTTCTAAGCTTGTGGACAAGTTTAGAGGCATGTTTGGCACCATTTTAGGGGTTTACGGCCCTAGAGTATTCCTGGGCCGTAAACTCCTTATTCCATGCCTTCTTGGATGATTTTTGGGCTATAAACATAAATCACTATGTTTAGAATAAGCTAGGGTAAGCGGACTTACAATTTGGAAGCGTTTGGTTGCGGCTTCGGGGCGAAAACGAATCTAGAGAGAGAGTATATAGAGAGAGTGTAAACAGTTTCCAATAGGCTCCACTCACCCTTATATAGGGTTTTGAGTCAGGGCTCCGTGGGATTTTACCCGATACTGCCGTTAAACGGGGCTTTTGGTCGCACCCGATTTAGTGGTCGTAATAATAAACTAATGTTTCCAAGTAAATGGAAATATGTGTTATGTATTTTTATTTCCTTTTATCACGACTTAACGGCATATAAACATACACAATTGAAATTTTTGTTAAACTTGAAGACTTCTCATTAACGGAACTTTTGAACAGTGGATTATTCCGTTAACGGTAACGGAGAAGTGTAACGGGGCAACTTGGGTTGTCACATCATCCCCCCGTTAGAGGGAATTTCGTCCCGAAATTCAGATCTAGGCAAGGAAGTTGGTATGAATGGGTAAGAGAGTACTTCATATGTGGTTGTCCTCGCATTCCCATGTGATCTCTGGTCTGTGTTTGTCATTTCAACAGACCCTCGCGTACGGGATGCGGATTTCGTTTTGCGTAGCTAGTGGGTTCCAACTGGTGTATCTACAAGGTTAGGGTACTTGATGGATTCTATCAAGATGAGTGAGGCACGAAGAGTGTTGTCGGGAAATCACATATCGAGTCTAAGAATGGATAGACCGGTGTGAATCATATGGTATATCCGAAGGTAGTAGCGGCCTGGAAAGGGGTTGGACCATATTTCCATGAGGATTCTCGGATGGTCCTAAGCTCTCGGAAAGGAGTAGAGCTTTTCAGTACTAAGAACATAGTGTACTTCTATGGAAAGATCAGCACTGGTGTGATCGCCATTACGAAGTTCCTGACGTTCTCACTTGTACTGGATGTGTAGTCCTTCAGGTTAGTCCTTAGGAAGCTCAGGTGGTCTTCGGTTTCGTGTTTTCTTTCAACTGGCTGTTAGAGACTTTCTAGATCGTTGATTGGGTTGCGTGACTATGGTTATTCGTTTGCTATAGAGTGTTTATCCCGCGCTTGTGCAAAATGAACCTGCACTAACGAAGCTTGAGATAAGGAAACCCTGAGGGTCGAGGAGATAGGGTTTCACTAAACGAGCATTGGACTATCTCGGGAGGTAGTTCTTATTATCTCTGCGTGAGATAGTATTCGTGGAACACCTAATAATCCAATGAATCTCTAAGACTGTGGTTTATCCTAGCATGGAAGGTGTATGTTCCTGCATAACCCTTCTACTAACACCAAGGCTGGTGTCAAGCCTATGATCTCTTCGGAATCCAGGTCATGAGATGTAACGCAGCTACTTTCACACTTGACCAAATATTCTTGGCTGCAAAGGTTATCTTGTGGTTCTCGGTATCCTAGTGTTCACTTCGGAGAATGTATTCCATCATCTACAGGGCGACGACGATTTCCTCCATGCAATAGGGTGGAGGATGATAGGTACCACTTGTCTATAACGAGGTGGACGAAGTGCCGGAGTAGTGCGGGCATATACTGCAACTACTCATCCGAAGGTTCTGGGTTTTCTCGGTCTAGGTTAAATCTAGTGAGTATAAAGTCTTCTCACTCGGAACTTTTAAGAGTTCAACCCGTAGTGATTTTCTTGACTTCGGCTCCTATGTTATGGAATATGGTGAAGTATACAGTTGAGGTCAGCAGGACGTTCAGTTGTGCGACTCCACCCCAAACTCACAACCCAACGAGGAACAAGGAATAGGGAGGAAACACACACCTTAAATCTTTTTGATCTCAATTATATGCCGCCCTTATGCATATACCTGGTTATAGCGGTCAGTCTCATGAGTTCTATCTTCTGAGTTCACGAACCTGATGTGCGAGGTGCGAAGGGTTTTCCGAGGGAATCTACGGAGTATGCTTCGGTTGGTTATTGTCTTCTGAAGTATCTTGTAGTGTGTTTCGCTTTGGTGTTCATCTGACTACGAGTGGTCGGTCAATAGTGTATGGTACCCTCCCTTGGGTACTTCGAAAGGTTTGAGATAAGAGGGACGATTGACGGATCGTATTAGGTTGATTTATTCATGCTAGGTTCAGGTTCGGAAGAACCTTTATTTGCCGATATGGCTATGGAGAAAGTTCTTTTTACACAGCACTTAAGGATTTACACACGGTTGCACGAAATCAAACCATGATCAATAGAGTCGTCAAAGTTGGCACACTCCGACATGATATAAAGTGAAGATCGATAGTCATGTGCCGAACAGGCACACCAGTTCGAGGCGTCTCGAGTTTCGTCCTACGTATCACTACCGCGGATACTTGGACCGATAGAGTCGATGCGGAACTATAGAGATCTCTAAGTGTTTCCGAATAGAGTATCTTTTCATGAACAGGTTCTCACGAGGCATTTCTATAATTGCCTCCCATCTACTAGTCATGTACATTTAAGGTGGGGAGGACTGTCGACTGAGCGACCCCACCCTAAATCCACAACCAAACGAGGAACAGGAGATGAGGCGGCATTCGCTCACTCTAGGTCTGTCCATCTTAAATATACATGGCCGTAACGTATATGTTTAGCCACTATAGTTTTACCTAATGAAATTTAAATTTTTTTATAACAGTGCTGCGACTTTCTCCTTACTGGAAAGAATTTGCATTTGAATTAGTCTTTTATTGTTCTTAGCTTTGTTATCTGAGATCGAGAGTCATACCAAAAATCTACCGAGTTCCTTGACGTTTCTCCCTAAGCAGTAGTGTCAGGCTCCTTCTGTGTCTTTGTCTTTTCCTTCGGTTGGGCAGTCCTTCTTGAAGTGTCCAAACTCGCCACATAGGCGGCAAACCTGTGTGGCCGCTGCATTGGCGATTGCTGTTATACGTTCCATCAGAGTTCTGCATACACGAGCAGTATGCCCCTTCATGTGGCACCTAGCACAATAGAGTTCCCGGCAGGCACCATGATGATGGTAGCTGCACTTGCTGCAGTGGGGAAGGTCTCCTAGATACGGTCTTCTTGGAGTCGGGAGGGAAGGGTTGACAGGGATACAGACTGCCTCAGCTCGTTGCCCTTCGGAAGATCCTTGAGCCGAGGTACTTCCCTCCTCTATCTTGAGTTTTCTCTTTAGTGGGTTTAGTTGAGGTTCATGGGTGGCTGGGTATGGAAGTGTGGGTTGATGCTGTCCATTGTCAGGATTGGAATTTCCGACGGGCACCTTGCTAACATTGGCGTTGTTAGCATTCAGGTGAACCATGACAGCTGCTACGGCTACTGAAACTGCAGCTTGGAACATAGCTTCATCAAATATGAGAGTAGGTTTCTTGCTTGTGGATTGGTTACGCTTATTCGGTGGCATGGTTTTTCCTACACGGAAAGGAATACAAGGTAATGAGAGACGATGGTTAACCCTGGACGTTTCTATCCTGAATGTATTAGGCATAATATTTTTCCCGTGCCTCGGGTATTGGTTATCTGAGTGTCGACCTACATCCCTATGATGTAGTCCTGGTAATCGAAGTGAATGTATGAGTATCAGAAAAAGGCCATAAGATGCGAGTCGTTCCTACTAAGTTACCTTTATACTGAGAAAGGTTTCACTCGCCAGCCTGGAGAGATTTGAGAACAGTTCGGAACGAAGCTGCGAAAAGAGAGGCTCATGAGGGCTTATGGCTAAACAACCTCACAGAGGTGTGGGGATCCGCTCTAAGCGTATTACTAGCAACGGGAACAAGGCGATTTACCTAAAACATAGCGTGAGCAGTGTAATCACTAACTCACTAAATTGTATTATTTTATGGGTGTATTAGCGTGATGAACACGAGGAAAAGACACTTCTCGGGTTCGACGTACTGGCTCCCTCGGTCTGCCTCGTATCTTTGACTGGAATCGGCATTGGTTTCCTTCGGGTAGTTTCCTAGGGTTCTCTTCTCGTATGGACATATTGAATTTCTACTCCGCCTTCCCTTTGATCCCAACTATGGGTGTCACCACTTCATGATGGATGACTAGGAATCTTAGAAGTTTAGGCGAGTTCCCCACCGATGTCCCTAAAAGAATATGGGCACTTGGTGCATTCAATAGTCTCGACCCAGTTCATTTATTTCCGAACAGGAAATCTTCAAAATGAACCTCTTCGGGATCGGAATCAACTCTTCTGTTATGCACTGAAGTGGGTAGGGTTTACTATAGGGTCCGTGCGAGAATGGAAATGTCTAACGAATCCTAACAGATTATTAACATTTCGTTGGATGATCCACAGCGAGTCCTGCTACGATTACACAGGGTATAAAAACCATATATAGCTTAGATCTGATAGGCCTTCGAATACGTGATACTACTCTAGGACCACATCCCAAAGAGGAAAAGGAGATAGAGCGAAACCACACATCTTAGCCTATGGGATCCTTATTATATATAACCTTGGAAGTATACCCTCTATAGTTGTAGGTATGTCAATAAGGATCTTTTAGTTCTCACACCAGGTTATCTATGTATCCTAAATACCCCTATGGTATTTTAATTCTTGTTTGGTTCTCGTCTTTGAATTATAATTCTGGGTTTAGTGTGAATCTTTTAGCGTTCTAAAATACTCCTATAGTATTTTAACTTTATGTTTGGATCTAACAAATCCTAGTTGGTAAGTTTCAGACCTGTTGCACACCACAATCACTCCCGAGCACACGTTCATCGCATCTCGAATAAAGGTAGTTGATCAGGTTACATTTATTCCAGTTTACGATTACATGACTGCCCAGGTTTGACTATAGGGTTCAACATCCGAAGACTTTTATTCTTGTTCTTCTTGTGATACTTGTGTTCGAGTGTTTAGATTCTAGATGTTATTATACTTTGGTAAAATATGGTTATATTTTAAAGTATAATTTATTGTTCAGAGTGTTTTATCCCATTGCATTTATAGGCTGTATATCTTTTATGAATTGATATACTTAGCTCACTATAAACAATGCTCTGATACCAATCTGTCACACCCCAAAACCGGAATGGCGGAAACGTTCTGGGGTGGATGACGTCATATCAAGTATCACAACACATGCATTATAGTAGTCAAAGTACAACAAAACATTGCATTAATAGTAATAGTTTTACATGGTTACATTAAAACAATTTTAAGTAATACAAGTAATAGAATAAATACAGCATGGTACAAAGCTATCTTCATCAACAGCTCCGGGGATGTACCTGTCTAATGCTAACCTGAGAATAAAAGTTATTTGAAAAGCGAGTATCAGCATTTTTTACAAATGCTGGTGAGTTCATAAGCATTTAGTGACATTTCATTCAAATAATTTAAGAAAGTATTAGTTTAAGAGATTTCAGTGTATTAGAGTCCTTTCCAGAAAATCCTATATTTTCTTCAATAAAAGCAGCCTTCTACCAAAGACTGGTTAGTGATGTGGGGTAAAAAGTAGTTTTCCCTAAATTGCTATCATTATCAAAATACTGAATTTGATTATTAAAGAAAGCAAGAGACATCAGGGAATAACATATGCCTCAGCAGTGAGGACTGCTGGCTAACGCAAAAGAATCATAAACTCTAGGAGAGTATCGAATTAGCGTCATGCCTGGTTCAGTCTAACAAATGGAGACACAGACCCCAGAAGGTACCAGATGAAAGGTACAGCTGGTAAGGTCTAAAACAGTGAACACAGACCACAGACGATACCAAATGAAAGGTACATCTTGCAAGTTCATAGCAGTGAAGACAGACCGCAGACGATACCAAATGAAAGGTACATCTCGCAAGGTCAAAACAGTGAAGACAGACTGCAGACGATACCAAATGAAAAGTACATCTCGCAAGGTCAAAACAGTGAAGACAGACTGTAGACGATACCAAATGAAAGGTACATCTCGCAAAGTCAAAAAAGTGAAGACAGACCGCAGACGATACCAAATGAAAGGTACATCTCGCAAGGTCAAAACAGTGAAGACAGACTGCAGACGATACCAAATGAAAGGTACATCTCGCAAAGTCAAAACAGTGAAGACAGATCGCAGACGATACCAAATGAAAGGTACATCTCGCAATGTCAAAACAGTGAAGACAGACCGCAGATAGTATCACATGAAAGACACATCTAGCAAGGTCAAACAGTGTGACTCTGAAAAAGGTGACATCAGCATATAGTGTAAATTGCTGACGAAATACCGTTACCTTAAAACCATGAATTATAAGGCACCCCAGGATACTTGTAACCATACTGACTAGAATAGACGCCCTACAAGCATCTATACAATGTGACATTTGTCACCACTTGGCTTGGTAGGCCTTGGACTGTAGCTAGCAGTCAGGGTGCGGGGTTGTCAATCCCGTATAGGCCTATACACACAATGTCCGCTCTCCCTACAGGAGACTCTGGTTACCAACTAGATGACGGAGAAGGCCGCGTCCCGAAGATGCATCCCAAATAGAGGATAGTGTGTTACTAGGAGGGAGTGGGTTTCTAATGTAAGTGTAGACTAGAGGTAGAGACTCTTAACATAACTGACTGGAGAATTCCCTGTATGTCCATACTCACATACATAGTATATAAGTAATGAACCAAACGACTATCGGATGACCATCCGATCCCACCAGACCACATCTCAACGAAGAAAAGGAAATAGGGCGGATGAGCTTTCCTAAGTCTTTCAATCGTTACTTATATGTATCTATATAAGCATAGACGTACATCTAACTACGACTGAGTGTGTAATAATGGAAGACATATCGTCGTGGTGTGAGTTCATACAGTGTGGAATAACAGAATCGTAAAGTATAAGTGTATCAAGTATAAGTGATTTTTGTGAAGTAGGAGTGTCTAACGAGTGAAGTAGGAGCGGTCGCAAGTGAGGTATAAGTGTCGAACAAGTATAAACGTATCACGAAGTAGAGGCGACGATAAGCGAAGTGAGAGCGTATCAAGTATAAGTAAAGTAGAGTCGTTATCAAGTATTAGTGAAGAAGAAATCGTATCACTAAGTAAGAGCGTGAATAAGTATAAGCGTCATCAAGTATAAGCGACTACAGGTATCAGTGAAAGTGTTACCGAGTCAGAGTATAAAATAAGTATAAGTGAAGCAGCAGTATTTAATAAGTAAAAGTATACGTCGAAAAGGGGAATCTTTAATGAAAAACCTTTATGTACAGAGAAAATCACAAATTGTATTCCTTTGTAAAATACGTTTAAAACCTTAGAGGATCTTTCATAAACCAATTTAGAATGAATTTGAATAAATCAGTATAAGTAAAAGTTATGAAACAGGTAAAAGTCATTTTAGTGTCCCACTCGGTAAAACAGTGTAAAGTGGTAAAATCTTGTGCATGTGGGTTATCAATCATATGCGATTGACATGATAACTGGCATGTTTAACTTGTATTCCCCCTATAAAACATTTAAAAGCATTTAAAAGGTTCATTCAGGGGTATGAACTCACCTGGAGTAAGTAGGTCCGACGAGAGTGTTGTTTGGGTGTTCGGTGCTACGTAAGGACTCGAACACACACAATGACCTGTTTAACATATGATAACATATGTTTACATGTGATTAGCACATTTAATACTAATTAAACAAATATACACGCATCACAGGAGCGGAAAACACTTTGGCTAAGTGTTTGGGTGTCCCGGGTAGCGTTTAAGGGTGTGAATGGCTAAGGAATGGAGTTTGCTATCCAAGAATACCCCCCTTAATACATAGTTTACGGCCCTGGGACTACTCACCATGAGTTTACGGCCGTAAACTCATGGTGATGGGTTCTAGGGTGTTTTAAGGCTTCTAGCTTGTTCATGGGATTTTTCTAAGGGCTTTTCATAAAAGGCATGAGTGGATTTGAGGCTTCTAAGGGCATTATATTGGAGTTTACGGCCTATGAACACTCCCATGGGAGTTTACGGCCGTAAACTCTCATACCTTGGATATTGTGAAGTTTAAAGTCCCTAATGCCTTTCTAGTGATTTCTAATGAAGTATGATGCTATTTTTGAGGATTAAAACCATCATTTGAGTGGGTTTTGGGGAGTTAACGGCCTAGATAAATGCTTGGGCCGTAAACTCCAAATCAAGCCTCATATCATTGTGTTTAAGTCCATAGATCCTTTCTAGCATTTAATAGAAATAGTCTAAGGTCATTTGGGGGACAAAAACCAACATTTTGGGCATGTTTAAGGGTGTTTACGGCCTTAACCCTTGTCTAGCCGTAAACTCCCTTTAATAATTCATTTTGGAGTGTTTCAAGGGTCTAAACTCAAGAGGATAAGTTCCTAAATTATGTATGAAGCCCTAGGATGAGTTTGGAGTGCATTTGGGACCATGACTTGGGGAGTTTACGGCCTAAGCATGTGCTTGGGCCGTAAACTCTTCTTTAAGTCCTAAATCCATGTATTTTAGTGTTTACACACCCCTAAGCTATATCCCCTAATAGTTTCTAAGCTTGTGGACAAGTTTAGAGGCATGTTTGGCAGCATTTTAGGGGTTTACGGCCCTAGAGTGTTCCTGGGCCGTAAACTCCTTATTCCATGCCTTCTTGGATGATTTTTGGGCTATAAACATAAATCACTATGTTTAGAATAAGCTAGGGTAAGCGGACTTACAATTTGGAAGCGTTTGGTTGTAGTTTCGGGGTGAAAACGAATCTAGAGAGAGAGTATAGAGAGAGAGTGTAAAAAGTTTCCAATAGGCTCCACTCACCCTTATATAGGGTTTTGAGTTAGGCTCCATGGGATTTTACCCGATACTGCCGTTAAACGGGGCTTTTGGTCGCACCCGATTTAGTGGTCGTAATAATAAACTAATATTTCCATGTAAATGGAAATATGTGTTATGTATTTTTATTTCCTTTTATCACGACTTAACGGCATATAAACATACACAATTGAAATGTTTGTTAAACTTGACGACTTCTCATTAACGGAACTTTTGAACAGTGGATTATTCCGTTAACGGTAACGAAGAAGTGTAACGGGGCAACTTGGGTTGTCACAACAAGAGTCAAGAGTTTGAGTATCCTCAAAACTGATTCAGTTAGAAGTCAACTTCTGGCCTCTTGAATGCATATCCTGATTAGATCCTAAAAAATCAGCCCCTTCATCTTTATTCAATTCTTTTCGAGGTCAACACATGTATGAATCACCCGTACAAGTCAACCAGGAGACTGTAGATGCAATGCTACAAAAACTTGGTGAGTTTCATCCATCTCTTGTGCATGTGATGGGTATTTACTATTTTTTTTAATCATGTTGGATATTTCACGGAGGTATAATGTAAACACAGATTTCTGAGGCGATGGACATTAGAACAAGACAAGGGCTACTCAATGCAATGGCTGGAAAAGTGGGGAAAAGAATGGATGCTCTTTTGATTCCTCTCGAGTTATCATCCTGTGTTTCTTGAACCGAATTTTCTGACAAAAAAGCTTACATAAGATGTCAAAAGAGACAAGTCAGTCCCTTCTCTCTCTGTTTTGTTTCGTAGCCTTATCGTATTATTCATGGGCATGTATAAGTAAATTTTCAACTTTAACTAATATTGATGTAAGATGTTTGATCCAATGTTATGTTAGTTCAGTTGAATATGTTGGAGGAAGGACTTATGAATCACCCAGTTGTGGGATTTGGAGAATCTGGTCGCAAAGCAAGTGAAATGAGGATTCTATTGGCAAGAATTGAAGAATCTGAGGTTAAAATGAGATCTTTTTAGTTTTTACATATGCTATGCTCTATTGCTCTTACTTTATCATTTTTTAAATTTGTCTTATTTCAGTCATTTGCACCTTCTGTGGGTGAACTTCAACGCATAGAATGTTTGAGATCTCTAAGGGAGATTTCCATTGCACTTGCAGAGAGGCCAACTCGTGGTGACTTAACTGGTGAAGTATGTCATTGGGCAGATGGGTATCGTTTGAATGTCAGATTATATGAGAAACTTCTTTCCAGCATTTTTGATGTTCTAGATGAGGGGAAACTAACTGAGGTATGTAAATTTTATATCCAATGTTAAGCATGATGTTGTTATAAATTGATTAAATTCCCTCCCTCCACCTATACCCTTACAAACCATGGTAGCATGATTAACATTAAACTTCTAATGTTGTATTTACTAGTGGAGTTAAATGCAAGAAGTGGCTACATTTTTGGGTAGATTTAACAAGCCTTAAGAAAGAAATGGAAGTAGCATATGATGATGATGCATAACAAACAGCTATATTTTATGAATGTATGCAGGAAGTGGAAGAAATACTTGAACTTCTAAAGTCAACGTGGCGTATCTTGGGAATAACAGAGACTATTCATCACACCTGTTATGCATGGGTGCTATTCCGCCAGGTTATAACAAAACATAAATGAATGAATCTTTCAAGAAATTATCTCAGGTTCCATCTTTTTCTACAAATCACCCAATATTTCTACATATGACAATAATACCCCTATATAAATATAACATATTTATCTTTTTTTTCTTCTTATAGAGAACAACTTGGTTGGGAATATTTTACATGTGCATACCTACAGGAATTGCCCTTGGTTATGTTTATGGTGGATGGGTAAATTTGGCAAGAGAACAGGTTGGTTTATGAAATCCTTCATTTATTTTCATGATATTATCCAAACAATTTAATTTCCAATTCCAAAAATTTATTTATTGCTAACTTATTTACAAATTTTTCTTCCTCATTCTCAAGGAATTGGGCCCACACAAGGTTGGAGCACTTATATAGGAAGGTTAATTCATGTAAATTTTAAGTTTTGTTTTATGATTTTCAAGGTTCTGTTCGTTACATTTTTATTTTTGATTTAAATATTGTGTCTGATATGGTGTTTGTTTGGTTTTGGGTTTTGGTTAGGAAGTTTGAGCTCGGTAAGTTCGAGCAACATCTATGGTGGCCCGAGCAGCATCTATTTCAATATTGATTGTGTGAAAGTCATCTACTAAAGCAAGGTTGGTGTAAGAGTTGATGATGCGAACATTGTTCCAAGACCTTTAGTGAGTTATGATGATGTCCCTTAATAGCAACGTAGTATTAGGTTATGTAGTTTGCCATGATTATTTGTATTTGCATTTTAGTGCAATGAATTATCTTTCTTATTTATTGTATTTTATTATTTATTTTGTATGACATTAACTTTTATGCAATGGATTGTATTTTTTGTATATGGTATTTTATTTTCTATTATGAGACATGAAATGCAAATTTAATTTGAAAATTAGTAAACCTATAAATAATTTTTTTTAAAAAATAAAAATAAAAATTATGATACGCAAAAATGTGTGTCATCTTCATTTATGACATGGCCTTTCTTGACAGCGACTTTAATGATACGCATTGTGTGTCATAAATGTGTGTCGTAAATGCTCGTCGTCTATAGACGACGCGCACAAGCACATCGTCTCTCGTTATGACAGGGCCTTCCTTGACGCGCATTTGCGCGTCGTCTGAGCCTTTTATGACGCGCAATGAGCGTCGTAAAAGGCCTTTTTTCTAGTATACCTTGATCTCTTTTATCCTAGAATCTCTCTTGTGTAAAGTTTAGGGTTTCTTTAGCTTATTGATGAAGGGATTTTTGTGTGGGAGCTAGATCTAATGTTGAAACTTCAGATCTGAACCTTCCTTGAGTCCTAAGTTCATAATGTTCTCAATATTGTCATGAAAGAACCCTTCCTTATGAGTAAAGCTTCATTCCAAGCTTGGGTTTGGATTTTGAGGCACACAAATATGTAAAGGTAGCAACATCACATTGCTAATGCACTCTAGGGACCTAGATCTACTGTTTGGATTGGGGGAATAGTTCAGAATCACTTGATCATGGGAGTATTCATATAGACTCGACGAGTCTGGGAGATGACTCGGTGAGTCGAGTAGAGTTTTTTCTGAATTGGTCCCGTGTGGACTCAGCGAGTATAGGAGATGACTCGGCGAATCAGTTTGGGTTTCCAAGCACTGGGTCGCGTATTGACTCGGCGAGTTGAGTCGAATAACTCTTGAATCAGTAGGGACCCAATGGAGGGAAAGTTTCACTCAACATATAGGCCAACATGGATTGTTGACCATCTACCAGTGACTTTGACTTTGACTAGGGAGTGTCTTGTGCCTTCCAATGGCTTTTTGGTAAGTTGAGAAATTATTAAGTGGACCACCTATGGGTACAGGCGAGGTGGTTGAAGCTACTTCCGGAAGTTTGGACAATATTATTTTGAGCAGCTAGTGAGGTGAGTTATCCTCACTATATCACTAGGGTCTAAGGCACCAAGGCCAGCCCTTAAGGTTGTTATTCAGATTATACTATGTTGTATGTGGTTATGATCTGTTAGATCGGTATCCGGATAGACAGGATGTTGTTATGCTTCACGACCCGTTAAGATTGGTATGTTAGTGACCTGGTTAGGTATTCTGGTTATAAGTGATTGCTATGATAGATGATCTGTGAGGTAGTTATATATATATATATATATATATATATATATATATATATATATATATATATATATATATATATATATATATATATATCCCAGTATATGTTATTTATGTGCACATGGTTGTTTGTTTGATGGTTGGGTTGAGGCGGTCCTGCTTTGTGCTGAAGGTCAACACACCCGACGAGCAGTCCAAATAGACTGTGGGCCATGCATGACGGTCCAGTCATACCAAAGGCTCAAGATAGATCCAGATAGACTGTAGGCCTCGTAAGGCGGTCCAGTCAGGTTGAAGGTCTAGTATACATGTTGTAATTTGTTATTGTTATTGTATTATTAGTGTAGTATTGGTACTTTGGGGGTAACTCACTAAGCTCTCGGGCTTACAGTTTCAGTTTATTGTTTCAGGTACATCAGGAGATCGTGGCAAGGAAAAGGCGTGACTGTATCGCTCCTCATCCTTATGATTTTTTTTTCTGGGACACTCTGATGAATAATATTTTGAAAACAATTTGTATAATACTAATTGGTTTTAATGGATGAAAAATTTTAAAATTTGGCTTAAATTTTTAGGATGTTACACTCAGAAGTATGTTTTTGGGAATTTATAGAAACAATATGCTATCTTAAGGGACTATTGACTAGACTTGATGGAAAGCAACCCATGTATTAAAGTGAATATCGATTGTCAAACTGAGAAAAATTTAAATTTTGATACAAGGACGTTTAGGAGAATTTACATTTGTTGAGGAGCATTAAAGGAAGCATACAAGGCTAATCTAAGGGATTTCATAGGGTTAGATGGTACTTTCATGAAAGGTCCCTATCCTGGTTAAATTTTGTGACAACCCGATATTTCAAATCAATATAATGACCTAAAAAGTCAAGAATTGTAATCTCTTTTGATATAACGAAAATAGCATCAAAAATAAAATGTTCAAAAGTTTCTATTGGGTTGCCTAAAATGATAGTTATCATGTCAAGGTTTTCAGAAATATAAAGATCACTAAAATCTGAATTATAACGAAGAAGTTATGACTAACCTACGATTCACAGCAAAACCGTCAATACAATTAAACGTAAAACGCGAAGATTTAATAAAATACTTTTTAACCATAAGTATCTAAATGAAAGTCGTAGATATCATTAAACCGTGAACATACATAAAAAGAACGTCCAAATCTGACTTCATACGAGGAAGATCCGATCTTTCGAAGTTTCGGATGTAGCAGTAGACAGCTAAAAACCCGAAATAGAGATCGAGGGATTTATGGCCGAAAAAATCTAAATGCGAGTCAAAGATCTCAATGATACTAGCGCAATGGTAAAAAGTCTGGTGAAAACGGACGACGGATGAAGAAGTTATGGATTTTTAATTTACTTTTTGTGTCCCGACCTGCTAAAAATGATATATTAAAAATAAAGTTAAAATTAGCCGACGGAGTTTAAACGAGTTGTAGAGTATATTCTCACCTTCAGGTGCATATAAAGAACGTCGAAAACGGAGCTCATACACGAAATTTTTGCATTTTACAAGTTCGAGACACAAAATCCGAGGCTCGGCGTTTTAACCCCTGAAGGCATCCCGAAGCCCCAGTCTTCACATCCATGTTTCGAAGGAAGGTTTTACACTTCCAAGATTCCCGAGAATCCCGAGAAATCAACATTCTCCTGTCGAAGTTCTGCTCGGTTTTCATCTCACCATCTTCACTCTATCAAGTGAGTTCATACCCCTATAACTACGTTTTCAAATGCTTTGTAAATTCTTTTATACACTTTTAAAAGGGGAAATACAAGTAAACACACTATTATCCTCGTGTGAAAACCATCAATCTCTTGCTATAGTTTTTGTTATAATCAATCATATGTGACTTATAACTACCATACGAAAACATTCTCATACAACATATCATGATAACACTTTGTCTTTTCGGAATGAAACATGTTGTTATATAAATATCAAACACTTTATTCATACTTTCGGTATAAACGTTCAATAATGTTATACTTTACATACAAAGTCAACACTACACTAGGGTTTACCATACAAACGAAACATACTTTGGGAAAAACTATAATAGGTAGAGTTTACTAGTTATTCAGGAGATTTTACATACTATGAGTACTATAGCAAAGAAATACTTTCAAATATAAGAACTAATGGAATTTTCATATGTAAATATATTTGATACTAAGTTTTTTGAGACATTCAACTTCACGTACTTTCAAGTATGTAGTTAAAGTCTTGTATTATATACCATAATTTCTTGTAGGGAGAGCATGATACTTGTATATAGATCTATACGGGATTGACAATCTCGCGTATAAAGTGTTAGCTACAGTTAGACTAGTAGGTCTGGGGTGACAAACGTCATATCATTCCAACGCCTGAAGAACGTTGTTACAGGCAGTCTAGGTCAATAGCATGGTTATAAAACTCACATGGAGTATTAAAAACACGATGATTTACGATGTTATAAAATGTCTTAGGGATTTTATACATACCTAAATCTGATATTCTAGGCATGAAAAACTACTAATGCATTACAGTTTTGGAACTTTTAAACTACCACACACTCTTGGAAAAATATAGGACTTTTTAGAAACAAACTCAGTGATTTTACACCAAACCTACAAATTTTATACCTAAACGCTTATGAATTCACCAACTTAATTGTTGACACTCTTTCAAACTTACTTGTATTTCTCAAGGATTCAGTAATACATGTAAACTTTAGCTTTTGGAGAAGTGACGCTAAGGCGTCAGTTTAAAACTCATTTTGTCATCATATTGTAATTTCTTTTGAAACAACTATCATTCAACTATGTAAATTTTAATTATATATATGACGATTGTTTTACTTTCTTTTAGTACGTATTCAACTGTTACGATACTACATGAAGTCATTCGCCCTCGAACGATTCTGCCATTCTGGTTTGGGGGTGTGATAGATTGGTATCAAATCATTGTTTATAGTGAACTAAGTATATCGAAACACATAAGATATACAAAATATAAATTCATAGGGACTAAAACTCTCCGAGAAAATGTTTTTACACCTAAACCGCGTTTCAATTAGCTTAAATTATTTGGGTCATAAAAGCACAAATACATGCATACAACGAGTCATTTTCATAGTTAGAACTATAAAAGAAGTATTAAGACAAGTTGGACACTACGACTAGGCCTCAGAATATGTAATCGGATTTGGGACGAATATAGCCTCATAAACTATATTTATCCGAGATCGGACTAATGTATGTCGAGGAATGGTCATAGTGAGCAACAAGTCAAAACTTACCAAAATGACACTAGTATCAAACATACAAACTTAAATACTATAGGAGTATTTGGAAAATACAATAGCTTAACTTACACATCTAGATTTACATGTTAATAAAAATTCTAAACAGTTCTCATACCTCTATTCTCGTACAGACACAATGGTTGGATTCTATCTACCAGGGGATCCCTACTACCCGAATTAGGGCAATAGAGGATGGATAGAGGATGAACCCGAAGAGGATGAGGAACCTATAGAGTTAGAGGAAGGGGATGACTCTGGGACAGACTAAGAACCAGAAGTAATCAACCAACCAGTTGCCAAACCTTCTGCAGTTAGGAGAAAATTTTAGGGACCAACTCCTATTTGGGGAATTCACCTTCCTCATTGGAGCCAACAGCAAGGATTACATCCTCCCTATGGTATGTGTCGGGACTTATACGACGTCAGGAATGGAGGTTCAGCCGACCGAGCACTCCCAGTCATGGTGCACAAACTAGCTAACTAGTCCTATCAATCCGGGGCTCAAGCTAACCGGATTCGTGAAGTTAACGTAGAAGTGCAAGTTCACACTTCCGACATCCATCGACTGGACAGGTTGCAGGATGATGCCGAACTCCGGGCCGACACATTCCAAGCACAACTAATTGCAGCCCTCTTTAAGATAAGGGAACAGCAAGCTGCCTTCGATAGGCTCCTTATGGAAGCAAAGCAATCAGACACGGAATCGAGCTCCAAGCGCAACCTACGTCGCAAGTAGAACTTGCCCAAATCCCAAAATTTTGTTATAGAATAGGAACTTAGCTAAAAGTCTTACTTTTCTTTAACTTCTGCATCGGAGACCCTTAGAAGGGTCAAAATTTTCCTAACTTCAAATGTAACTCCAACTTATGTTTAATATATATGAAGAAATTCCTTTGTGTGTTAATTCTTTAAATACCACTTAGATTCATAAGTTATCTATCACTATGAAAACTTTTAATATGATTCAAGCTCTAAACCTTGGGTAGGTCAGTCAAATTCATAAATTGATAATAATAACAAATTTATTAACACATAGCTTCCAATCATTAAAGACTTATGTTCTTCATTCTATTTCTCTAGCAAAACGATGTTGCCGCACAGATTTACACGCCGTGTCAACAACGCAACACCTCCACCACCACCACCTCCATCAACGGCTAACGTCGTCTTGATAGCTACTGTAATAGCTGCAATGGCACATATGAGTAATAATGGGTCTGGAGGGGGAGTAAATAACTCTACGAATGGCCAATGTTAGGGTCGTTCATGCGATTGCACCTTCAAGGACTTCACCAATACCAAGCCCATAACTTTTAACGGACCCGGAGGGATAATGTCTCTATCACAATGGATAGAGAAAACAGAAACGGTTTTCGAGATCTGTGCATGTCTGGAAGTAAGCAAGATAAAATTTGTCGCTTGTACATTCTCTGAGAGATCTCTGATGTGGTGGAATGGCCACGTCAAGTCACTAACTCTGGTAGTGGCAAATTCTATGGGTTGGGAGAATCTAAAACAAATGTTAATGCAAGAGTACTGTCCAAAGGGGGAAGTACAAAAGCTAGAGCAGGACCTCGGGGGCCTTAATATGGTAGGCTCAGACATCACAACCTATACCAATAGGTTTAGTGATTTAGCAATCCTTTTCCCAGGGATGGTTTCTCTAGAGAGCAAGAGATCGAAATATACATCTAGGGACTATCACCCCCAATTCGAGGAAGTCTACTATCTTCCAAACCAGTCACTTTCGATAGCACCAAACAGTTGGCACAAGCTCTCGTTGACCATGGAATCTGTCAAGGCTTCGCAACTGTAGTCCCGGAGCAAACCATAGGAAACAACAACAACAACATCAGTACCAACAACAACAAGAAGAAGAAGTTTTGGAACAAGAGGAAGAGTCACTTTTCACAAGAACCTTCCAAGAAGCAACAAATAGTGGCAGTCCATGCCGATACTACCCCCACTACTGCTCCTGTTACCTCTGCACCAGCGAAACAATATGCTAGGAACCTAACGAAGTGCAGCAAATGCAATTTCCATCACAATGGAAATTGTCTGCAGATGCATTGTAGCAACTGCAACAAGAAAGGACACACTGCCCATTTCTGTAAGGAACCGGCACAACCAATCTACCAAGTCCCTGGAGTCGGTGTGGGTCAGATGTGTTATGGGTATGGGGAGGCTGGACACTACAAGAGGGACTGACCTAAGGCAAGGAATGTTGGCGGCATAGGAAGACTGCTAGCATTAGGGCAGAACGAAGCAATAGCTGATCCCACAGTGGTTACGGGTACGTTTCTCCTAAATAACGCTTATGCATGCATACTCTTTAATTGTGGTGCGGATAGGAGTTTCGTGAGTCATCAATTCAAACACATACTAAAACAGAATCCGTAATCACTCAATAAGATATTTATAGTAGAAATGGCAAACGGTATAACAGAAAGCACAAATGATACATACATAGGCTGCACACTAACTCTAAACGAACATTCATTTCAAATCGATCTAATGTCAATCACTATAAAGAGCTTTGATCTCATCACCAGTATGGATTGGTTAAGCCTACACCATGGCAATATAATTTGTCACGAAAGGGTCGTTCGCCTAGACCCGCCAAACGGGGAAAATCTTGACATTTATGATGACAAACCCGGTACCAATTTACAAATCATCTCTTGTGTCAAAGCACAAAAATACCTACGTACGGAGTGTGATGCCTTCTTAGCCCACGTGGTAGATAAAGAAAAAAATGAAAGATATCAAAGACATTCCAGAGGTCTACGATTTTCCCGATGTCTTCCCTGAAGATCTTCCAGGAGTCCCACCAGAATGACAAGTCGAGTTTAGAATCGATTTAATCCCCGTAGCTACCCCAGTAGCTAAGTCACCGTATCTTCTAGCGCTAGCTGAGATACAAGAATTATCTAGCCAATTAAATGAACTACTCAACAAAGGATTCCTCAGAATGAGCTTCTTACCTTGGGGAGCACCAGTCCTATTCGTAAAGAAGAAGGATGGATCTTTCCGCATGTGCATCGATTACCGGGAACTCAACAAGCTCACTATCAAGAACCGATATCCCCTACCACGCGTTGACGACTTGTTCGACCAACTCCAAGGAGAGAGTTATTTCTCAAAGATATATTTGAGATTTGGGTATCATCAACTACGAGTCTTGGAAGGAGACGTTCCGAAAACAGCCTTTTGAACACGTTATGATCACTACGAGTTTATAGTGATGCCATTTGGATTAACAAATGCACCGGTGGTGTTCATGGACTTAATGAACCGAGTGTGTCGTTCATTCCTGGACAAATTTGTGATCGTGTTCATAGACAATATACTCATCTATTCAAAGAGTAAGGAGGAACATGATCAACACCTCTGAAAAATCTTGGAGACTCTAAGAAAAGAGAAGTTATTGACAAAATTCTCAAAGTGCGAATTTTGGATTCGGAAAGTAGATTTCCTAGGTCACGTGGTTAGAAAAGACGGGATACACATGGACCCTTCCAAGAGAATTCAACACATGGAGACACTATCTCTACGGCACAAAATGCATAATCATTACTGATCACAAGAGAATTCAACACACCCTCGATCAAAAGGAACTCAACATGAGGCAAAGACGATGGGTTGAAATGTTGAATGACTATGAATGTGAAATTCGTTACCATCCAGGAAAAGTAAATATGGTGGCTGATGCTCTTAGTTGAAAGGAATACTCGGGCCGCCGAGTGAAATCCTTAACCATGACGATCCTTTCACACCTGTCCACAAAAATCAAGGAAGCTCATAGGGAAGCCTTGAAAACAGAAAATGTGACGGATGAAGCCTTAAGGGGAATGGATAAGAATCTTGAAGTTAAGGGCGATGGAGGTCGTTACTTCATTGATCGAATCTGGACACCAAGGTTTGGTGGATTCAGAGACGTGGTCATGAATCAGGCTCATAAGACTCGATACTCCATGCATATAGGTTCGGAAAAGATGTATCTAGACCTCAAGAAACTGTATTGGTGGCCGAACATGAAAGCAGAGATCACTACCTATGTGGGCAAGTGTCTGACTTGCACCAAAGTCAAGGTAGAGTACCAAAAGCCATTAGGATTACTACAATAACCCGAAATACCCGAGTAGAAGTGGGAGCGGATAACCATGGATTTCATAACCAAATTACCTAAGACAACAGGTGGGATAGACACCATCTGGGTAATCATCGATAGATTAACAAAATCCACATACATCCTACCAATAAAGGAAACCGACAAGATGGAGAAGCTAGCTCGAACATATATCCAAGAGATTGTATGACTACCTGGTGTATCAATATCAATTATCTTTGACAGAGATAGTAGGTTCACCTTGTGATTTTGGCAGTCGTTGCAAAAGTCTCTAGGAACGAGGCTAGACATGAGTACCGCTTACCATCCATAAACCGACGGTCAAAGTGAGAGGACCATACAAACCTTGGAAGATATGCTAAGAGCTTGTGTAATCAATTTTGGTAAAGCATGGGATACCCATTTACCACTAGTCGAATTCTCATACAACAATAGCTATCACTACAGCATTAAAGTTGCTCCATTCGAAGCCCTTTATGGCTGCAAGTGCAGATCACCACTGGGCTGGGCTAAAGTGGGTGACACACAACTAGCCAAGGGACAAGTACCCGACAACGCTCTCACAGGCTTGGAAATCATAAGAGAAACAACTGAGAAGATTGTTTAGATTCGGGAACGACTAAAGGCTTCAAGAGACAGACAAAAGAGTTATGAGGACAAAAGACGGCCCTTGGAATTTCAGGTCGGGGACCGAGTGCTATTAAAGGTCGCGCCCTGGAAAGGGTTAATATGTTTCGGAAAATGTGGGAAACTAAACCCAAGGTATACCAGACCATTCAAGATCCTTGCAATGATTGGTCTGGTAGCATACAAACTACAACTACCACAGGAACTATATAACGTACATCCTACCTTTCATGTGTCCAACTTGAAGAAATGTTTGTCCGGTGAGACCCTCATCGTCCCTCTAGACGAACTCGAAATCAACGAGAGTCTCCACTTTATAGGGGAAACAATTGAGGTCATGGATAGGGAAATTAAAAAAACAAAACAAAGTCGCATACCCATTGTGAAGGTCCGCTGGGATGCAAAACGAGGACATGAATACACTTGGGAGTGCGAAGATCAAATAAAACAAAAGTATCCACATCTCTTTTCCTAATCTACAAATATTTATCTTACATTAAATTTCGGGACAAAATTCCCTCTAACAGGGGAATGATGTGACAACACAATATTTCGAATCAATGTAATGACCTAAAAAGTCAAGAATTGTAATCTCTTTTGATATAATGAAAATAGCATCAAAAATAAAATGTTTACAAGTCTCTATTGGGTTTCCTAAAATGATAGTTATCATGTCAAGCTTTTCAGAAATATAAAGAACATTAAAATCCCAGTTATAACGCAGAAGTTATGACCAACCTAAGATTCACAACAAAACCGTCAATACGATTAAACGTAAAACGCGAAGTTTTAATAAAATACTTTTTTAACCTTAAGTATCTAAACGAAAGTTGTAGATATCATCAAACCGTGAACATACATAAAAAGAACGTCCAAATCTGACTTCATACGAGGAAGTTCTGATCTTTCGAAATTTCGGATGTAGCAGTAGACAGCTAAAAACACGAAATAGAGATCGACGGATTTTGTCCGAAAAAATCTAAATGATAATCAATGATCTCAATGATAGTAGCGCAACGGTAAAAAGTCTGGTGAAAACGGACGACGGATGAAGAAGTTATGGATTTTTAATTGACTTTTCGTATCCCGGCCTGTTAAAAATGATATATGAAAAATAAAGTAAAAATTAGCCGACAGAGTTTAAACGGGAGTTGTAGAGTATATTCTCACCTTCACGTGCATATAAAGAACGTCGAAAACGGAGCTCATACATGAAATTTTTGCATTTTACAAGTTCGAGACACAAAATCCGAGGCTGTCAGGCTGGCCACGACATGGCACAGATGGCCACGACGTGGCACCAGGACTGATGGGTTTTTAGGCTTGGCAGAAGACGTCTCATCCATGGAAGAGGATAGGATCAACTCCACGATGTGGGAAACCCTGTTACGACGACGTGGGACCCAAAAATTGGACTATAAATAGAGCTTGAAGGGTTCCGGGTTTCCTTGCTCAATTCTCTTCTCTCTTGTGTCGAAGCTCTGTGTTTTAACCCCTGAAGTCATCCCGAAGCCCCGGTCTTCACATCCAAGTTCCAAAGGAAGGTTTTACACTTCCTAGATTCCCGAGATTCCTGAGATTCCCGAGAATCCTGAGAAATCAATATTCTCCTGTCGAAGTTCTGCTTGGTTTTCATCTCACCATCCTCACTCTATCAAGTGAGTTCATACCCCAATAACTATGTTTTCAAATGCTTTGTAAATGCTTTTATACACTATTAAGGGGGGGGGGGGGGAATACAAGTAAACACACTATTATCCTCGTGTGAAAAACATCAATCTTTTGCTATCAATCATATGTGACTTATAACTACCATACGAAAACATTCTCATACAAGATATCGTGATAACACTTTGTCTTTTTGGAATGAAACATGTTGTTATATAAATATCAAACACTTCATTTATATTTTGAGTATAAATGTTCAATAATGTTATAATTTAGATACAAAGTTGACACTACACTAGGGTTTACCATACAAACGAAACATACTTTTGGAAAAACTATAATAGGTATAGTTTATTAGCTTTTCAGGTGATTTTACATACTATGAGTACTATAGCAAAGAAACACTTTCAAATATAAGAACTAATGGAATTTTCATATGTAAATCTATTTGATACTAAGTGTTGTGAGACATTCAACTTCACGTACTTTCAAGTATGCAGTTGAAATCCTGTATTATATACCATAATTTCTTGTAGGGAGAGCGTGATACTTGTGTATAGATCTATACGGGATTGACAATCCCGCACCTAAATTGTTAGCTACAGTTAGACTGGTAGGTCTGGGGTGACAAACATTGTATTATTCCAACGCCTAAAGAACGTTGTTACAGGAAGTCTAGGCCAATAGCATGGTTATAAAACTCACATTGAGTATTAAAAACACGATGATTTACGGGGTTATCAAATGTCTTAGTGATTTTATACATACCTAAATATGTTATTCTAGGCATGAAAAACTACTAATGCATTACAGTTTTGGAACTTTTAAACTACCACAGACTCATGGAAAAATATTGGATTTTTGAGAAACAAACTCAGTGATTTTATACCAAACTTACAAATTTTACACATAAACGCTTATGAACTCACCAACTTAATTGTTGACACTCTTTCAAACTTACTTGTATTTCTCAGGGATTCAGTAATACATGTAAACTTCAGCTATTGGAGAAGTGACGCTAAGGGGTTAGTTTAATACTCATTTTGTCATCATATTGTAATTTCTTTTGAAACACGTATCATTCAACAATGTAAGTTTTAATTATATATATATATATATATATATATATATATATATATATATATATATATATATATATATATATATATATGATGGTTGTTTGATTTTCTTTACTATGTCTTCAACTGTTACGATACTATATGAAGTCATCCGCCCTCGAACGATTACGCCATTCTGGTTCGGGGGTGTGACAAATTTTGACTGTCGTAGGGGTAGATCCCGGTAATGGGATATATCATCTTGCATATGCTCTTGTTGAGAATGAAACCAAAAAATTCATGGACATGGTTTTTGGAACAACTTGGTGATGATCTGGAACTTTATACTAATTCAAACTTGACTTTCATCTCAGATAGGCAGAATGTACATATACTTCAATTTAATTTCATATTGTTATTATTTAGTTAACTAAGTACTGAAATATTTAAATAAGGTATCCTGCAATTGCAAACTTTTCCCTCAAGTCGAGCATAGGTTCTGTCTAAGGCATAGTTTTGAAAATATGAAAAGTTAGTTGTGACATCCCCAAATTCACAGCCTGAAAAGACCGGTTTAATTTATGCTTTTAAAATAATTCCAGAGTAATCCTTTGATTAAAAGAGTTTCGGAATTTGTTCCCAAAACACAATATGATAAAATAAAGTTTATCAAAGCATTTATTAAAGAAATATATTTTCATTATATAACAAAACTCGGGATGTCAGATTCAGATATAGACCAAAAAGCATAAACAGTACAACATAGACCTTATAACAGTTATTTACAACTACTGGTCTATAAACAAAAATATCTTCACAAGTTGTCCAACTTATGCTCTCGCGCCACTACCTGTAATACAAAGAAAATGAGTCGGTTAGGCTTGGGAGCCTGGTAAGCATATAGGGTTTTCAACCCACAATAAATAATTATATTTAATTTCACTAACCAACAATAACCCGATTACCCATTCCCGTTATCCTTACTTTACGTCCCTAAAAACAACTATTACAAGGGACCTAATCTAGGATTTTTCATCGTGATTGACACTATTGCAAAGTTGTTTCCTCTACAATAAATGTCCTAAAGGCAACCATGAGGGGGATAGAGTACACCAGTGGAAACATCGTTCACAACACCTACAGGTTATGAACCTACCAGTTTTCCACTGGGCTGTCTAGAAAAAGTTCGTGGTCATCATCCATACTCCGCTAGATGACTAGATCAACAACAATATTGAGGCCTCTCATCATTTTATTTCATCACACATCCACTATCTACCCATGTTCTACCCAATATCTTTGTGTGTGTGTGTGTGTGTGTGTATATATATACACACACACAACATAAAATATGTATACAACATTCAATGAATACTCATTTCAAATAACACATAACATATAAACACATAGCATGTATTTTATGGAAATACTTTCGTATTTATGTATTAGAACAAAGTAACTACACACTCACTTGATAAAATCATTATCGGACAGCACTATAGCTCTTCAAGTAGTAATTCTTCGATGAAACTGGGATATCTCTCTGAAACCAGGCTTCTTGTGGGCAGAGCTTCGGTTTGGAAACTCTTTTCTTCTCGGGATCTTCGGGTCTTCGGGACTTGCATTGGGTGTCGGGATGATACCGGGACTTCGAGGGTATTTCGTGGAAAGTAGAAGAAAGAAAAAGGGGCGAAAGAAATGAAAATTATCAACAAATCTGGTTGCCCTTGCATCTTATTTATAGGGTAAGTCTGGCCCCCGAACTAAGCGCGTTCTGGTGCATCATTGCTTTCCGAGCTTCAGAAGTGATGGGCTATGCGACTAGAGGGCGACGTGGCCAGTCTGAGGCTATGCGTTCCCGAACCCAGCACGTTCAAATTTTTTTTTATTTAAAAACATCAAAAATTCATATCTTCTGCATACGAGCTCCGTTTTCGACGTTCTTTTTATCCACGTGTAGGTGAGACTATGCTCTACAACTCTTGTATAGACTCAATTAGCTAATTTTGATTTTATTTTTATTATATTATTTTTAGTAGGTCGGGACAGGAAAACTTTGTTAGAAACTCATAACTTCTTTATCTGACATCCGTTTTCATCTATCTTTTTACTGTTGAACTACTATTAACGAGATCTTTGATTCTCATTTAGATTGTTCCAACTAGAAATCACTCAACCTCATATTCGAACTTTGGGTTGCATAGTGTTATGTCGAAAGTTCAAAACATCATAACTTCCACATACGAAGTTCGATTTAGATGTTCTTTTTATGCACACTCTCAGTTTAACGTATTCTATGACTTTCGTTTAGATCACTAGGGCTAAATATTGCTCTATCGTAAATTCACTATATACGTTTCTAGGTGACGTGCCGGTTCCGTTGCGAAACTTCGACAGGTCATAACTTCTTCGTTATAACTTAGATTTTGGCATTTTTTATATATTCGAAAACCTTGTCACGACCACTACAACTTCCTTCATAGATATTGGGTTTATATAACATTTTATTTTATCGCTTATTTCCATCCTTAATATATTTAAGTCACACAATTAAGCATAAAACACATAATACTCAAATAATACATTTTATTATTTCAAAACGAGTTACAAAGGTTAATGTAGACTATTACATCAACATTAATGCCTAGCCTAGAAACACGGGCGTTACAATTCTCTCCACCTTAAGATGATTTTGTCCCCGGAATCACACAACAACAAACAAATGCGGATAGCGACTCATCATGTCACTCTCCATTTCCCAAGTGAGATTTGGCCCATTCATATGTTTCCGATGGACAATCACTAATTCGAGCATCTTGTGTCGCAACTTCTTAGTTTTACGGTCAACGATTGCCTCTAGTTCTTCAATTAACCTCTTATATTCATCAATCTTTAATTCAAAAATTGGAATCATGTCGGGAACTTCTCCCGTGAACTTACTCAAATAACACACGTGGAAAGTGTTATGAATACCATTCATTTCTTCATATAGTTCTAGTTTGTAAGATTGGTTACCAATCTTTTGAAGAACTTTAAACGGTCCAATAAACCTTGGACTCAACTTTCCCTTTTTCCAAATCTTATAAGTCCCTTCCACAGCGATACCTTAAGCAAAACCGAATCTCCAACTTCAAAAGTCATCGGTCTTCTTTTCTTGTCAGCATCGCTCTTTTGACGATCCAGAGCTACTAACATTCTTTCCCTGATTATTTTCATCTTTTCAGCCATTTGATGGACTACCTTCGGTCCCATAAATTTCTTTTCCCCAGCCTCAAGCCAACAAGACGGTGTACGTCACTTCTGTCCGTACAAAGCTTGATAAGGTGCCATCTTAATGCTCGAGTGGAAACTATTATTGTAGGAAAATTCTACCAAAGGTAAATGTTCATCCCAGTTACCTTGGAATTCTAGGGTACATGCTCTCAGCATATCTTCAAGTTTTTGTATCGTTCTTTCGCTCTGATCATCAGTCTATGGACACTGTACTTAAACACAACTTGGTACCCAATTCCTCTTGTAGACTTCTCCAAAACCTTGAGGTGAAACGGCTGTCACGATTTGATACGATCGTTAATGGAACATCGTGAAGCCTCATAATTTCTTTCACATAAGAATTCACAAGCTTATCCATAGACCATTTCTCATTAGCTGCTATGAAGTGCGCACTCTTAGTAAAGCGATCAACGACCACCCAAATCATGTCGTGACCGTTCTTTCTTCTAGGTAGTTTAGTGACAAAATCCGTAGCAATGTCTTCCCATTTACCCATAGGCACAGGTAAACTCCCGTGTGATTTCTGATGTTGTGCCTTGACCCTTGCACATGTCAAACACTCAGCTACATACTTTGCAATATCAAGCTTCATCTTCGGCCACCCATAATATGGTTTCAGGTCCCTATACATTTTAGTGCTGCCAGGATGAATTGAGTACATGGTTTTTTGAGTTTCTTCCATCAGAAGATCTCTTATTCTTGCTGAATTAGGTACCCAAATATGATCTTGGAATACCTTCAGTCCATGACCGTTTGTACCAAACACCAACGTTTTTCCCAAACGTTCCTCCTTCCGGTCATTCTTTTCAGAAGCTTCCTCTTGAGCTTTCTTTATACTTTCCAAAATGGTTGAGACACCTTCTATTTTCAATGCTCTTGGCCTTTTTCTTTTCTAGATTGACTTTCCGACTGAGAGCATTAACGACAACATTTGCTTTACCAGGGTGGTAAAGTATCTCATAGTCGTAGTCGTTAAGTAACTCTAGCCATCGTTGTTGCCTCATATTTAATTCTTTCTGACTATAGAGATATTGAAGACTCTTACGATCAGTGAAAGTTTGTGCTTCGTGCCTGATATGGGCATATTTAGTTATAAAATTCATGCACGATCTTAATACTTTATGTTGATTTTGTCTCATTTAATGAACAAAAGATACTTAATTAGATTAAATATTTCATTTTCAGCAACAAAGACATGCTCGAAAGGAAAATGAAGCGGAACTAGCTATTGGAAGCTTGGATCTTGGATTTTGAAGAAAGAAGGATGTTGCTGGACAGCTTGACCCCTTGTCAGTGTCTTGGCCATATCTCATGAACCGTAACTCCGATTGACGAGATTCAAAATGTTCTGAAAAGTAGACACAATTTCGGACGAGTTTCGTGTTTTGAGAAAATGCTGATTCGAAACGTACTCGGCGAGTAGGATCGATTACTCGGCGAGTTGTATCGAACTTTCGTGATTCTTGACGCGCTGACTTGCCGTACACGGGTTTTAAGTGGCGGACTCGCCGAGTAGCCTCTGTTTTGTGAAAATCTATAAAAAGGGACTTTCAGATCGATATCATAGCATGGAGAGAAACCCTAGGAGGTTGAGTAACGATTGGAAGTGCTGCTAGGTCGTGAGGAACTGAAGAATCAACCCTACATTCAATTGTGAAGAGAATCAAGACAATTTTGGTTTATTCTTAGTAACTTTTTGATTTGAATCATGTTTTCATACTTTGATTTCATTTTTGAGTTTATGTTTACTGCAATCATGAGCTAAAAACTTATTCTTCTGTTAGGGTAGACAATTTTGTGAACATGGATTGATTATTTGAGTAGGATTAATTTTGATTGGTAATTATGTTTTGTTAAGCTTGTTAAAGAACCTTATGTGTTGACGATAACTATTCTTCTATTAATAAATCAATAATTAAGTTGTATGAACATCTCTTAGTTATTAATTTCATATGATTTATTGTGACCACATAGTTGTATGTCTAGGAATAACGAACGTTAAACTAGAATTAACTAGAAGATAGGTAAGTTAATGTGTAAGCTTGTTGGATGAACATCGACAAGAGGTTAATTGAAGGGCCAATTTAGTTAACCACTACAAGTCTTACTTAACCTGAATCAATAATCTAGGAAACCCGTTAATTTAGACAACTGGCCATTGCTTGAGTTAATTTGTTTTCTAAGAATTAGGAATAGCGAACATGAACCTAATTATCTTAATCGGTAGCCAATGAAGAATTAATCCGATACATTAAAATCATCCATGGGAACAAATGAGTCGTACCTAAACAGAAGTCCTCTTTACTATTGAATTTAGTTGATCTTTGTTTTCATAGCTATTAGTTGCTTAGTTTGCGTGTTAGTAAAGTATTTAAGTTTCCAGTCTTGCAAAACTAGAGAAAACTTTCTATTACTTGTTTTATTTAGATAATATTAGCATTTATTTTTATTGTTTACCGTTCCCTGTGTTCGATACCCTACTTGCTTGAACTATATTACTAATCGATAGGTACACTGCCTTTCGTGTGTTTATTTTGTGTCTAAGTTAGTAGGATTAAAACTAGTTTGTTTTACACACATCAAGTTTTTGGTGCCGTTGCTGGGGAACGGTTCTAAATTGTTCATTTTATTTGCTAATTGTTATCATTTTTTATTTTATTTGTTGATTAATTTTTTTTATTTAGTTTAATTTTTTATTTTTATTTTTATTTATTATGTATTTTCCAAATCTCAATGCTTTTGATGCTTGTCTTGAGGAAGTAGTACAGGAAATTGAGCAAGGAGATGAGGAGTATGACTCAGATGAAGATTTGAAGAAATTTGGAAGATGGTTAGATAACATCTTGACCAACATAGAAGGGACATCTGAGTTACAAGATGAAGAATTTAATCCAGAAAGAGACTTGGAGGAGCTGGAAAAATTGCTAGCAGAGAGGTCAAACGAAGAACAAGAACAAGCTGAATTGGAGGAACCAAGCTGTGGTTTGACCATTACCACGACATGGCCCCCTGTATATTCGGTTTCTGTTTCGAAGCATGGGGTGACGACTCCATCTTTGGAGAAAGTTCTAAATCACGATCCATTTATGATTAGTATCCAACCGGTTCCAACCCTTGTCAATATTCTTGGGTTTTTTGAATTCAAGCTCGTTTGGCCAATTTTAGAAGTAAAGAGCCAAATTTTACAAATTAGTCCACCAAAGAAAATATTTAATGCAACGGATGGATTGACATTGAGTTTATTGGAAGTTTATTAAGTTGGGAGTCCAGCTAAAGACTCGCACAAAAAGAAGCGCTTGCGGGAGGCAACCCGTCATTAGAGTTTGCTTTTTTTTTTTCTTTAAACTTCTAGTTTATTAGGGTAATTTAGGATTTTAATTTTGATGTTTGTTTTTGTTTTTCTATTACTTGTGTGTTGTTTTGATCTTTTCATTTTGAAGCTTAGGATTGCATGTAAGGGTCTAGAGTCAAGGCTGACGAAGGGAGAAATCGAGTCTAGGCGAGAGAGGAAATGAAGTTTTGAGTCAAGCTATGAGTCCAATTGATAGAAGAGTTATAGAGTATTTATTCCCTGAAGAAAAATGAGGGAAATTAGTAGTTTATATAACCTCCATACATCAGAAACGGACTTGGGCAGAATAAAATTTTTGTCACATAGCGGTCTACTCGCCGAGTCCATGTGAAAATTCACGATTCTTCTGCCATTTACGCTTCAACTCGATCATTTTCCGAGCATTTCCAAGAGTTTTTCCCTTATGTTTGGAGCTTTTATAAAGACTGTACCACACGAGATTTTGACACCCAAGACATGGATGAGTTGTTCCCATGTCTAAAGTCAAATTAAGATGGAGCTAAAGAGAATAGATATCAACCTCGCCACTACTATCCCAGGGGAGTTTGTTCCAATTCTCTCCTTATTTTTTTTGTTCTTTATCATACATGATATGCAATGGGGACATTGCATAAATTAAGTGTGGGGTAGGGGGTTGGTTGGTTACACTAGTTAATTTTTAAAGTTTTACATAAAATTTGCTAGGATTAATTTAGAAAATTTTGGTAAAGCAATTAGGGATCATGCTCGTATTATATTTGATGATTGCATGAAGACCCAAATGTTTAGTTGAGCCTATATACGTTCTAGTGCATTTGTGGCTTCCTTATTCTAGTGAAATCATGGGACAAAAACACGACCTCGCTTAGTTAGAAGGATGCAATATGTTTAGCAGCCTAAACCTGAAATGTATTCAGGAAAACTATTATCGCTAACCAATAAAGGTTGAAGTTGAGCGCCCCTGCTTAAGCATGTAGGGTTTTGAGTGAAAAAAGTGAGGAACATGTACAAAAAAAGAGAGAGAATTACAAGAAAAAGTTTGAAGAATTTTTGGAGCATCAAAGTTAAGTATGAATTTAGAAGATCGAAAATTCCGAAGAAATTCAAAAAGTTGAAGATACCAAAAATCAAACAACAAGGTGGTGAATTCAAAGAAATTAAAGATCAAATGTCAAAGAAGTGAAGAATTCCAAAGAGATCCAATGTGGTATCATAAATTGTAATTGTCTAGATTATGTATGCTTGGGTTGCTCAACCAAAAATACCTTGAGGTTAAGAGGTTTTCTGAGGATGGATTCGGAGGGATGTATAAAATGAGCATTGTTCGGAAAAAGTGGGCGAATGTTTATGAGGATTGTGAGTATTTGGAGTATGGAGGGTTCTTTAGGAAAAATTTAGACACAAATGCATGCGTTGCGGTCTTGGCATAATGGTTGGGTTCGATTGGGATTGTTTTATATGATTCTAATGTGTTAAAATTCAGTTTTGCTTGGGGGCAAGCAAAAGTCAAGTGTGGGGTATTTTGATATGGGCATATTTAGTTATAAAATTCATGCATGATCTTAATACTTTATGTTGATTTTGTCTCATTTAATGAAAAAAAGGTTCTTAATTAGATTAAATATTTCATTTTCAGCAACAAAGACATGCTCAAAAGGAAAATGAAGCGGAACTAGCTATTGGAAGCTTGGATCTTGGATTTTGAAGAAAGAAGGATGTTGCTGGACAGCTTGACCCCTTGTCAGTGTTTTGGCCATATCTCATGAACCGTAACTCCGATTGACGAGATTCAAAATGTTTTGAAAAGTAGACACAATTTCGGACGACTTTCGTGTTTTGAGAAAATGCTGATTCGAAACGTACTCGGCGAGTAGGGTCGATTACTCGGCGAGTTGTATCGAACTTTCGCGATTCGTGACGCGCTGACTTGCCGTACACGGGTTTTAAGTGGCGGACTCGCCGAGTAGGTCACTGGACTCGCCGAGTAGCCTCTGTTTTGTGAAAATCTATATAAAGGGACTTTCAGATCGAGATCATAGCATGGAGAGAAACCCTAGGAGGCTGAGTAACGATTGGAAGTGCTGCTAGGTCGTGAGGAACTGAAGAATCAACCCTACATTCAATTGTGAAGAGAATCAAGACAATTTTGGTTTATTCTTAGTAACTTTTTGATTTGAATCATGTTTTCATACTTTGATTTCGTTTTTGAGTTTATGTTTACTGCAATCATGAGCTAAAAACTTATTCTTCTGTTAGGGTAGACAATTTTGTGAACATGGATTGATTATTTGAGTAGGATTGATTTTGATTGGTAATTATGTTTTTTTAAGCTTGTTAAAGAACCTTATGTGTTGACAATAACTATTCTTCTATTAATAAATCAGTAATTAAGTTGTATGAACATCTCTTAGTTATTAATTTCATATGATTTATTGTGACCACATAGTTGTATGTCTAGGAATAACGAACGTGAAACTAGAATTAACTAGAAGATAGGTAAGTTAATGTGTAAGCTTGTTGGATGAACATTGACAAGAGGTTAATTGAAGGGCCAATTTAGTTAACCACTACAAGTCTTACTTAACCCGAATCAATAATCTAGGAAACCCGTTAATTTAGACAACTGGCCATTGTTTGAGTTAATTTGTTTTCTAAGAATTAGGAATAGCGAACATGAACCTAATTATCTTAATCGGTAGCCAATGAAGAATTAATCCGATACATTAAAATCATCCATGGGAACAAATGAGTCGTACCTAAACAGAAGTCCTCTTTACTATTGAATTTAGTTGATCTTTGTTTTCATAGCTATTAGTTGCTTAGTTTGCGTGTTAGTAAAGTATTTAAGTTTCCAGTCTTGCAAAACTAGAGAAAACTTTCTATTACTTGTTTTATTTAGATAATATTAGCATTTATTTTAATTGTTTACCGTTCCCTGTGTTCGATACCCTACTTGCTTGAACTATATTACTAATCGATAGGTACACTGCCTTTCGTGTGTTTATTTTGTGTCTAAGTTAGTAGGATTAAAAATAGTTTGTTTTACACACATCAGTGCCATAGAGGTAATGTCTCCATATCTTCAGAGCGAAAACTACCGCTACCAACTCCATATCATGAGCGGGGTAGTTATTTTCATGCTATTTTAACTGTCAAGATGCATATGTGATCACCTTTTCTCTTTGGGTCAAAACAAAACCCAATCCAACCCCAGATGCATCGGGTAGTGAAAGAATTGGTGCCTCACATAGCTTCTTCTTTAGCATCTCGAATGCTTCTTTGTGCTTATCACTCCAAGCATAACTTGCTCCTTTGTGGGTCAAAGCTCTTAGTGGAGTAGCGATCGAAGTAAAGCCTTGGATAAACGTTCGGTAATATCCTGCTAATCTCAGAAAGCTTTGGGTCTCTGTGGGACTTTTCAGCTGTTCCCACTTCATCACAGCTTCGATTTTTGCTGGATCAACCATTATTCCTTCTTGGTTGACCATGTGACCCAAGAATTGGACTTCTCGAATCCAAAAATCACATTTGGAGAACTTTTCCTACAGCTTCTCTTTCTTTAAGACTTCCAACACTTCTCGAAGGTGTCTTTCATGCTCCTCTTGGTTTTTCTAGTAAATCAAAATGTCATCTATGAACACTATCACAGACTTATCAAGGAACGGTTTACAAACCCTGTTCATTAAATCCATGAATGTTGTTGGAGCATTGGTTAGTCCAAACTCCATAACCAAAAACTCGTAGTGTCCATATCGTGTTCTGAATGCAGTCTTCTCGATATCCGACTCTCTCACCTTCAGTTGATGATATCTTGGCCTAAGATCGATATTTGAAAAATAAATTGATCCTTGATGCTGATTGAACCAGTCATCAATCCTTGGCAATGGATATCTATTCTTTATTGTTTCTTTATTCACCTCTCTATAATTGATGCACATTCTCATACTTCCATCTTTCTTTTTCACGAATAACACCGGGGCTCCCCGGGGTGATGAACTAGGTCTAATGAAACTATTGTCCAACAACTCCTGAAGTTGCATCATTAGCTCCTTCATCTTCGTCGGTGATAGTTTGTAAGGTGCTTTTGATATTGGCGTTGTTCCTGGTAATAAGTCGATATGTAATTCTACTTGTAGATCAGGCGGTAATCTGGGAAGATCCTTGGGAAATACTTCCGGATAATCACACGCGACAGGAATGATATGCATCTCCTTTTTCTCCTTCTTTGCATCAATCACGAATGCCAAATTTGATGTACATCCATTGGCCAAACATTTTCTGGATTTCATTAGAGAAATAATCCCAGAATTAACTCTGTGTTTGTCCCGATACACCATAAATGACTCTTCCCTTGCAGGTTTACTTTTACAATCTTCTTCTTGCATAATATCTCGGCGTCATTGGTACTAAGCCAATCCATTCCCATCACGATGTCGAAACCATTCAACTCGATAGGCAATAACTCCTCATCGAACTTATTCCATTTAGATCGATGAAGATGTTTTTCGTACGATGTCTAATAGGTATAAACTTGCCACTAGCAACTTCGACTAATAAACCATTATCTAGTCTATCAACAAGCAAAGCTAGTTTTCTACCACATTCATCCGAAATAAAGGAGTAGTTAGGTCCAGAATAAAATAAAATTTGGGTAGGAAATCCGTTTACGAGAAAGGTACCTGAAGCGACATTAGCTTCTTCTTTGGCAGCTTCCAGTGTCATCTGGAAGGCTCTCGCCTTCGACTTTCGTGGAATGTTGGGTATTTCTGCCTCCATCTTTTTCGGACAATCCTTCGAGATGTACCCCTCCTCACCATACCCACAGCATACTTTCTTGGTGAGGGTACATTTGTTGGCATAGTGCCCTGGCTTTCCACATTTGAAGCATGTGACTTCCTCGTCACATTTCCCATGATGCTTCTTCTTGCTTTTGTCGCACCATTTCGCTTTCCCTCCTCCACCACCCCTCAAACCAGATTTCGAGAATTTATTTTTCTTCCTGGACCACGAGGGTCCATCGAATTTCCTTTTCTCTCCAACTTCTGACCTCTCCAGACCATTCTCCCTGATCTGAGTCTCAACATTCTTAGCAGCCCAGATGGGGGCTTTCAAAGTTGTTGCCTCCTTAACCATTGGATCAAAGTCCGCTGGTAATCCATGGGCAAACTTGTTCATCTTTGAGAGTTCAGTTGGAACTAGATATCTAATAAGCTTCATCTTCTCTGTAAACCTTGTAGCATATTTAGTAACGCTCATCCTTCCTTTCTTCAAATTTTGAAACTCATTACTGATTTCCAGAAGGTCCTCCTCTGAGCAGTATTGCAATTTTAGTTGCACCACAAAGTCTTCCGAAGACATCTTGATGGATTCTCCCTTAGACATCGAGTCAGTTAACAGCTTCTAAAAACTCAACACTCCATATTTTAATAGAGGAATTGCAAGAGTGGTCTTTTGTATGTTGCTGCATTCGCAACTCACGAACATTGTCTCCATTTCAGAGATCTATTTTATCACTTCTGCTAGTGTCGGGCTTCTAGATAGACTTGGTGGTTTGGATGACATTAAATCCTTATACTTGCACCCATGCCCATCATTTCCTCCATCGTGGTTGTTTTGCCTAACAATCGTTAGGTTGGCTTAACCAGCAGTCCCATTGAAGTTTCCTCCTTTCGAATGCCCTTCATTTAATTCACGCTGTTTAATTTGAATTAAAGGTTCTTCATGATTATGCTGAAGCAGACGTCTGGTTTCTTCCATTAGATGATCCAACATCATTTGGATCATCGATTGTACCCCAACCATTGTCATTGGCTCAAGTGTTGGTGCTAAAACATGCGCTTGCTCAATCACTGGTGGTTGATTCTTGTTTTCATCTGCGTGTCCAATGCCACTTCTGGTTCTTACCATTTTTGATCTACACACCAAATAAGGTGAATTTAGATCCTCAATCATGATAGATAATTAAATCATCCTTATCACTCTGAAACATTTAAATGCTACTTCTAATATCGTAGTCATACACTTAGAATCTGACACACATAAGGTTTCCAAATCCGGTCGGCAACAGACCATAGATTCGAACAAATAATATTATATATGGTAAACATATAACATTTAGCACATAAAAGCATTTTAGGCATTTTTCCTAAAATATTGTAGTGCTCGTGTCTAAAATATAACAGACACTCATCTCACAATCTTCACTTAGCATTCTAAGTTTATGTCTAGAAATCCTACAAATTCCAAGTTCGCTGAAACTAATGCTCTGATACCAACTGTGACATCCCCAAAATTCACGGCCAGAAAAGACCGGTTAAATTTATGCTTTTAAAATAATTTCAGAGTAATCCTTTGATTAAAAGAGTTGCAGAATTTGTTCCCAAAACACAATATGATAAAATAAAGCTTATCAAAGCATTTCTTAAAGAAATATATTTTCATTATATAATAAAACTCAGGATCTCATGTTCTGATACAGACCAAAAACATAAACAGTACAACATAGACCTTATAACAGTTATTTACAACTACTACTCTATAAACAAAAATATCTTCACAAGTTGTCCAACTTATGCTCTCGCGCTACTACCTGTAATACAAAGAAACTGAGTAGGTCAGGCTTGGGAGCCTGGTGAGCATATAGGGTTTCCAACCCACAATAAATAATTATACTTAATTTCAACAACCAACAATAACCCGATTACACATTCCCATTATCCTCACTTTACGTCCCTAAAACAACTATTACTAGAGAACTAATCTAGGATTTTTCATTTGGATGGACACTATTGCATATGGGCTTCCTCTACAAGAAATGTCCTAAAGGAAACCATGAGGGGGATATAGTACACCGATGAACACATCGCTCATAACAACTACAGGTTCTGAACCTGTCAGTGTTCCACTGGGCTGTCTAGAAAGAGTCCGTGGTCGTCATCCATATTCCTCTATATGACTAGATCAACAACAATATCGAGGCCTCTCATCATTTTATTTCATCACACATCCACTATCTACCCATGTTCTACCCAATATCTTTGTGTGTGTGTGTGTGTATATATATATATATATATATATATATATATATATATATATATATAACATTCTATCAATACTCATTTCAAATAACATATAACATATAAACACATCACGTATTTTATGGAAATACTTCGTATTTATGTGTTAGAAGAAAGTAACTATAGACTCACTTGATAAGATGATTATCGGACACCACTACGGCTCTTCAAGTCGTAATTCTTCAATGAAACCGAGATATCTCTCAGAAATCGAGCTTCTTGTGGGCAGAGCTTCGACACGGAAACTCTTTTCTTCTCGGGATCTTCAGGGCTTCGGGACTTGCTTCGCGTGTGAGGATGATATCGGGACTTCGGGGGTATTTCTTGCAAAGTAGAAGTAAGAAAAAAGGGGTGCAAGAAATGAAAATTAGCAACAAATTCGGTTGCCCTCGCATCTTATTTATAGGGTGAGTCTGGCCATCGAACGCAACGCGTTCATTGGACGAACGCAGCGCGTTCCGGTGCGTCATTGCTTACCAAGCTTCAGAAGTGATGTGCTATGTGACTAGAGGGCAACGTGGTCAATCCGAGGTCGGGTATTGCGAAACCTGGGCGTTCCCCTTCTGAACGTGGGGAGTTCCCTCCGGATAAGTTTCAGATTTTTTATTTTTTTTATTTAAAAACTTCCAAAATTCGTATCTTCTGCATACAATCTCCATTTTCGATGTTCTTTATATCCACGCGTAGGTGAGACTATGCTCTACAGCTCTCGTTTAGACTCTGTCAACTAATTTTGAATTTATTTTTATTATATTATTTTTTAGTAGGCCGGGACATGAAAACTCCATTAGAAATTCATAACGTCTTCGTCCAATGTCCGTTTTCGTGTCTTTTACCATTGAACTACTATTAACGAGACATTTTATTCTCATTTGGATTGTTCCGGCTAGAAATCACTCGATCTCATATTCGAACTTTGGGCTGGATACTGCTAAGTCGAAACTTCAAAAAATCATAACTTCCTCATACGAAGTTGGATTTAGACGTTCTTTTTATGCACGCTCTTGATTTAACGTATTATACGACTTTCGTTTAGATCACTAGGGCTAAATATCGTTTTATCGTAAATTCAATATTTACGTTTCCTGATGTCGTGTCGGTTCCGTTGCGAAACTTCGACAGGTCATAACTTCTTCGTTATAACTCGGACTTTGGCATTCTTTATATATTCGGAAACCTTGTCACGACCACTAAAACTTCCTTCATAGATATTGGGTTTATCTAACATTTTATTTTATCACTTATTACCATCCTTAATTCATTTAAGTCACACAATTAAGCATAAAACACATAATACTCAAATAATACATTTTTATTATTTCAAAACGAGTTACAAAGGTTAACTTAGACTATTACATCAACATTAATTCCTAGCCTAGAAACATGGGCATTATAATAGTATAAGGATAAAGAGTTCAAAAATTTGGTGTGGGCATGTGCAACTGTTACTACTATAAGGCATTTTGAGAAACCATTAGAAGAGCTAAAGAAATTCAAAGCTCAAGCTCATGATTGGCTAATACAGATTTGTCCAGGTCATTGGGGAAGATCTCATTTCTCAGGTTAGCACTTCATCTATCAATTATGTTAACATTTACTTGTCATTATTAGGATTTGTTCTCATTTTGTATTATATGACTAAATAGGGAGGGCATATACTAACATCTTATTGAATAACCTGTAAGATGTATTGAATGGAAAAATACAAGGTGGTAAGGATAAACCTATCATTTATTGTTTGGAGTATATTAATTAGTATTTGATGAAAAGAATTTGCAATGTCCAAAGAGAGATTGATAGACAGCATGGTCCTCTCACACCAACTGCCACTAGTCTTCCTGATCAAATGAAAAGACAAGCACAAAAGCACAAGTGTATTTTCATTGGGGTTAAAACTCAAGTCACTACTCATTGGGGTGATCGGTTTATTGTGAATTTTGATGAAAAAACGTGCACATGTAGACATTGGGAAATTACAGGCATGTTATGCTCACATGCAATAAGTTTAATATGGGACAACATTAAGCATGGAGCAAAGAATGTTCCTGAGTTGGAGACTTGGGTTCACCCATGCTACTGGCTAGTTACATGGGCAGAAGTGTACAAACACAAAATTGAACTTATAAAGGGTAGATTGATGTGACCCAAATCACAATGCCCAACTAAGTTGCTTCCACCCTAACATGTTGTTCAGGTATGTTTTCATATATCAATATAACTGCAGTTTTTGAAGAACAAAAATTTAATCGTATGTACATTTGTAGGTGGGTAGGCCCAGGAAGAAAAGGAAGAGGGCATATAATGAACCTGCTACACAAGGGCATAAACTGTCCAAGAAGTGGACCACTGTCAGATGTGGAAAGTGCAACAACAAAGGGCATAATTCAAGAACTTGTAAAGGTCAAGGTGGCCCTAATGACAAAAGAACTGAAGAAACAGGAGGATAGAAGTAAGGATGGGGGTGTTACTGAGAACCATTAGGTCTTTTGATGTAATTTGCACTTTACTTTTATGGTTATGTTAACACCTATGTTTATGTACCAAACAATACTTATTTTCGGCTCCTTATTTTGTATGGTCGTGCATGTTGACCTTGAATCATTGGACACATAGGTAAACTATGAAACAATGTCAACTGTTGTTGTGATATTCAATAGCATTTTTGTTATAATGTTGCTCTTGTCAAGTAGTATTTGTGATATTCAAAGTGTATGGTCATGCATGTTGAATTAGTGTTCTTGTCAAATAATATTTGATTACACAAAGCCATGACACAATAACCTTGTTCTGAAATTAAACCATTAAACCATTTGATTACACAAAGACTATAACTTTAAGACAACCTGAACCAGAACATAATTTCCTGCAGTCAAACTCAAAATAAGTCATGCTACAATTTCATGTCTTCAGACTCAAAATAAGACCACCAATACATATCGGCATTTTCCACAACTTTCTTTCTCTAATAGTAGTAGTGATCGATTGAATTGGGTGGAAGAACAAGAAGAAGTAATATAGGCATTAATTTATATGTTCAGAAATGGTCCTTTAGGGTAAAATGACATAAATACCCTCATGTGCAAGTCACATGGGGGCAACTTAACGTTGGAATGGACGGACATCCAACTCGGGGACCAAGCGCGTGCAACTTGTTAGAAATATGGTTTAGTGGAACTTGGAAATCTGAGAATCGTGATAATCACTTTCAAATCGAAGTATTTGGGTGGTACTCCCAAATCCTCAATTAGATAAGACTCAGATGAAATCAAAGAGAAAGAAAGAGAGAATGAGATGGTGTAATTTTCGTGAGTACCAGAAAACTGACTAAAAATTGGTTATATACATTCCTTGTCTGAAAAACTATCAAAACTGTCATATAACAGTTTTGCTCAATAGTAAAAACTGTTATAAATCCGGGTTTGGTATAAGGATTAATGCAAAGTCAAAACCGGGGCAAATATTCAAAACTGTCATAAAACAGCTTTTCTCAGCAGCTCGATCCCAACCAGGGTCTCTGCCTCTTGGACCCTGCCAGGGGCTGCCGCCCCTTGGACCCCACTCCCAGGGGCGCTGCCCCCGAACCCCCATTCGTTCAGGGGTTTCGCCCTTAAATGATAGTGTACTTTGATACTTGATCAAACTTAAACAAGTGTGTACTCCACACCTTCCCTACTTGTTTAATATTTATCAAGATCATTTTTAGTCAACAAAGTAATCCCATTACACTTAAATAAAATTGATGATAACAAATCACCAACAAACCTCCCCCATTTAAGTGTAATCTTGATTAATTTAAAATGAAACATAACACCAACAAAACTGATGCATAAATGAAATATCGTAACGATTGAATTTCACAATAGTATATTATTCATTCCAAATATTCGAATATTAGGGTGTCACTAAGGATTGAACCCTTTCTATTCTAAGTGAATACATAAAGATAATGTACACAACAGTTTACATTCTCAAAGTTCTAACTTGACACTATATTTTACTAGCTTGTGTCCCATCCTTCAATAGGCATATCAAAGTCAAGTCCCAACTTCTTGAAGCAGCTAAACTTCATGCTTATATAGGTAGTTCTTTTGTCTTGCACCTGCAAATGCAATTTTTCAAAGAACTATTAAGAAATAATATTTCAACCTCCTTAACTTGCAGTACTGAACACATACCTTGGGATAATAATAAAATGTGTTCCAATCTTCAAATATCAAGCTTTCCACATTGAATTCAGCATCTAATATTGCATTAGATGGGAATTGGGTATCTTAATATAAAAGATTTAAGTCGACTTTAAACCCATCCCTACAGCCGCCTTGTGCACAAGATCTCTTGCTAACCCTTTGGTTAGATGATCGGCTAAATTCAACTGAGTTCTTACAAACTCCACAGATATCACACCAGTCATGATGAGCTCACGAATCATGCTATGTCTAACACCTAAATTTCTAGACTTTCCATTGTACACTTGACTATAAGCCTTAGCCAAGGTTGCAGCACTATCACATCTGATAGAAATGGTAGATATCGGCTTGGGCCATATTGGAATTTCATAAATCAAATTCCTTAGCCACTCAGCTTCTTTACCAGCAGCAGACAAAGCAACAAATTCAGACTCCATGGTTGAGTTAGTAATACAAGTCTGTTTCTTAGATGCCCAAGAAATGGCACCTCCTCCAAGAAGAAACACCCAACCACTAGTAGAGGAGTGATCCTCTAAGTTGTTAATCCAGCTGGCATCTGAATAACCTTCTAAAACAGAAGGATATCCACTATAAGTCAAACCATAATTCATGGTCCCTTTTAAGTACTTAAATACTCTACTCACAGCATGCCAATGATGTGAACTAGGATTACTAGTATATCTACTAAGCCTTCCCACAGCATATGCTATATCAGGCCTAGTACTAGTCATGGCATACATAAGGCAACCAATAGCCCTTGAGTATTCTAATTGAGACACTGGAGATCCTTTATTAGGTTGAAGCTTAAGACTAGGATCTATAGGAGTGCTAACAGGAGAACAATTCTCAAAGTCAAACTTTTTCAATATCTTCTCAATATATTGATATTGAGAGATTGAAATCCCATTGTTTCCTTTTCTAATTCTTATACCAAGAATTACCTCAGCCTCCCCCATGTCTTTCATATCAAAACTAGATGATAAGAATTTCTTGGTTTTATCAACTTCTAAATCAGTACCAAAAATCAACATATCATCTACATATAAGCAAATCATGACTCCTTTACCAAAAGTATCAAATTTGCTATATACACACTTGTCAGCTTGGTTTAATGCAAAACCATTAGACAAGACAACTTCATCAAACTTTTGATGCCATTGTTTTGGTGCTTGTTTCAAACCATATAATGATTTCTTCAACTTGCACACTTTATGTTCATTTCCAGGCATCACAAACCCTTCAGGTTGTTTCATGTATATTTCCTCATCCAAGTCACCATTCAAGAATGCAGTTTTTACATCCATTTGGTGAATCACAAGATTAGGTATAGCTACAAGAGCTAATAATAATCTAATAGTAGAAATTCTGGCAACAGGAGCATAAGCATCAAAGAAATCAATGCCTTCCTTTTGTCTAAAGCCTTGGATAACCAATCTGGCTTTATACTTATCAATTGTGCCATCCACCTTCATTTTTATTTTGAGGATCCATTTACATCCTAATGCCTTGCAACCAGGAGGTAAATCAGCCAATACCCAAGTATTGTTATGCATGATAGAATCAATCTCATCATGAATTGCCTCTTTCCAGAAATGAACATCCCTATAAGCCATAGCTTCACTGAAAGTCTTTGGATCCTCTTCAATATTAAAACAATATTGATATTGAGAAATAGTCTCATTCCTTGTTCCTTCAACTAAATATAGTTGAAAATCAGATCCAAAAGACTTAGCTTTTCTAACTCTTGTGCTTTTCCTAAGTTCAGGTACAGAACTTGCACCACCAGAAACATCTTCAGCTTTAGTAGTACTCTTGCTGGAAGACTGATGAATCATGTCCCTTGGTCTAGGTATAGATGTAAATCTTTCTTCATCAAAGATAGCATCTCTTGACTCTATCATTGTGTTTACAGACACAGAGTCATTAGATTCTAAAACATAGAATCTATATGCTTTGGAATGCTCAGCATATCCAATAAAGATACAATCTATACCTCTCTCACCCAATGTTTTTCTTTTAGGTTCAGTGAGCCTTACAACTGCTCTACAACCCCAAACTTTAAGAGAACTCAAATTTGGTACCTTTTTACACCAAAGTTCATAAGGAGTATTCTTACTCCTTTTATTTGGAGTTCTATTCAAGATGTAACATGCAGTTAACATTGCCTCACCCCAAAACCCTTCACCTAAACCAGAATATGACAACATGGAATCAACCATTTCTTTCAAAGTCCTATTCTTCCTTTCAGCTACACCATTTTGTTGTGGTGTATATGGAGCTGTGGTTTGATGTATTATTCCAGTTGATTCAAAATAAACTGGATCATAATACTCACCACCTCTATCAGTACGCAATACTTTTATTGATTCATTTTTATGAAGCTCAACTTGTTGTTTATAAATTTTAAATTTATCAAGTGCTTCATCCTTAGAATGTAGAAAATAGATATAACAATATCTAGATGCATCATCAATAAAAGTAATAACATACTTCTTGTTTCCAAGGGAAGGTGTTGCATGGAAATCACATAAATCACTATGTATAAGATCCAACACCTTGCTTTCCCTAACAACATCCTTGAAAGGTTGTCTAGTGATTTTAGTTAGCATGCATGTTTTACATTTTTCATTATTTCGCATATCAAAAGCAGGAATTAAACTCATTTTAGACATGTCTTTTAATCTCTTATAATGAATGTGTCCTAGTCTAGCATGCCATAATTCAGATTTGTAAAAATTATTGCTAGTACTACTAGAAGCCATGCAAATACAATTATCAATAGAAGGATAATTAATATTAAGCCTAATCATTCCATTACATATATATCCGAATCCTATAAAAGAACCATGTCTTGATAAGATATACTTGTCACTTTCTAACACTTGTTTGTAACCACAATTATTTAATACAATTTCAGACACGAGATTCTTACGAATCCCTGGAACATATAAAACATTGTTTAAACACAAACATTTCCCAGAAGTAAAAGTAAGTAAAACAGATCCTATGCCCTTGATTGGTTCAGTTGCAACATTTTCCATCTTCACAACAGATCCATCTTCAATTGGTTGAAAGTCCTTGAACCAATATAGATCTTTGCAAACATGACTTGTTGCTCCCGAATCAACCCACCATGCAACTTTATCATCCTGCACATAAAATGCTTCAGAAATCACAGAAATATAATTCTGAATATATTTAGAATTCTGCAATGAAACAGAAATCTGACCTTGTTGCTTTTCTGGATCCTTGGATCCACTTGGTCCAGCACCATCCTTATTCACTTTGCGAAGACGACAATCTTTCTTGAAGTGACCCGGTTTGTTACAATTCCAACAAACCAACTTAGCCTTCTTGTTGGAAGACTTGTCATCCTTTCCTTTAAACTTCCTTTTTCCATTAGACTTCTTGGGATTCTTTGAACTTTCTCCTTCCACCATGTTCACAGAAGAGGAACCAACTTGGTTCTTGCCTTTAGGATTGCTATCAAGTTCTTGAGTCCTTATGGACTCTTCAATCCTTAAATGGCTTCCAAGTTGAGTCAAGGTCAATTCCTCCTTGTTATGTTTCAGATTGTGTTTAAAATCCTTCCAGGAAGGGGGCAGTTTGTCAATTATCACAGCCACAGAAATGGCTTCATCCATTTTCAGATTGTGTTGAGCAAACTGTCCCAAAATCCTTAACATTTCATGGAATTGTTCCATAACAGGCCTGGAGTTAATCATCTTGTAACCCATAAAGTTACTAACAAGAAACTTCTTACTAGAAGCATCTTCAGTCATGTACTTGAATTCAAGAGAATCCCACAGTTCTTTTGCAGATTCAAAGTTCTGATAGATATCAAAAAGAGAGTCAGACATACCATTGAGAATATGACCACGACATGTAATCATCATTTTCCCACTTTGATCTTCTTCGAGTTGCCTCCAAAGGTTCATCTTCAATAGATTCTGGTAAGACTGGCATGGGTGTACTCAGAACATACACTACTTTTAGAGTGGTAAGGAGAAACTTCATCTTTTTCTGCCATCTACGAAAATCTTGCCCCTCAAACTTGTTCAGTTTTTCAAACTTGCTTGTCATTTCCTTCACAGATTCACCACTTGCCATGATCACAGATTACTTCGACTTTTGTTAGAAATATGGTTTAGTGGCACTTGGAAATCTGAGAATCGTGATAATCACTTTCAAATCGAAGTATTTGGGTGGTACTCCCAAATCCTCAATTGGATAAGACTCAGATAAAATCAAAGAGAAAGAAAGAGAGAATGGGATGGTCTAATTTTCGTGAGTACCAGAAAACTGACTAAAAATTGGTTATATACATTCCTTATTTGAAAAACTGTCAAAACTGTCATATAACAGTTTTTCTCAACAGTCAAAACTGTTATAAATCCGGGTTTGGTATAAGGATTAATGCAAAGTCAAAACTGGGTCAAATATTCAACATTTGGATTTTTCTGATGACCTGGCAGCTCGATCCCAGCCAGGGGCTCTGCCCCTTGGGCCCCGCTAGGGGCTGCCGCCCCTTGGACCCCGCTCCCAGGGGCGCTGCCCCTGGACCCCCGTTCGTCCAGGGGTTTCGCCCTTAAATGACAGTGTACTTTGATACTTGATCAAACTTAAACAAGTGTGTACTCCACACCTTCCCTACTTGTTTAATATTTATCAAGATCATTTTTAGTCAACAAAGTAATCCCATTACACTTAAATAACATTGATGATAACAAATCACCAACACAACTTATGCTCCGTAGGTACCTATTTCAGGAAAAAAAGTACCGTATGGACTACATTAGGGAAAATTCCAAAAGGATCATTCGCGTAATTCGTTCTATATTTAACTTTAAAGAATTATATATGAATATATGGTCTCAAACACTAGCATATAGAGTTTTAGTTTTTTTCTTGTATCAAAGAAAACTACAACTATTCGTATAGTCATCATTTCGCAATTTTATATTTCTCTAGCTCATCACACACACAAGCCTATTACGTAGGCTTGTTTGCTTGGCATAGCGAATTAAATTTCATCGTATTGTAATTTCTAGGGCACTCTTAAACTTTTTCAGTGGACCCAAACAACATGTGCTGTGATTTGAGGACATGGCTAATTCAAGTTATCATTTGGTAGATGATTGAGATATATGATTAATTTGTCATTTTCGCTTGAAGATATTAAATTATTCAGTTTTTTGGCACATGTGATAGCATATTAAATGATACATTTAATAAAGATATTAGATGAAACGTTTTTTTAGCATCTTAAGAAAAAGGATGACGCAACAAGAAATAAAATGCTAAAAGTATATAACTATTAAAGATATGGTGGTTAGATGAAACAAGTTAATCCCTCCTATGGATAATAATAATAATAATAATAATAATAATAATAATAATAATAATAATAATAATAAAAGCTACAGATCAAAGGGTTTAAATAATTTTTTTTTTTAGCAAAGGGCTTGTAGCCCAGCGGTATCCGGTGATGTCGTCTCTCTTTGAGGTCGAGGGTTCAAGTCACGTCGTGGACATAGGTGGAATATGTGTTGTTAGTTTAGGAGTAGATTAGATTTGCCGGTTCAAAAAAAAATAATGTTTTTTAAATAAATAAATAAAGTTTTGGTAATAGATACTAACGAACTTTTGGTTTTTATCCATATTTAGTTAATCATGTTTTTTTTTTTCATTTACATTTACATTTGACCATTGAACTTGTTTAACCTCTTAAAATAGGGTAATATGACTGATAATTAAGATAATATTACCCTATTATGAACATGTCAAACAAGTTTATTAGTCAAATATGTACTAAAAAAACAGGGTTACCTAAATATGAACAAAAACCAAAATTTGTTATCCGTTTTGATAATATTCGACAAGAATCGTCTTATGGATTGTGCCCCGGGATCAAGCTCCGACAATCAACGAACAATTAGGTTAGGTTTGGTCTAACTCAGTTTAGTCCCGGTTAATCATGGGCTAGGCTATGTTGCTAGATCTTTAAAGCACATACAACCTAGCATGTTAAGAATATACAGTCTAACCCCTAAGTAACTAGGCTTAAACTGGGTTGGCCCAAGACTTGACCATCTCCTCATACACAAAGACTAGACAACCCCATCCATGTTATATCAATAGATCTTATGACTACTTGCACTTAACATAAACAACTAAATATTAACAAAATATGTTAGAAACTTTGGTTTTTGTTTATATTTAAGTAACCATATTTTTTTCATACACATTTGACCAATAAACTTGTTTTACGTGTTCATTATAGAGTAATGTTACCGTTAATTACCACTCATATTTTGAACAAACCAAACAAATTCATTGGTCAAATGTGTACGAAAAAAACATGATTACCTTAATGTGAACATATACCAAAGTTCGTTACCTTTCTAGTTCATTAGCTCTAGATATGTCTTAAGTCGGTGGGTATTTATCTGTGTTATCCATTGTTATCCTTTCCTTCACCGAAGTCACATTAGTTTTTTCTCTTTCTTCTTATTCCTTCCCTTCATTTCCATAAACATGTGAAAATGGTAATCTCTCCTATGGCTACCATCCCTCGCATTTTCATATAACTAAGGATGCAAAATGTACAAATGAAAAAAAGAAGAAAGAGATAGTAGAGTTGTGGAAGATCTTCTCGAAAATGGTTGTTTTCATGTGGTAATAGGACATTGGGGGGAAATGTTATGTTAAGCCCATAGAATCCCAAAGCTTTACCCGTATCTTTCCCATTTGACGCCCTCCATACTTAAAACATTAGTGATGAAATTTTTTTGATGGGAAATCTTTAGAAAACTTCTCATAATCTCGTTTGACGCTTGACGATAAAATTATAACTTTATTTATTTGAACAAAAAATCATAAAAATCGGACCTATGGCTTAAGTGATAGATATCAAAAGATAAAGATTGAGAATGTAAGTTGATGAAAGGTATTTGGAAGACGGTTAGGAGCATGGAAATAATAAACATAATACTTGATTTTTTTTATATAGATGAGTCCTTAAGAATTTTTGGATGCTGTATTATTAACATTTGGCAACCTTTATGATTATTCCGCTTTATTTTGAAAGGAAAAGTCTTTTTCCAAATGTATGTAAACATTATTTTGAAATAGCTCGTCACGATGGGTTTCATTATATTAGAAGGCTTTGTACTCATCATCCCCTTCATTTTTTAAAGAAAATGTTGTCGGTATATATTAAATAAAGTATCATGAATTCTTCGGGGCTTTGTGTTGGTGAATATTTGAGTCCAATGTGGCAAGTTATGCGCGTTTGGTCCAGATCACTTGTCTTGGAGTGATGTCCAAGTTCTCCTTACTTCCTTGAGTAATAAGGAACGCATATTAGGAAAGTGTAGATAACAAAATCTCAGTTATATTCTATTTTGTTATGTTTAGTATAAAATGAGATTCAGAAATTGTATTCAGAGGAGATAGTTTGAAGTTTTTATGAGTTATGTTTCTTTAATAAAGGTCAAGAGTGAGTTTTGGCATTCCTGTTCTCTGTTCCTTAATTAGATATTTCTGATGTGGTGAACATCATCTGCGAATTTATGACAACCCAAAAATTCTATCTTGTTCAGTTATTCAAATCAATCAAGGTCAGACTCGTTTTGCTATCTTCTAGCATTGTTTAAGAGTCAATTATAGTGTTCTAAGCCTAGTACCTTCATAGTTAGGGTTTAGAATTGGGTTCCACAAGTTCACCACTTCCTAAAATGGTCAAACACTCCAACATGAGGAGTGTATGGCCGTACACTTGGGTGTGCGGCTGTACACGCCCTTTTGGCCATACACTCTCATATATAAATGAGAGACTTAGCCATCATTCAACTCTTTTCATAATCCTAAGCCAAGAACTCGTTTATCTCTCAACTACCATCCGATTTTTCATCTAGATCTTCAAGATTGTAAGTGTTTCTTCACTTCAATTGTCTATTCCTTTCACTATATTGTATGGATCATTGATTTAATCCACGAAATCATTTTATTTTGGTAGATCTTCAAGTGTTCTTCAGTTTCACCAAGAACACCTACTAAGTTCTTGGACCTCAAACACCCCTAAAGAGTTCTATATCGTAAGTACTCCTTCGTATGCTTGTTACTTACTAGATATGCTCCTTATAAATCGTCCAAACCATGATCATCAAGGAGTGTACGGCCATACACACCCCATGTGGCCATACACCCCTTTGTTTAGTGCTTATTGGCCTCAAACTCATATTCTATTCTAGCACATGATCAAGAACACTTAGAGGATGCAAGATATAGTCTTGAAAAACAATTTTTGACCATTTCTTCATGGAGTGTACGACCGTACACTCCCTAGCCGTACACACCAGGCCGAACACTGAAGTGGCCATACACCTGGTGGTCGTACACATACTTGTGTGGTCGTATACCCATTATATGCAACCCTTTGCACTTCTAGCACTTCAAATCAAGTGTTTCCCAAGTCCTAGGGTGTTTCCCTACATAATTAGTTGAATAAACACTAATTTTATCCATATACGTGTCATTATATGCTTATTAGGATCCGTTGTGCTCAAGTCTTCACTTGACACTTGTAACACCGTAAATTTCAAAACAAATTTTTCGATTTCCTTATAAAACATAATTCGATTAATATCCATCAAACAACCATTTTAATTATCCCATATAGATTAATACAAAATCCCAAGATCATATTGTAAAGACTCCAAGTGTGTGTGTACGGATCAAGCGGGCGCCTTCCCGCGGTCGTCACTAGTACCTGAAACAATAACATCAAACACTGTAAGCACAAGGCTTAGTGAGTTCCCCAAAATACCACATATAACACATATTAGCCACTCGAGGCTATAACTCTGTGGGTCCGTGCACCCAAACTCTGTGAACCCTCAGGTTCTAGCTATGATAAACATGCACTACATAATTCACATAGAAATAATGCAGTACAACACATAACATACATAGCATACAAACACTCTATCACATAACTCTAGTTACCTACTCAAGGTAATATAGTATAGTGAGAAGACTCACCTCGCGTATCTCGGTATCTCACGAATCCTGGAAATCCCTCGTGCTCGATCCTCCGAGCTCTAATCCTCCTATAATATTATATGTTTCTAATTAACACTTTATATCTCTAAGGTTGACTATCTATAAGAAGTCAACACAGGTCAACTCTGGTCGACGGTCAACGGTCAACTCTGACCGGACTCGGCGAGTACCATGGTGACTCGGCGAGTCTAGACGTTTTCACCAACCCTCTGAAATCCTCTTACTACACGTCGAGTATCCCCCCTTTTACTCGACGAGTTTCACCTGATTGAATCGCGGGGCCACCCCGACTCAACTCGCCGAGTCTCAAGGACAACTTGGTGAGTCCAAGTTTGACTCAGTCCACTCGTCATCCCTCTCCTACTCACCCTGACTCACTGAGTCTACCCATGACTCGATTGGACCACTCGCTGAGCAGTCCCAAGGCAATCGTCAAGCTACTCATCGAGTCGGATGAACAGACTCGGCGAGTCCATGCCATGCAACCACTCCAACTCGCTTCTAAGGTCAGATCTGCTTCCAAAAACTATAGATCTGACCTCCCTCGACTGATTCATCACGTAAAGCTCCTATCTTGGTGCTCATAACACACCCTATAACTTAATAATGGCGTTTTTGACCTAAGGCATGAGGATTCCAATCCAAAGCCTCCATTGATTCCCAAAAAGCTTGGGTAAAGGGACACTCTGGACCTCTAAGGGTCCAGATCTATGGTTCCAACCACATAAGGGACCAAAAGAACACCAAATCTAGCCATAAAAGGGTTCAACAAACCCTAAATCTAGATAAACAACAACAACAAGAAGGTAACTCAGATTTATTACCACAAAAGTGATGCTCTGGACTCCAAACCTACAGAAGTGGCTCCTTCTTGCTTTCCCTTGGCTAGCTCTTCTCCTTTCCTTGCAACAATGGCACCTCCAAGGTCAATAATGGCCTCCTACTTAGCTCCAATGCTCACACTCGATTAGGGTTTCACTCAAGGGGCTGGTGAGCACAAATGACGGCCATTAGGCCCTTTACATAAGTCTCAAACCCGAGAAATTAGGGTTTCATTACACAGCGCTGACTCGCCGAGTCCATATCCTGGACTCGTCGAGTCCAGGCGCGATCCTGCGTCCAAATCCGCATCCCTACTCGGCGAGTCTGAGCTCCAACTCGCCGAGTCCCCCTCACAAATTAACAAAATACAACAAACAAGATACCTGATAAAATCCGGCTGTTACAACTCTCCCCCACTTGGACTAAACTTCGCCCTCGAAGTCTTGCTCTAAAAACAGCTCCGGGTGCTGCTCTTGCATCATACGCTCTGGCTCCCAGGTCATCTCTGATCACCTCCGGTGTTGCCACTGAACCAACACCAGAGGTACCTCCTTGTTTCTCAAAACCTTGATCTTCCGATCCCTGATGGCCACTGGTCTCTCGGCATAATTCAGGCTTGCATCTACCTGAATATCCTCAAACGGAACCACTGCCGATTCATCGGCTATACACTTCCTCAACTGCGACACATGAAAAGTGTCATGAATCTGCCTCAATTCTGCTGGCAACTCCAACCTATAGGCTACCCGGCCTACCCTTGCAATCACACGAAATGGACCTATAAACCGGGGCCCCAAGTTGCCCCTCTTCCTGAACTGGATCACCCCTTTCGAAGGAGAAACCTTCAGGAGAACGAAGTCGCCGACCTGAAATTCAAGCTCGGACCGGCGTCTGTCCGCATAACTCTTTTGTCGGCTCTGGGCGGTCAATAACCTCTGTCTGACGTGCTGTATCTGCTCTGTCGTTTGAATCACGATCTCTGTACTGCCCATCACTCTCTGCCCAACCTCACCCCAACAAATGGGAGTCCGACACCTCCTACCATACAACATCTCAAAGGGCGGCATACCGATGCTCGAATGATGGATGTTATTGTAGGAAAACTCTGCCAAGGGTAAATATGTATCCCAGCTACCCCCAAAATCCAATACACATGCTCGAAGCATGTCCTCAAGCGTCTGAATCGTCCGCTCACTCTAGCCGTCTGTCTGGGGGTGATATGCGGTACTAAAATGCAGCTTAGTACCCAACTCCTCGTGAAATTTCTTCCAGAATCGGGAAGTGAAGCGCACATCACGGTCCAAAACAATCGAGATCGGCACCCCATGCCGAGATACTACTTCCCTCACATAAATCTCCGCCAACTTCTCTGCCGAAGAACTCTCACTGATGGCAAGAAAGTGAGCGCTCTTCGTCAACCTATCCACGATCACCCAAATTGCATCGACTCCTCTGGCAGTCCTCGGCAATTTGGTGATGAAATCCATAGTGATCTGTTCCCACTTCCACTTGGGAACCTCCAATGGCTGCAACTTGCCATGCGGTCTCTGGTGCTCGGCCTTCACCCTTCGACAGGTCAAACACCTCTCGACAAACCAAGCGACTTCCCTCTTCATACAAGGCCACCAATACTCTTTCCTCAAATCCAAATACATTTTTGTAGCCCCGGGATGGATCGAAAATTTCGATCTATGAGCTTCCTCCATCAATGTAGTACGCGTACCGCCCACAAACGGTACCCAAATCCGGCCCCGAAAAGTCATAAGCCCTCGACTATCCGACACAAACTCAGATATCAAACCAACGACCCGCTCTATCTTCTGCATCTCCGGATGCACAGCCTCGGCCTGTCCCCCACGAATGGCGTCCAGAACTGGAGCTATCACGGTCAATCTCAAACATACATTTCGCAGTGGAGTACTCTCCGCCCTGCGCCTCAGTGCGTCGGCTACCACATTAGCCTTCCCCGGATGGTACAAGATCTCGCAATCGTAATCCTTGACTACATATAACCACCTCCTCTGCCGCATATTTAGGTTAGGCTGATCCATCAAGTACTTCAAGCTCTTATTGTCCGTGTATATCGTACAACGAACCCCATACAAGTAGTGCCGCCAAATCTTGAGAGCGAACACCACTGCCCCCAGCTCTAAATCATGTGTGGGATATCTCGTCTCATAAGGCTTCAACTGCCTCGATGCATATGCTATCACATGTCCCTTCTGCATCAGCACCGCTCCCAGCCCTAAAATCGATGCATCACAGAATACCACAAAATCTTCCATCCTTTCCGGAAGAGTTAATACCGGAGCTTCGCACAACCTTTGGCGAAGCATCTCAAAGGAGGTCTGCTGCTCGGGACCCCATAAAAATGTAACACCCTTCCGGGTCAATCTGGTGAGTGGCACTTCAATCTTGGAGAAATCCTTGATAAACCTCCGATAGTACCCTGCCAACCCAAGGAAGCTCCTGATCTCAGAAGGTGACGTTGGCACCTCCCACCTCATCACCACGTCAACCTTGGCCGGATCGACCAATATCCCTTTCTGATTAACGAGGTGCCCCAGAAACTGGACCTCCCGCAACCAGAAGTCGCACTTGGAAAACTTTGCATAAAGTTTCTCCGATCTCAAAACTCCAAGAACCTCCCTCAAATGCTCCTCATGTTGCTCTCGAGATCTCGAATATACCAGAATATCATCGATAAACACAATCACCGACCGATCCAACATCGGCCTGCATACCCTGTTCATGAGGTCCATGAACACAGCCGAGGTGTTGGTGAGCCCAAAAGGCATCACCACAAACTCATAATGCCAATAACACGTCCTGAATGCTGTCTTCTGGACGTCCTCGTCCCGCACTCTCACCTGATGATAGCCCGACCTCAAATCGATCTTGGAGAACCACGATGCTCCCTGCAACTGATCGAATAAATCGTCGATCCTCGGCAACGGGTAACGGTTCTTGACCGTCAGCTTATTCAATTCTCGGTAATCAATACACATTCGATGCGAGCCGCCCTTCTTCTTCACAAACAGAATGGGTGCTCCCCACGGCGAGCTACTCGGCCGAATAAACCCCTTCCCCAGCAGCTCCTGAAGCTGCGAGGATAACTCTTGCATCTCTGGAGGTGCAAGACGATAAGGCACCTTAGCGATAGGCGCGGCTCCCGGAACCAAATCGATACCGAACTCCACTTGCCTCACGGGAGGTACACTTGGTAATTCTTCGGGAAAAACATCTGAAAACCCACGCACCACTGGAACTTCATCCACTGAACTCGGTCTCTCGGAGATCACTCACGTATCCATCACATATGCCACAAAACCCTTACAGCCCTGCTGTAAACACTGCCTCGCCCTAGCGGCCGAACAAAAGGCTGATCCAGAACGTGTACCCTCGCCGTATACCGAAAGAACTCCCCCACTAGGATCTTGTATGGTCACCAGCTGACGCTCGCAGTCGATAACCGCGCCGAATCGGCTCAACCAGTCCATGCCCACTATGACACAGACATCACCCATAGCAATAGGAACCAGATCGATCGGAAACTCAACCCCAAAAATCTCTAACACACATCCCCGGAGGACCTCCGTGGCACAAATCACTCTGTCGGCGGCTATGGAAACCCGCAGAGGCCGACTCAATGCCTCACGACTAACACTGATATGCTGACTAAAGGCCGAAGATACAAAAGACCGACTCGCACCCAAGTCAAATAACACTAAAGTAGGCACAGAGTTCACAAGGAAGGTACCTATGCACAGCATACTATAAGCATAATATCTCAACACCAAAAAATAAATAGATAAAAGGAAACGTACCAGCCACAACGTCGGGTGCAGCACGGACCTCTTCCGCAGTCAGCTGAAAGGCTCTCCCTCGAGCTCTCGGTGCCTCGGCCTTCACGGGCCGACTCTCTGTAGCTCTGATGGCGGCGGGAGCAGATCCCTGAGAGGCTCCACGCAGCAGCGGACACTCCGCCTTCCGGTGTCCGGTCTGGTTGCAGTGAAAACACACTGCAAACCCTTTGGGGCAGTCCTTGGCCATATGCCCCTCCTTGCCACATTTGTAGCAAGATCCTGCTCGACAGACTCCATCGTGACCCTTGTCGCACTTCCCGCAAGTGCGGCCCTTCTGGCTCCCGGGTTTGGGATCAGCGGGCTTGGCCCGCTTGGCTACCTGAAGCTGTGCCGGCCGCCGATCCCTCCCCAGAGACTCCGCCTCTTCCCTGGCCTGAGTCTCAAGCTCAATCTCCCTCTTCCGGGCATTTGCCTGAAGCTCAGCAAATGTCCGATACGAGGAGTTCGCAGTGAACTCCCGAATATCCCGTCTCAAAATGCTCAGGTAGCGGCTCATACGTGCCTGCTCAGTGGACACGTGCTCAGGGCAGAACATCGCCCTCTCATGAAACATCCTCGTGATCGCTGTAACTGACTCAGTACCCTGCTTGAGGGTCAGAAACTCCTGTGCCAAACGCTCCCTCTCCACCTGGGGAACGTACTCATCTCGGAACATAGTAGTGAACCTCTCCCAAGTCACTGCCGAAAGCTCAGCAGGCGTGAAATGCGTCGTCACAAACTTCCACCAGTCCTTTGCTCCCAAGCGAAGCTGGTTCAGCGCGAACCGAACCTTCAGATGCTCAGGGGATGAGCAAGTGAAGAAGCACCCCTCCATATCAGATATCCACCTCATAGCTGCCACCGGATCCTGTGTACCATCAAACTCTGGTGGTTTGGTGTTGCTGAACTCCCGAAACAGTGACGCATCACCTCCCTAGGGTCTCGCCGCAGGGATCGCTGCGGTAGCCGCTGCAATAGCAGCCTCAGAAAGAGCAGCATAACGCTCGTCAAATGTCTCAATCAGCACGATCTTAATAGACCCGAACATCTCTGGTATCTCAGCTCAGATGACCGTAGCCACCTCCTCATGAATGATCTGCCGAATCTCCTCATCACTAGCTCCGACACCCTCCGGCATATGACGTGTCCTCACCATGATCAACCTCTGAAATACAACATGCGATAAATTAGAATTCACTCGAACATTCTTACACCCGACAATCCACCCCTCCTTGATTCTTGGTATCCCAAGATTCTTATTTGGACTGTGTACTGCCCCGGTGCTTTCATTAGTACGGGCCCAATACTACTGCCCACACCGTCTCAGTACACACCCCAAACCTTCCTCTTCGGATCCCAATTCCCAAGTACTCTATCATGTGTAGACCACTCTCTAATAGATCTCTCATAAACCCGTTGCTGCTACCTACTCACTCTCAGCATCTCATAGCAGCTCACCCCTCCCTAGGCTAAGGCATCAGAAATCAGGCCCCTCTAGTCCTATTAGCAATACCTAGCCTACTCTAGCATGCAGATACATCATATCAATATTAATATCACGTAATATAAAGGTATTTTTGGGAATTCACCGTTCGGGCGCTGACTGATCGTACACACGTCTCTTTCTGGAATTTGTTTCTTTTTCAAGAAAATCTTTTACTCTTAGAAAAGTTAGGTTTTCTTTTGAAAATATCCTTCCAATTCCACAGTTGAAAATATCCTTCCAATTCCTCAGATATGGCTTCATCCATTTTCAGATTGTGTTGAGCAAACTATCCCAAAATCCTTAACATTTCATGGAATTGTTCCATAACAGGCCTGGAGTCAATCATCTTGTAACCCATAAAGTTACTAACAAGAAACTTCTTACTAGAAGCATCTTCAATCATGTACTTGAATTCAAGAGAATCCCACAGTTCTTTTGCAGATTCAAAGTTCTGATAGATATCAAAAAGAGAGTCAGACATACCATTGAGAATATGACCACGACATGTAATCATCATTTTCCCACTTTGATCTTCTTCGAGTTGCCTCCAAAGGTTCATCTTCAATAGATTCTGGTAAGACTGGCATGGGTGTACTCAGAACATACACTACTTTTAGAGTGGTAAGGAGAAACTTCATCTTTTTCTGCCATCTACGAAAATCTTGCCCTTCAAACTTGTTCAGTTTTTCAAACTTGCTTGTCATTTCCTTCACAGATTCACCACTTGCCATGATCACAGATTACTTCGATTTTTGTTAGAAATATGGTTTAGTGGCACTTGGAAATCTGAGAATCGTGATAATCACTTTCAAATCGAAGTATTTGGGTGGTACTCCCAAATCCTCAATTGGATAAGACTCAGATAAAATCAAAGAGAAAGAAAGAGAGAATGAGATGGTCTAATTTTCGTGAGTACCAGAAAACTGACTAAAAATTGGTTATATACATTCCTTGTTTGAAAAACTGTCAAAACTGTCATATAACAGTTTTTCTCAACAGTCAAAACTGTTATAAATCCGGGTTTGGTATAAGGATTAATGCAAAGTCAAAACCGGGTCAAATATTCAAAATTTGGATTTTTCTGATGACCTGGCAGCTCGATCCCAGCCAGGGGCTCTGCCCCTTGGGCCCCGCCAGGGGCTGCCACCCCTTGGACCCCGCTCCCAGGGGCGCTGCCTCTGGACCCCCGTTCGTCCAGGGGTTTCGCCCTTAAATGACAGTGTACTTTGATACTTGATCAAACTTAAACAAGTGTGTACTCCACACCTTCCCTACTTGTTTAATATTTATCAAGATCATTTTTAGTCAACAAAGTAATCCTATTACACTTAAATAACATTGATGATAATAAATCACCAACACAACTTATGCTCCGTAGGTACCTATTTCAGGAAAAAAAGTACCGTATGGACTACATTAGGGAAAATTCCAAAAGGATCATTCGCGTAATTTGTTCTATATTTAACTTTAAAGAATTATATATGAATATATGGTCTCAAACACTAGCATATAGAGTTTTAGTTTTTTTCTTGTATCAAATAAAACTACAACTATTCGTATAGTCATCATTTCGCAATTTTATATTTCTCTAGCCCATCACACACACAAGCCTATTACGTAGGCATGTTTGCTTGGCATAGCGAATTAAATTTCATCGTATTGTAATTTCTAGGGCACTCTTAAACTTTTTCAGTGGACCCAAACAACATGTGCTGTGATTTGAGGACATGGCTAATTCAAGTTATCATTTGGTAGACGATTGAGATATATGATTAATTTGTCATTTTCGCTTGAAGATATTAAATTATTCAGTTTTTTGGCACATGTGATAGCATATTAAATGATACATTTAATAAAGATATTAGATGAAACGTTTTTTTAGCATCTTAAGAAAAAGGATGACGCAACAAGAAATAAAATGCTAAAAGTATATAACTATTAAAGATATGGTGGTTAGATGAAACAAGTTAATCCCTCCTATGGATAATAATAATAATAATAATAATAATAATAATAATAATAATAATAAAAGCTACAGATCAAAGGGTTTAAATAATTTTTTTTTTAGCAAAGGGCTTGTGGTCCAGCGGTATCCGGTGGTGTCCTCTCTCTTTGAGGTCGAGGGTTCAAGTCACGTCGTGGACATAGGTGGAATATGTGTTGTTAGTTTAGGAGTAGATTAGATTTGCCGGTTCAGAAAAAAAATAATGTTTTTTAAATAAATAAATAAAGTTTTGGTAATAGATACTAACGAACTTTTGGTTTTTATCCATATTTAGTTAATCATGTTTTTTTTTTTCATTTACATTTACATTTGACCATTGAACTTGTTTGACCTCTTTAAAATATGGTAATGTGACTGATAATTAAGATAATATTACCCTATTATGAACATGTCAAACAAATTTATTAGTCAAATATGTACTAAAAAAACACGGTTACCTAAATATGAACAAAAACCAAAATTTGTTATCCGTTTTGATAATATTCGACAAGAATCGTCTTATGGATTGTGCCCCGGGATCAAGCTCCGACAATCAACGAACAATTAGGTTAGGTTTGGTCTAACTCAGTTTAGTCCCGGTTAATCATGGGCTAGGCTATGTTGCTAGATCTTTAAAGCACATACAACCTAGCATGTTAAGAATATACAGTCTAACCCCTAAGTAACTAGGCTTAAACTGGGTTGGCCCAAGACTTGACCATCTCCTCATACACAAAGACTAGACAACCCCATCCATGTTATATCAATAGATCTTATGACTACTTGCACTTAACATAAACAACTAAATATTAACAAAATATGTTAGAAACTTTGGTTTTTGTTTATATTTAAGTAACCATATTTTTTTCATACACATCTGAACAATAAACTTGTTTTACCAGTTCATTATAGAGTGATGTTACCGTTAATTACCACTCATATTTTGAACAGACCAAACAAATTCATTGGTCAAATGTGTACGAAAAAAACATGATTACCTTAATGTGAACATATACCAAAGTTCATTACCTTTCTAGTTCATTAGCTCTAGATATGTCTTAAGTCGGTGGGTATTTATCTGTGTTATCCATTGTTATCCTTTCCTTCACCGAAGTCACATTAGTTTTTTCTCTTTCTTCTTATTCCTTCCCTTCATTTCCATAAACATGTGAAAATGGTAATCTCTCCTATGGCTACCATCCCTCGCATTTTCATATAACTAAGGATGCAAAATGTACAAATGAAAAAAAGAAGAAAGAGATAGTAGAGTTGTGGAAGATCTTCTCGAAAATGGTTGTTTTCATGTGGTAACAGGACATTGGGGGGAAATGTTATGTTAAGCCCATAGAATCCCAAAGCTTTACCCGTATCTTTCCCATTTGACGCCCTCCATACTTAAAACATTAGTGATGAAATTTTTTTGATGGGAAATCTTTAGAAAACTTCTCATAATCTCGTTTGACACTTGACGATAAAATTATAACTTTATTTATTTGAACAAAAAATCATAAAAATCGGACCTATGGCTTAAGTGATAGATATCAAAAGATAAAGATTGAGAATGTAAGTTGATGAAAGGTATTTGGAAGACGGTTAGGAGCATGGAAATAATAAACATAATACTTGATTTTTTTTTATATAGATGAGTCCTTAAGAATTTTTGGATGTTGTATTATTAACATTTGGCAACCTTTATGATTATTCCGCTTTATTTTGAAAGGAAAAGTCTTTTTCCAAACGTATCTAAACATTATTTTGAAATAGCTCGTCACGATGGGTTTCATTATATTAGAAGGCTTTGTACTCATCATCCCCTTCATTTTTTAAAGAAAATGTTGTCGGTATATATTAAATAAAGTATCATGAATTCTTTAGGGCTTTGTGTTGGTGAATATTTGAGTCCAATGTGGCAAGTTATGCGCGTTTGGTCCAGATCACTTGTCTTGGAGTGATGTCCAAGTTCTCCTTACTTCCTTGAGTAATAAGGAACGCATATTAGGAAAGTGTAGATAACAAAATCTCAGTTATATTCTATTTTGTTATGTTTAGTATAAAATGAGATTCAGAAATTGTATTCAAAGGAGATAGTTTGAAGTTTTTATGAGTTATGTTTCTTCAATAAAGGTCAAGAGTGAGTTTTGGCATTCCTGTTCTCTGTTCCTTAATTAGATATTTCTGATGTGGTGAACATCATCTGCGAATTTATGAAAACCCAAAAATTCTATCTTGTTCAGTTATTCAAATCAATCAAGGTCAGACTCGTTTTGCTATCTTCTAGCATTGTTTAAGAGTCAATTATAGTGTTCTAAGCCTAGTACCTTCATAGTTAGGGTTTAGAATTGGGTTCCACAAGTTCACCACTTCCCAAAATGGCCAAACACTCCAACATGAGGAGTGTACGACCGTACACTTGGGTGTCCGGCTGTACACCCCCTTTTGGCCATACACTCTCATATATAAATGAGAGACTTAGCCATCATTCAACTCTTTTCATATTCCTAAGCCAAGAACTCGTTTATCTCTGAACTACCATCCGATTTTTCATCTAGATCTTCAAGATTGTAAGTGTTTCTTCGCTTCAATTGTCTATTCCTTTCACTATATTGTATGGATCATTGATTTAATCCACGAAATCATTTTATTTTGGTAGATCTTCAAGTGTTCTTCAGTTTCACCAAGAACACCTACTAAGTTCTTGGACCTCAAACACCCTTAAAGAGTTCTATATCGTAAGTACTCCTTCGTATGCTTGTTACTTACTAGATATGTTCCTTATAAATCGTCCAAACCATGATCATCAAGGAGTGTACGGCCATACACACCCCATGTGCCATACACCCCTTTGTTTAGTGCTTATTGGCCTCAAACTCATATTCTATTCTAGCACATCATCAAGAACACTTAGAGGATGCAAGATATAGTCTTGAAAAACAATTTTTGACCATTTCTTTATGGAGTGTACGACCGTACACTCCCTAGCCGTACACACCAGGCCGAACACTGAAGTGGCCATACACCTGGTGGCCGTACACATACTTGTGTGGCCGTATACCCATTATATGCAACCCTTTGCACTTCTAACACTTCAAATCAAGTGTTTCCTAAGTCCTAGGGTGTTTCCCTGCATAATTAGTTGAATAAACACTAATTTTATCCATATACGTGTCATTATATGCTTATTAGGATCCGTTGTGCTCAAGTCTTCACTTGACACTTGTAACACCGTAAATTTCAAAACAAATTTTTTGATTTTCTTATAAAACATAATTCGATTAATATTCATCAAACAACCATTTTAATTATCCCATATAGATTAATACAAAATCCCAAGATCATATTGTAAAGACTCCAAGTGTGTGTGTACGGATCAAGCCAGCGCCTTTCCGCGGTCGTCACTAGTACCTGAAACAATAACATCAAACACTGTAAGCACAAGGCTTAGTGAGTTCCCCAAAATACCACATATAACACATATTAGCCACTCGAGGCTATAACTCTGTGGGTCCGTGCACCCAAACTCTGTGAACCCTCAGGTTCTAGCTCTGATAAACATGCACTACATAATTCACATAGAAATAATGCAGTACAACACATAACATACATAGCATACAAATACTCTATCACATAACTCTGGTTACCTACTCAAGGTAATATAGTATAGTGAGAAGACTCACCTCGCGTATCTCGGTATCTCACGAATCCTGGAAATCCCTCGTGCTCGATCCTCCGAGCTCTAATCCTCCTATAATATTATATGTTTCTAATTAACACTTTATATCTCTAAGGTTGACTATCTATAAGAAGTCAACACAGGTCAACGGTCAACGGTCAACTCTGACTGGACTCGGCGAGTACCATGGTGACTCGGCGAGTACCATGGTGACTCGGCGAGTCTAGACATTTTCACCAACCCTCTGAAATCCTCTTACTACACGTCGAGTATCCCCCCTTTTACTCGACGAGTTTCACCTGAATGAATCGCGGGGCCACCCCAACTCAACTCGCTGAGTCTCAAGGACAACTTGGCGAGTCCAAGTTTGACTCAGTCCACTCATCATCCCTCTCCAACTCACCCTGACTCACTGAGTCTACCCATGACTCGATTGGACCACTCGCTGAGCAGTCCCAAGGCAATCTTCAAGCTACTCGTCGAGTCGGATGAACAGACTCGGCGAGTCCATGCCATGCAACCACTCCAACTCGCTTCTAAGGTCAGATCTGCTTCCAAAAACTATAGATCTGGCCTCCCTCGACTGATTCATCACGTAAAGCTCCTATCTTGGTGCTCATAACACACCCTATAACTCAATAATGGCGTTTTTGACCTAAGGCATGAGGATTCCAATCCAAAGCCTCCATTGATTCCCAAAAAGCTTGGGTAAAGGGACACTCTGGACCTCTAAGGGTCCAGATCTATGGTTCCAACCACATAAGGGACCAAAAGAACACCAAATCTTGCCATAAAAGGGTTCAACAAACCCTAAATCTAGATAAACAACAACAACAAGAAGGTAACTCGGATTTATTACCACAAAAGTGATGCTCTGGACTCCAAACCTACAGAAGTGGCTCCTTCTTGCTTTCCCTTGGCTAGCTCTTCTCCTTTCCTTGCAACAATGGCACCTCCAAGGTCAATAATGGCCTCCTACTTAGCTCCAATGCTCACACTCGATTAGGGTTTCACTCAAGGGGCTGGTGAGCACAAATGACAGCCATTAGGCCCTTTAAATAAGTCTCAAACCTGAGAAATTAGGGTTTCATTACACAGCGCTGACTCGCCGAGTCCATATCCTGGACTCGTCGAGTCCAGGTGCGATCCTACGTCCAAATCCGAGTCCCTACTCGGCGAGTCTGAGCTCCAACTCGCCGAGTCCCCCTTACAAATTAACAAAATACAACAAACAAGATACCTGATAAAATTCGGCTGTTACAACACTTTATATCCTACAAACCGATCATTCATTCGCATCACTCAATGCAGGTGAGTTCAAACCCCTTAATCTACCTTTTAAATGATTTTAAATACTTTTATGCAGGGAATACAAGTTGAAAACATTATAGTTATTATGTGATTAACAACTATCAAAAAATTGGATTTCATATACTTCAAAACAGTTTACCAAACAAGCTCTTTAAAAGATTTTATAAACTGACATCAAGTCATCTATTACTATGCAAATGGTTAAAACTCCTTTTTTATGTCAAACTCTTTTGTGATAAAAATCTTTACTAAACTCTTTTAAGCTTATATATTGAAAGGACTTAGGACTGATAACTCGCTTTATTTCATGTTCCTTGTGGACTTAGAGTATTTGGTTGTTTGTCCAAGTGTCAGTTGAACCTTAGTTATATATTATGAATATGTATATATATATATATATATATATATATATATATATATATATATATATATATATATATAAGGTTTTAACTCAGTTCAACACCTTTGTGTAGAAAAGGTGTACAAACACACTCAATCACTCAAACAACATTACTAGTAAACTATTATAGATATAGTTTAGGAGATTACTACTCACTATTTCTAGTACAATGAAACATACACGAGTCAGTTCATTCATGAGTCAATACAAACTTACTATTACGAGAAACAGAAAAAACATACTATTATGAGAAACAGAAAGAACATACTATTATGAGAAACAGAAAGAATATACTATGATGAGAAACTAAGAGAACATACACTATACTATACAAGAGAACATACTATACACTAGTACAGAGGGAACATACAGTACACTAGAACATACTATAAAAATACTAGAATACTATAACATTAATGTGAGCCACTACTTCATGGCATGGCAATCTACTGTTGTGTCACGTTTTGTAACTAGAGTCTCCTGGAGGGAGAGCTGGAATTTGTCTATAGATATGTACGTGACTGACCGTCCTGCACCTTTCTGCTAGCTACAGTGGGACCTGCAGGTCTACGGGTGATGAATGTCATACCATTTCGACGTCTTTGAGCGCCGTGTCTTACTAGTCAATCAAGTATGGTTACACTCATCTCACATTTTACCCCAATTAACAAACTGGTTTAAGGTAGTTAGTACATTGGTAGTTACTTACATATAATACTATATTACTTTATTATTTTCCCATTACATTCACATTGTGATCTTCTCACATAAACGGTAATGTAAAAACTATATTTTCGGTAATGATAGTCATACTTTGGAAAGATACACACTTTTACAAACAAACAACACGCAGAACATTTGGGCCTTGATAGATGGCTACGTTTTAGTAGAAAATATAGGATTTTCTAGGAGATACAAACATTTACTACAAACACTTACAAACTTTTACATCAAACATTTACAAACATTTTCATACAAACAATGACACTAAAATACTTATGAACTCACCAACTTAAATGTTGATCCTCTCTTTCAAAATAACTTGTATTCACAGGTCACCAGTAGACGGGTACAGATGACTAGGTTTTGAGAAGATGAGGCTTTCAAGACTCGTTTTTATTTTGAGTATTCATTTTTGGTGTCTTATAAACTATACGCAAAACACACTTGTATTGAATTATATTATTAATGCAATGGATGATGTTGTTTCTTGTTTACTATTATGCATTGTTATGATACTATACATGACGTCCTCCACCCCTAAATGTTTCCGCCAATTCGTTTGGGGGTGTGATAGATTGGTATCAAAGCATTGTTTATTGTGAATCAAGTATATCAACCCATAAAAGATATACAAACTATAAACACAATGGGATTAAAATACTTTGACCAAGAACTTATACTTTTTAATAATAAAATATTTAACTATGTATACATACCTGCATTCATACGAAAATCAATGTCACTAGGACAGAACAAAAGTATTACAATGATTGAACAACATAATTAGGCTTAGAGACATATAGACAACTCTGGGAGTGATATAGCCGGATTAACTATATTTTCCTAGGAGTGACTAGCATGTGTCTAAAAATGGTTATGGTGTTGCAATATATCTAAAAACTTACCAACACTACTACAACGAAAACATTAGAATAGAACCTAAACCTAAAATACTATAAGAGTATTTGTGTTACTATAATTACTTGTTTGAGAATTAAATCCTCTTATTAGTAGATCAATAATTGCTTGGTGGATATGCTAAGGTTATATGTGACTAAGGTGTCATAGACTTAGAATCTGTGATCCTTGCTTTACTTCATGTTCCATGTTTGGTCGTGGATTTGGAGTTAGGGTCACTTATTCGAAGGTTTATCCTATCTTGGTTATATATGAATGGTATGCACTGAGCAAGTATTAAAGTAACTGGTAAGGATCATCCTATAATTATCTTAATTAGTACGTCTATTAACTATTTATGTTATCCTTATTCTCGTGTAGATATCATGGCTGGATTCCATCTCCCCAGTGATGTGTACTTCCCTAACAAGGAAATGTTGGTTGGATCGATGCTGAACCAGAAGAAGAACCTACAATCCCCTTAGATGATGACTTCACCGAGAAATTTTCGAAGGATTCTAACTCCAAGCCCGAAGTCAGTAATATATCCCCTGTGGCAACTGTCCCAAATCCTAACCCTCGTCCAAGATTTCAAGGCCTCACACCTCTGTGGGCAACAAACTTGAAGCAATGGAGTCATGAGCAGGGTCAACCCTTACCCTACAAAGGAGACCAAAGCTTCTACAATTTGAGTGAGTGAGGTTCAGCGGACAGAGTCCTACCAATTCTGATTCATAGAATTTCCCACAATGCAGTACAGGGAAGGGCAAATGCAGGCCGCATCCTGGAGGTTGATGCCGACACAGGAATCAATACCTTTCGCATCTGCCAGCTGGATTCTGCTCAGGGAAGGGCCTTGAACCATAATGCAGCCCTGCAAAGGGAACTTACGGAAACCCAAGACGAATTCAAGGGACTGTGACTCCGTTAGGAAACCATTGAAAGGCGCATGCGGAATTTGGAGCGTCTCCTGGCAGAATCAAGGACTCGTCCCAACAACTCTCGTCGTAGATAGAGCCTACTCTACCTTCTATTTTGGATATAACTTAGGTCTATGTAAAACCTCTAGTTTTAAGTTTCTGTCTATGGCTAGACTTTTGAACTCTCTGTCTACTAGTTTTCCCATACTGTCAAAATTTTCCCTATATGGTTTGATGTAAGACCTACTTTTAGGTTATTTTCCAGAATTTATTATATTATTAATACCAATATTATTGACAATTATCTAATCTTTTGAGAAATCAATATCCAAGTAATTTGAGACTTCTACTACCAGATCTCTATATCAATCATACTCTCATTTGTTTTGTTGGACTCTGAGAGTTAGTTCATGGATCACACTCATTATACTTACAATTGATTCTTACTATCATCATAAATCTTTGTAAACTTTCAGTTAAACAATGCCTCCTCGAGAATGACAAGGCGTAACCCTCCGATAAGTCCTACGCAACCTCCTCCTCCTCCATAATACAACCCAACAACTATCTAAGCTGCTGTGAATGCGGCTGGTACGATAACCCTAGCCCAGTTCAGTGCTAGTGGAACTAGCAGGAGTGGAATGATTATGTATTCCACTCAAGGTGATGCTCTAGTACACTCTAGGGAGTGCTCGTACAAGGACTTCACCAGCTGCAAACCCAAGGCCTTCAATGGAATTGGTGGAATCATTGCCCTCTCGTAGTGGTTCAAGAAAACGAAATCGATCTTTGAGATTTTCTCCTGTCCAGAAGGGAGCAAGGTAAAATTTTCCACCTACACCTTCGCAGACCGAGCCCTGGCGTGGTGGAATAGCCATGTCAAGTCGCTAACTCTAATCGTAGCTAATGCTATCGGTTGGGAAGCACTGAATTAGCTCATGATCGAAGAGTACTGCCTGAGGGGCGAAGTTCAGAAGTTAGAGTAGGAGCTCTGGAGCCTAACCATGAAGGGCTCCGAAATAGTCTCCTACACTGCCATATTCAGCGATCCGGTAGCACTATGTCCGGGAATGGTCCCTTCTAAAGCAAAGAAGTTGGAGAGGTAGATCTGGGGGCTGGTGCCTCCATTCCAGGGGAATGTACTAGCTTCAAACCCCGCTACCTTCCATAGTGCCAAGCGATTGGCACAACGGCTCTTTGACCATGGGGTGTGTACCCCATCAACAACAACCCTAGCCATCTCAGAACCCTCCAAAGCCGCTAATAACAAGTACAAGTTCTGGGATGACAAGAAGAAGAACACTGCGCAGAAAGCTACCAAAAAGCAGCAGGTTGTAGCGATTCATGTTGCGATAGCACCTACTACTACTGCGCTGATGAAGCAATATGTTGGGAGCTTGCCGAAGTGCAACAAATGCAGCTTCCACCATAATGGACCCTGCTGGGAAATGTAGTGCTCTAACTGAAACAGGAAGGGGCACATTGCCCGTTTCTGCAAAGCTCCGGCAAGGCCAATCACCCAGGTCCCCGGCGATGGTGTGGGCCAGTCTTGCTACGGTTGTGGCGATGTGGGCCACTATAAAAGGAACTGCCTGAAGGCAGGGAATGCAGGTGGAGTGGGAAGGGTATTGGCTATACGCCACGAGGAAGCAATTGCCGATCCCACAGTGGTCACTGGTATGTTTCTCCTCCATAACTCTTATAAATGCATTTTGTTTGATAGTGGAGCGGAGAGGAGTTTCGTGAACCAGAAATTTTCTCACTTCCTTAAACATAAGTCTCATACACTTAAAGAACCGTTCACCATATAAATGGCTAATGGAAAGACAAAGAGCACTAGTAGTATATAAATAGGATGTACTCTAACCCTAGATAGAGATTCATTTCCAATCAACCTCATGCCGGTCTCAATTAAAAGTTTTGATGTCATCATCGGCATGGATTGGTTGAGTTCTCATTACGCCGACATCGTGTGTTATGAAAAAGTAGTTCATCTTAATCTCCCGTCTAGCGAAACTCTAATTATCTATGGCGACAAACCCGACATGAAGTTCCGTATCATCTCGACTATTCAAGCCCAAAAATTTCTACGACAGGAATGTCATGCATTCCTTGCTCATGTTGTCGATACAAGCCATGAGACCAAATACCTAAAGAACATTCCAGTAGTACGCGACTTTCATGAGATCTTCCCAGAAGAACTCCCAGGATTACCTCCGCAACGCCAAGTCGAGTTGAGAATCGACTTAGTTCCATGGGCTACCCACGTAGCCAAATCGCCCTATCATCTTTCACTAACCGAGATGTAGGAACTATCGAGTTAACTTAATGAACTGCTCATCAAAGGCTTTATAAGACCCAGATTCACACCTTGGGAGCGTCGGTCTTGTTTGTGAAGTAGAAAGCAGATCGTTCCGTATGTGTATCCACTACAGAGAACTCAACAAGCTGACCATCAAAAATCGTTACCCTCTGCCTCGCATTGATGATTTGTTTGACCAACATCATGGGGCGAACTTCTTTTCAAAGATAGACCTAAGGTCCGGGTATCACCAGTTACGAGTGCTTGGGGAGGATGTCCGAATAAAGCCTTCCGAACTCGTTATGGACACTACGAGTTTGTAGTCATGCCGTTCAGATTGACTAATGCGCCCGTAGTATTCATGGACTTAATGAATAAGGTGTGTCATCCTTACATGGATAAGTTCGTCATCATCTTCATCGATGACATACTTATCTACTCTTGAAGTAAGGAGGAGCATAATCATCATCTGCATCAGGTCTTACAAACACTGCGATAAGAGAAGCTTTATGCGAAGTTATCGAAATGCAAATTTTGGATCCGAAGAGTCGAATTCTTGGGGCACGTGGTTAGTGAAGAGGGAATACACGTGGACCCTTCCAAAATCAAATCCATTGAGAACTGGTTAGCACCGAAGACGCCTATGGAAATTCGTCAATTTCTAGTCCTTGCTAGCTACTATCGTAGATTCATTCAGAACTTCTTGCAGATTGTGAAACCCCTTACAACATTGACCCAGAAGGTCGTGGCCTTTGACTAGGAAGAGAAGCACGAGAAGGAATTCCAAATACTGAAGGAAGCCTTATGCACCGCACCGATACTATCCATCCCAGAAGGGATAGAAGACTTTGTGGTTTATTGTGATGCATCTAAGCAAGGGCTCGGCTGTGTCATGATGCGACGAGGTAAGTTCATCGTCTATGCCTCAAGATAACTGAAGACACACGAGGTCAACTACACCACACATGATCTTGAGTTAGGAATAGAAGTGTTTTATCTAAAGATTTGGATACACTACATGTATGGTAAAAAAGCACTATCTTTATAGACCACAAAAGCTACAACACATATTCGACCAGAAGGAACTCAACATGAGACAATGACGGTGGGTCGAGCTACTTAGTGACTACGAAGGCGAAATCCGTTATCATCCCGACAAGGCCACTCAAATTAAGAAGGCTCAACGAGAAGCCTTGAAACCTGAAAATGTGGCGGGTTAATCCCTGAGAGGTATGGATAAAAACTTGGAAGTCAAGGGTGGCGGAGCCTTATATCTCATGGACCGGATCTGGACACCGAAACACGGTGGCTTTAGAGACTTGGTCATAACCGAGGCGCACAAAACTCAATATTCCGTCCACTCAGGTTCAGATCAAATGTATCTTGATCTAAAGAAGCTATACTGGTGGCCTAAAATTAAAGCAGAGATTGCTACCTTCGTAAATAAATGCCTTACTTGCGCAAAGGTTAAGGTCGAATACCAAAAACCATCAGATCTACTCCAGCAACCGGAGATACCTAAATAAAAGTGGGAGCGTGTCACGATGGACTTCATAACCAAGTTTCCCAAGAAAAAAATGGTCTCGATACCATTTGGGTGATCGTAGATAGGCTAACCAAGTCCGCACACTTCCTGCCTATCAAAGAAACTGACAAGATAGAGAAACTAACGAATACATACATTAGAGAGATAGTACGACTGCATGGTGTTCCCATATCATTATCTATGATAGAGATAGTAGACTCACTTCAAGGTTCTAGTAGTCACAACAATGTTCCCTAGGAACGAGGCTGGACATTAGTACAGCCTACCATCTGCAGACCGACGGACAAAGTGACAGGACTATTCAAACTTTGGAAGACATGTTCCGAGCCTGTATGATAGACTTTAGGAAGGCATGGGATACTCATCTACTCCTTGTCGAGTTTTCCTACAATAATAGTTATCACACGAGCATAAAGGCTGCTCCATTCGAAGCCCTCTATGGCAGAAAGTGCAGATCTCCTATGTGCTGGCCTAAGGTGGCTGACACCCAGTTAGCTAAAGGATGAGTTCCTCACAGCACTCTCACAGGTCCGGAAATCATATGGGAAATGACAGAGAAGATCGTTCAGATTCGTGAATGATTGAAAGCATCTAGAGACCGACCGAAAAGCTACGCAGACAAGAGAAAGAAACCTTTGGTATTCTAGGTCGGAGACCCTGTTCTTTTGAAAGTCTCACACTAGAACGGCTTGATACACTTCGTTAAGCGTGGAAAGCTAAATCCAAGATACGTAGGGCCTTTCGAGATTCTAGCTAGAATCGACCCTATAGGTTACAAACTCAAACTACCTCGCGAACTTAGTAACGTACATTCTACTTTCCACATCTCGAACTTGAAAAAGTGCCTATCCGATGAGACTCTAGTAATCCCACTTGACAAGATCAAGATCAATGAGAGCATCAACTTCGTGGAAGAACCTGTAGAGATCATGGACCGAGAGGTCAAGGAAATGAAGAAAAGTCGTACCCCGATAGTGAAGGTCCGCTGGAATGCTAAGCGATGACCTGAATTTAATTGGGAACGCGAGGATCAAATGAAACTGAAATATCCTGATCTTTTCGTTTAGTTATTTGCAACTAATTAATTGCTTAAACTCTAATTTCGGGATGAAATTTTCTAAAATGGGGGGATGACGTGATAACCCAAAATTTCTATCATGTTCAGTTATTCAAATCAATCAAGGTCAGACTCGTTTTGCTATCTTCTAGCATTGTTTAAGAGTCAATTATAGTGTTCTAAGCCTAGTACCTTCATAGTTAGGGTTTACAATTGGGTTCCACAAGTTCACCACATCCCAAAATGGCCTTGGTAGAAGGCTACGTTTTAGTAGAAAATATAGGATTTTCTCAGAGATACAAGCATTTACTACAAACACTTACAAACATTTACATCAAACATTTACAAACATTTTCATACAAACAATGACACTAAAATACTTATGAACTTACCAGCTTAAATGTTGATCCTCTCTTTCAAAATAACTTGTTTTCTCAGGTCACCAGTAGATAGGTACATATGGACAGGTTTTGAGAAGACAAATCTTTCAAGACTTGTCTTTATTTTGAGTATTCATTTTTGGTGTGTTATAAACTATACGCAGAACACACTTGTATTGAATTATCTTATTAATGCAATGGATGATGTTGTTTCTTGTTTACTATTACGCATTGTTGTAATACTGTACATCAGGTCATCCGCCCCCGAATGTTTCCACCAATTCGGTTAGGGGTGTGATAGAATTCTTCTGCTTGAGTTTGAAGCAGGTCTATTCGTGCGATAAGTTTTGAGTACAACAAATTTGTTGTCTTTGTGAACCTACAACACCAGGAAATTTACAAAAGGAGAAAAGTAGTTCTTTATGTTATTTGATTCCTCTGTTGTTCTTGCTGTATGGATCCTGTGACAAAAGAAGAGTTTTGTTCTCTATTCAAAAATCACAAACTACGAGAGTAATAACCTGTGACAGAGAGAAAGAACCGGTGCGAAGAAACGTTTGCAGAAATCCAAAATTAGTAAACCAATCATGATCGGTTTGGCAACCCAGACATCCTACACACGAAGTGAGGAAGACAAATGAACCTATGAAGTCGTCCTGCACTCTTCCTGTGAAGTCGTTTAGTCGCTCTCCCCTTCCTGTTTTGAGATCGAAGACCCAATAAATATATATATATATATATATATATATATATATATATATATATATATATATATATATATATATATATATATATGCATGATTTTTTGGGCCATACCAACAAAAGAAGTCTAAATTTGATTTTGCTTTGGGCCCTTGTTGAGATCTAAAACTTCTATTGCTTTCTATTGCAACCCAAGAATGTATTTTTAAAGCCCTTGTTGGGAGAATTTGTTCTTTTGCTTTGGGATTTTGATGTATAGGCCTAAATCAACTTTTAGAATTTGATTAAGAATCTAAACTTTGAACCGTGATGTCGGGAAGGTAATTGTCCCAACTACCGGCTAAGGAACACATGTCGTTCACATTCCAATGTCCGACTTTGACATTGACAAACTACACAATATGGAGGATGCGAATGGAGGTGCTACTACAGATTCATTGTAACGTCCCGGAATTCAGGTTCAACCATTTAACCCTTCTTCTTTTCCAAGTTGTCATGTTAGGTCCCTTGTGAGAATGTTAAGCGTGTGAGTACGCTGGGAGTACTAAGGAGTACGCTGCACGTACTTGTGCGCTTAATTTGTACGCGGATTCATCCGGTATGCTGGGCGTACCTAAGGTTACGACGGGCATAACCGGACCAAATGCAAAACCCTAATATGAGTTGAGGGCTATAAAAGGAATGAGATGGTCTTGTCTCTCAACCATCATCTCACAAAAAGAAACCCTAAGAGAGCTCTCCCTTCGTCCTTAGCTTTTGTGTGAGTGTTCTAAGCTTCAAAGTGCCATTTCAAGGTAGTGAAAGAGAAGAGGAGGCCATTGCAGAAGCGAGAAGTTGGTGGACAAGAGTAGATTCGAGGTTTTTAGAGGCTGGAGCTTCTGCCTGCGGTATAAAGTTCAGAACTTGCCTTGTTATTTGTGTTGTGTGCTTCTTGGACCAAATTCTAGGGTTTAAGGTCCCAAGATGGAGACGCTTTGAGCAAATAGTCCCTATTAGCCTAGATTTATCATATTCCAGGACTATATGAGTTGTATGTTCATAAAAACGCAATCTTGGACGTAAATGTTGGACCATGCATAAGATCTAGACTTTTGGTGGAGAAAGGAAAGGTGTTAGAAGGTGTGGGAACCTTTCTAGCCATGCAAAATCTTAAAGGTTTCGACTTTATGGATTAAGAGGTATTAGAATGGCCAGAACTGGAATATAAGATTATGTCTTAACTGTTTAAGACACTAAAATGAAGAAAGTAAGAAAATGGGATTTATGATGGGTGTAATCCCAGTACGCACCGTGTAGGGGGTTGCGTTCCCCGTTTCTAGAGTGTAAGGGTACGCCCCACGTACAGGAGTTGGTACGCCCCGCGTACTTCTTGCTGTTGACTTTTGTTGACTTTTAGGGTTTTGGTCAACATGTAGACTTTTGAGTCAGGGAGGCGTAAAATGGACTTTTACCCTTCTGTGGAATCGTAGAAAGGAATGTAATATGGCCTTGAGAGACGTTAATGATTTGGAATGGTTACTTTATGTGATTAGGCCGGTCGTTGTTTCGAGATTCAGAGATATCGAGCACGTAAGACACTAGACATCATACGAGGTGAGTCTTCTCACTATACTGTACCTGGAAGGGTACCTATGTGTGACCGGAAGGTCTGGTGTGCTATAAGATATATGCGTTGTACGCTATTAGTTGCCTGTTTTGTTTGCAATATTTATGCTATGCTTGATATGGGCCGGAAGGCATTATGATATGGGCTGGAAGGCATTATGATGTAGACCGGAAGGTCAAGGAGTTATGGTCCGGAAGGTTGACATGTGTATGACCGGAAGCTTTACCGGGTTGGGACGGAAGTCCCCTGAGACACATGGACCGGAAGGTCGTGTGGAGCATGGCCTGGAAGGGAGTATGTGTGTAAGTGGTATATTGGGGAACTCACTAAGCATTTATGCTTACAGTTGTTGTGTTATGTGTTTCAGGTACTAGCGAGGACCGTGGGAAGGTGCCGGCATGAATCGTACACATACACAGGCGGATTTGGATATATTTGATCTTGGGATTTGACATGTTTTGTATTATGACTATGTTAGATTGGATTTTATGGTTTGTCTTTAATGAAATGAAAAATTGTTTTGAAAATTTACGTCATTACAAGTTGGTATCAGAGCCTAGGTTTGAGGGACTCGGATGCACCTTTGGGCGTATCTAAACTCAAACTGAGGATTTGAGAAATTTTCAACAATAAAAACTAAATTTTCTGAAAGAGCAAGGAGTTTGGAAACAAACATAGTAGAGCAATGTGTACGGTCAGCCAGCGCCCGAACGGTGAATTCCCAAAATACCCTTACATTATGTGTTATGAGATATGCTATGTTATGTTATGCATTCTAGAGTAGGCTAGGTATTCATATTAGGATTAGAGTGGCCTGATTTGTGATGCCTTAGCCTAGGAGATTTCTGCTGCTATGAGATGCCTTGAGAGCGAGTGGGTAGCAGTTATGAGCTCATGAGAGGTCTATCGGAGGGTAGCCAATGCATAGCGATAATAGAGTACTTGAAATCCGGGATCCAAGGAGGAGGACTTGGGGTGAATGCTGATGCGGTGTGGTTAGTAGTATAGGGTCGTACTACTGAAGACATCGGATCAGTGAGCAGCCCAAGTAAAAATCCTTTGGATATTGGAGGACGAGTAGGGTTGCGTTATCGAGTGCGAGTATGGTCGATCGAGTCTCTGATATTTTTATGTTGTATTTCAAAGGCATCATGGTTGGGACACGACACACACCTGAGAGCAATCGGGTCAGTGACAAGGAGATCTGTCGATTGATTCATGAGGAGGTAGTTGCTGCCATCCGGGCTGAGATTCCAGAGATGTTCGGGGAATCAAGACCACATTGATTTAGACCTTTTACGAGCGGTATGCAGTGGTGACTGAGGTTGCAGCTGTTGCTACGGCTGATATTGCTGCAGCCAGACCTCAGGGAGGTGACTCGTTGTTGTTTTGGGAGTTCAACAACACGAAGCCACCAGATTTCGATGGGATGCAGGACTCGATTGTTGTGATGAGATGGATCTCTGACATTGAGGGATGTTTTAATACGTGTTCTTGTCCAGAACACTTGAAGGTGCGGTTCGCTTTGAACCAACTTCGCTTGGGAGCGAAGGATTGGTGGAAGTTCGTGACGGCGAGCTTCACTCTTGCAGATATTTTACCTATGACCTGGGAGAGGTTCACTACCATGTTGAAAGACGAGTATGTTCACCTGGTGGAGAGGGAATGGTTGGTTCAGGAGTTCTTGACCCTCAAGCAGGGTAATGATTCAGTTACTGTGGTTACCCGGAAGTTTCATGAAAGGGCGATGTTCTGCCTTGAGCAGGTGTCTACTGAGTAGGCACGGATGAGCCGGTATTTGGGCATTTTGAGGAGGGACATTTAAGAGTTCGTGTCGAACTCGACGTACCGTACATTTGCTGAGCTTCCGGAAAATGCCTGGAAGCAGGAGTTCAAGTTGAAGACTCAGGTCATGGAGGAGGCCGAGTCTTAGAGGATGGATCGGCGGCTGGATCAGTCTCAGCCGGCAGCCAAGCGGGCTTGGCCTGCTGATTCGAGAACTGGAGGCCAGTAGGGCATCACTTGCGGGAAGTGCGACAAGGATCATGAGGGGGCCTGTCGATCGGGTGCTTGCTACAAATGTGGCAAGGAGGGGCATATCGTCAAGGATTGCCCAAAGGGATTTATGGTTTGCTTTCATTGCAACCAAACTGGCAATCGGAAGGCCAAGTGTCCACAGTTTCATTAGGGGTCAGCGCAGGGATATGCACCTGCTGCTAGGGTTACCGCGGTTCGATCAGTGAAGGTCGAGGCTCCGAAGGCTCATGGGAGAGCTTTCCAATTGACTGCGGAGGAGGTCCGCGCAGCACCCGACGTTGTAGCCGGTATGTATTCTTCTCTCTATTTATTTAAGTCTGAGATATTATGCTTATTTTATGTTATGCGTAGGTACTTTTCTTGTGAATTATGTACCTGCCTTTGTGCTATTTGACTCGGGATCGAGTCGATCTTTTGTGTCGTTAGCCTTTAGTCGCCATATTAGTATTTGTCGAGAGGCCTTGAGTCGACCTCTGTGAGTTTCTATAGCTAACGAGCAAGCAGTGTATGCCACGGATGTGATTCGAGGATGTATCCTGGAGATCTTCGGTGTGGAGTTCCCGATAGATCTGGTCCCGATTGCGATAGGGGATGTGTGTGTTATAGTGGGCATGGATTGGTTGAGCCGATTCGGAGCTGTTATAGACTACGAGCGTCAATTGGTGATGGTACGAGACCCTAGTGGGGGAGTACTTATGGTGTACGGTGAGGATACCCGACCTGAGTCAGCATTTTGTTCGGATGCTAGGGCGAGACAGAGTTTACAACGGGGCTGTAGAGCATTTTTCGCCTATGTGATGGACACGCGAGTGGCTGCTAGGAGGCCAACTTCAATTGATGAGGTTCCAATTGTGCGGGATTTCCCTGACGTTTTCCCCAAGGAGTTGTCAAGTGTGCCTCCCGAGTGGCGGGTGGAGTTTCGTATCGACTTGGTGCCAGGGGTGGCACCTATTGCCAAGGCACCCTATCGCCTTGCGTCGTCCGAGATGTAGGAGATATCCTTGCAGCTTCAGGAGCTGTTAGGAAAGGGGTTTATTAGACCCAGTAGCTCACCTTGGGGAGCGCTGATCCTTTTTTTCAAGAAGAAGGATGGTTCACACCGGATGTGTATTGATTACCGGGAGTTGAACAAGCTGATGGTCAAGAACCGTTATCCGTTAGCAAGGACCGATGATTTGTTCAATCAGTTTCAGGGAGCGTCTTGGTTCTCCAAGATAGACTTGAGGTCGGGTTATCATCAGATGAGGATTCGGAATGAAGATATCCAGACGATAGCGTTTAGAACTCGTTATGGGCATTACGAGTTCGTGGTGATGCCTTTTGGGCTCACCAATGCACCAGCCGCATAAATGGATCTCATGAACAGGGTGTGCAGACTGATGTTGGATCGTTCGGTGATTGTTTTCATCGATGATATCTTGGTATATTCGAAATCCAGAGAGCAGCATGAGGAGCATTTGAGGGAAATCCTCAGAGTTCTGAGATCGGAGAGGCTTTACGCCAAATTCTCCAAGTGTGGTTTTTGGTTACGGGAGGTCTAGTTCCTAGGGCATCTCGTTAACCAGTAGGGGATATTGGTCAATCCGGCCAAGATTGAGGCTGTGATGAGTTGGGAGGTGCTGAGGTCACCTACTAAGATCAGGAGTTTCTTAGGATTGGCAAGCTGTTATCAGAGATTTATCAGGGATTTTTCCAAGATCACGGTGCCACTCACCAAGTTGAACCGGAAGGGTGTTGCATTTTCTTGGGGTCCGGAGCAGCAGAACTCGTTCGAGACACTTCTCCAGAGATTATGCGAAGCCCCTGTGTTGGCCCTTCCAGAAGGGATGGAGGATTTAATGGTATATTGTGATGCATCGAAATCAGGGTCGGGAGCGGTGCTTATGCAGAGGAGGCATGTGATAGCATATGCATCGAGACAACTAAAGCCTCATGCGTCGAGGTATCCCACTCATGATTTGAAATTGGGGGCTGTAGTGTTCGCCCTCAAGATCTAGCATTACTATTTGTGTGGGGTTCAGTGTACGATATACACGGACCACAACAGCTTGAAGTATTTGATGAATCAGCCCAATCTGAACATGCACCAGAGGAGATGGTTGGATGTAGTGAAGGACTACGATTGTGAGATCCTATACCACCCAGGCAACGCTAATGTTGTAGCCGATGCCATGAGCTGTATGGGCGGAGGGCGCCCCGATACGAGATATTTGCATGAGATTGACAGTGATGACTCCGTTATGAGACACCATTCAAAGGGCCCAGGCGGAGGCCGTGAGACCAAAGAACCGCAAGAGAGAGCGAGTGATCGGGCAGGTATCTTAGTATGTTACCGATAGTCGAGGACTTATGACCTTCCAGGGTCGGGTTTGGGTACCGTTTTTGGGCGGAACGCGTACCGTCTTGATGGAGGAGGCGAATATATCGAAGTACTCGATCCACCCCGGGGCCACTAAGATGTATTTGGAGCTGAAGAAGGAGTATTGGTGGCACTGTATGAAGAGGGATATTGCATGGTTCGTGGAGAGGTGCTTGACATGTCGCAAGGTTAAGGCCAAGCACCAACATTCGTATGGTAAGTTCCAGCCGTTAGAGATTACCGAGTGGAAGTGGCAACAGATCACCATGGATTTTATCACCAAATTGTCGACGACTGCCAAGGGTTTCACTGCGATTTGGGTGATTGTGGACAAGCTGACAAAGAGCGCTCACTTTCTTGCTATCTGTGAGAGCTCTTCTCCTGAGAGGCTGGCAGAGTTGTACATGAGGGAGGTGGTATCGCGACATGGAGTTCCGATCTCGATTGTTTCAGACCGAGATGTGCATTTTACCTCCAGATTTTGGAAGAAGTTTCACGAGGAGTTGGGTACGAGGTTGCATTTCAGTACCGCATACCACCCACAAACGGACGGACAGAGTGAGCGGACGATTCAGACGCTCGAGGACATGCTTCAGACATTGGTATTGGATTTTGGAGGAAGTTGGGACACATATTTGCCCTTGGCTAAGTTTTCCTATAACAACAGCAATCACTCGAGCATTGGTATGCCACCCTTTGAGCTGTTGTATGGGAGGAGGTGTCAGACCACCATTTGCTGGGGTGAGGTAGGGAAACATGTGATAGATAGTACGGAGATAGTGCTTTGGACGATAGAGCAGATACAGCAGGTCAGACAGAGGTTGTTGACCGCTCAGAGTCGCCAGAAAAGTTATGCAGATAGGCGACGATCTGAGCTCGAGTTTCAAGTTGGGGATTGTGTACTCCTGAAGGTGTCTCCTTGGAAAGGAGTTATTCGATTCAGAAAGAGGGGAAAGTTGGGCTCCCGGTATACTGGGTCGTTTAGGGTTATTGTGAGGGTAGGCAGAGTAGCATATCGATTGGAGCTACCTGCGGAGTTCAGCCCGATTCATGATACCTTCCACGTGTCTCAGTTGAGGAAGCGTATAGCCGATGAGTCGGCGATAGTGCCGCTGGAGGATATTCAAGTGGATGCAGGCCTGAAATATGATGAGAACCAATTGCGATTCGAGATCGGAAGATCAAGGTTCTGAGGAACAAGGAGATACCGTTGGTGCAGGTTCAATGGTAGCATCGGAAGGGGTCCGAGCTGACATGCGAGTCAAAGTCAGAGATGCAGGAGCAGCATCCAGAGTTGTTCTCGGTATAAGACATCAAGGGTGAAGTTTGGTTCTAGTGGGGGAGAATAGTAACATCCTGGAATTCAGGTTCAACCATTTAACCCTTCTTCTTTTCCAAGTTGTCATGTCAGGTCCCTTGTGAGAATGTTAAGCTTGTGAGTACGCTGGGCATACTAAGGAGTACGTTGCGCGTACTTGCGCGCCTAATTTGTACGCGGATTCATCTGGGTATGCTAGGTGTACCTAAGGTTACGCCGGGCGTAACCGGCCCAGATGCAAAACCCTAATAGTACTTGAGGGCTATAAAAGGAATGAGATGGTCTTGTCTCTTAACCACCATCTCACAGAAAGAAACCCTAAGAGAGTTCTCCCTTCGTCCTTAGCTTTTGTGTGAGTGTTCTAAACGTCAAAGTGTCATTTCAAGGTGGTGAAAGAGAAGTGGAGGCCATTGTAGAAGCTAGAGGTTGGTGGACAAGAGTAGATCTGAGGTTTTCAGAGGTTGGAGCTTCTTCCTGAGGTATAAAGTTCAGAACTTGCCTTGTTATTCGTGTTGTGTGCTTCTTGGACCAAATTCTAGGGTTTAAGGTCCCAAGATGGAGACTTTATGAGCAAATACTCCCCATTGGCCTAGATTTATCATATTCCAAGACTATATGAGTTGTATATTCATAAAAATGCAATCTTGGATGTAAATGTTGGACCATGCATGAGATCTAGACTTTCGGTGGAGAAAGGAAAGGTGTTAGAAAGTGTGGGAACCTTTCTAGCCATGCAAAGGATTAAAGGTTTCAACTTTATGGATTAAGAGGTATTAGAATGGCCAGATCTGGAATATTAGATTATGTCTTAACTGTTTAAGACACTAAAATGAAGAAAGTAAGAATTTGGGATTTACGTTGGGCGTAATCCCAGTACGCCGCGTAGGGGGTCGCGTTCCCTGTTTCTGGAGTGCAAGGGTACGCCCCGCGTACAGGAGTTGGTATGCCCCGCGTACTGCTTGCTGTTGACTTTTAGGGTTTTGGACAACGTGTGGACTTTTGAGTCAGGGAGGGGTAAAATGGTCTTTTACCCTTCTGTGGAATTGTAGAAAGGAATGTAGTATAGCCTTGAGAGGTGTTAATGATTTGGAATGGTTACTTGTTGTGATTAGGTGAGGCTAGGTCGTTGTTTCGAGATTCAGAGATATCAAGCACGTGAGACACTAAACATCATACGAGGTGAGTCTTCTCACTATACTGTACCTGGAAGGGTACCTATGTGTGACCGGAAGGTCTAGTATGCTATAAGATGTATGCGTTGTATGCTATTAGTTTCCTGTTTTGTATGCGATATGTATGCTATACTTGATATGGGTCGGAAGGCATTATGATATGGGCCGGAAGGCATTATGATGTAGACCGGAAGGTCAGGGAGTTAGGGACCGGAAGATCGACACGTGTAGGACCGCAAGGTTTACCGTGTTAGGACGGAAGTCCCCTGAGACACATGGACCGGAAGGTCGTGTGGAGTATGGTCTGGAAGGGCGTATGTGTGTAAGTGGTATATTGGGGAACTCACTAAGCATTTATGCTTACAGTTGTTGTGTTATGTGTTTCAGGTACTAGCGAGGACCATGGGAAGGCGCCGGCATGACTCGTACACACACACATGCGGATTCGGATATATTTGATCTTTTTGAATTTGACATGTTTTGTATTATGACTCTGTTACATTGGATTTATGGTTTGTCTTGACTGAAATTATGTTTTAAAGAAATGAAAAATTGTTTTGAAAATTTACATCGTTACATTCATGGTGTTTGGGATGTGATTGATCCCGGACTAGATTACCTGAAGAAAAACAACATCGTGAAAGGATTCTTGTTTCAATCGATTTCGGAGGATTTAATCCTTCAAATCAGCAATTTTAAAACTGCAAGAGAGATGTTGGAACCGATTAAAACTCGTAACCTGTCACAACAAGAATTTTAGCTAGGAAATTCTATTCCCGTGTAATTGTTCAACTATTGTAAAACATATACTCTTAGTAAATATCACCCAGTTCTCATTGAAATTCATCTCTTATGTTTAACAAAGAGTCTAAGAACCCTAAGAATCCCGGTTTGACTCCATATTGGACTAAGATTTCCTTATTGAGCCTAATGGACCAATAAGCATCCAATTCAACTATTTTGGACATGGAAACCCTATTTGGATTCTAAATGGATGCAATTCTTAAATCTATAACACTTTGGACCATTTGGGCCTAGAAATATTCATTCTAACCCAAATGGGCCTTATTAGGCCATAACTAATCCAATCAACCCTAGTAAGCCATAAATATAATCTTTTATGCCATTTTGGGCTATGAACCATCTAATGAGCCCATTGGGCCGAAAACTTCTCTATGGGCCTCATGATTTCGAGTAAGGATCAAGATTTGGACCAAAATGAATCATCTTCTCATTCTTAATGCATTTCTCGGCCCAACATCATCTAACAAAAAAAAGGAAATCACATGAGGGTTCACTTTAGTGGTGCTACCTCACTTTTATTTGATGGACAACTAAGCACAATACCCTCCAAACAACCAAGCCATCTCATGTTCCCATGTAAACTCATCCCCTCTCTTCTTAATATATAAGTTGAGAGCTCAACGCACACACACACTCCTCTAAATACTCTCCAAACACTCTCAAAGATCATCCTTCTTCCTATAAGATAACAAAAATTTGCTAGAGCTCGAAGAATCTTCATCAAGTGTTTTCTTACATAGTTTTATTCCATGACCACCTTAGAAACATCTTAAGTTCGAAATCTACTTCAAGGTGTTGCTAGGACCAAAAATCTCACCAATTCTTCTTCAAAAACTGAAAATCAAGCAAAGGTGAGTTCATACCCCCTTGTTTTTTGTTTTCATATGATTTTTAGTGGAGAATACAAGTAAAATGTGTAGATATATGTGTTAAATGCATGCCTTGTGTGATTTCATAGTTTATTTGGTAAAATGTGTTAGATCTTATCAAATATCGACATTCTAAGTAACAATGAGAAAATATCCATGAACTAAGACAGTTTATACATCATCTTATCAAGTCTAAAATGTTCATATGTTTAAGCTATAAAAGTTTGAAACAAAAACCTTGTTAAGGGTTAAAATTGTCAAGAATACAAAAGATAAGGGAAAAAGTGACATTTACAGTTTTTGAAGGATCAAACAGGTCCTACTTGTATAAAAACAGATTTTTATGAATAACATGCTTTCCAAATGTCCAAAAATGTAAATTTTAGCTTAATGGGCCAAATATTTGGACCTCACAGTTTTGGTCCCAAAATTGCAAAAAAAATGAATTTTTTGGGGATTAAAATGTTAATTAGCCAAGTTTGAATCATAAATGTAAATAAACCAAAATTTGGGGTGAAAATAACATTTATTTCTAAATTGGACCAAAAGTGTAACTTTTATCAAAATTGGGCCGAAAGTTACAACGTATACAAACAAGAGGCCGAAAATGTAATTTTCTGCAAAACTGGGCCACAAATGTATAAATGTAAAATTTTGGATTAAGTCCGTGAATTTCTAAACATTTGGGACAAAATTTCAAATTATTAAAAATTATACTAAAGTGTCATTTTTACAAAACTTTGGGCCTTAATTGAAAATTTGAGGATTTTTAGCCAAAAATGTTGTTTTTATAAAAAGAAGACTTTTATCATCAATCTAGTAAACCTCGAGCTAAAACAAACAACGAAACAATAACGAATGGATGAAGTACGTCGTTACCTATTTTATTGGGTCTAAAATTCACATTTTATATGGCGAATGGGCCTTAAGGGCCCATTCATGTGTATATTAAGCCCAACATTTTTTCAACACAAGTTTATTGGGTGTCAGGACCCATTTACATGTTAATGCGGGCATGAGATATGGGCTATATGTTTTTGGGCCTTTCTGGTCCAATTACATGCCTATTGGGCCCAATTTACTCTTTTACCTGTTATTGGGCCTTTGTGGTCCTTTTACATGCTAATTGGGCTTGGAATGGAATTCACAAGCTAGTATATTGTAACTATACCTTTGTCTAATCATTAAACTTTGTATACTTATATATGTACCTTTCAAATGCGAAAACATCTCACGTATACGTAAACATTAAACATAGTACAAAAGAGTTGAGAATCTAGTGAGATATGTCGGTTGGCACCTCTGAGTGTACAATCATAGCCTGTAGTTATAATGAGAGTTTCCTAGAGGGAAAGCGGGAGTTTGTGTATAGTTCTATCTGGGGTGACCCCCACGCCTTAGCTTTTCACTACAGCTAGACTAGGCTAGTCTAGGGCGACAATATCTTGAGCAATACTGGCATTTAGAAAAGTGCCAAGACGGGCAACCTAGTCGTTATGATCCATGGTTATAACGGATCATATAAGGATTCAATACCAAAATCTAACATTTCGAAGATTAACCCTTCGATTGTGTCAATGCAAAATGAGTTATTTAACGATACATGAACCTAGACATTGTTATAAAACAAAACATATCTGATTTTCTGGGAAAATATTCATATACATTTATCACTTATTCACAATACAATGAAGCTAAACTACACTCATATATGTTACAACCATGAAATTCACCCATGCATTTATACTTGATTTTCACATCATTTTCAGACATTTTATAGAAAATATCAGATTTTCTGGGTTTTTACGAAAGATACAAAGACTTTTAATCAACCATACTTATGAACTCACCAACATTATATATGTTGACCATTTTCAAAATAACTTGTATTCTTAGGAAATTATTAAGCAGGAAGGATTTTGAAGAATGTATGGATTTATTATGTGTAACATCACTTATCGTACTATTAATACTCGAAACTTTGTAACTTATAACAATGTACTTGATGTGAACAATCTTGGTTGTTATATGTAATGTTGGTGATGAATGTGTTATGTTTCATGTATATTCAATGTGATGATAATTTAATTGTTAGTCACACGAGCCCTCGGATGTTTCCGTCGTCTAGTGCGGGGGTGTGACATAACCTAGGAGCTGATCGTTTGAAGGAAGCCCGACTCCAAACTCAAATCACGGAATTTGAAAATCTAAAGATTAGTGATACTAGTACAATAGATGAGTTCGCTACAAAATTATCTAGAATTGCTTTATAATCCGCTTCACTAGGAGAAGTTATGACTGAACAGAAGCTTGCGAAAAAGTTTCTTACGAGCCTCCTTAGGCGATTTGTCCACATAGTTGTAGCCATTTAATAAGTTTTGGACCTTAAGACGATAGGCATTGAAGACGTAGTTGGTCGCTTAAAAGCTTATGAAGAAAGAATTAAGGGTGATGAAAAAGTTATCAAGACTAAAAAAAACTACTTTATTCCAAAACTGAATCACCCAATAGAAATACCAAGTCATCAAGAGGTAGAGGTCGAGGTTCAAATAAACGTGGAAGAGGACGTGGAGGTGGATGTGGTAGTGGACGTGGTCAGAGTAACACCCAAAATCATGGTCACTCGGAATCCTCTAAAAATCGTGAAGATTAAAAGAAAAAAGGAAAACAGTGCAAGCAAAGAGATCTCACAAACATCCAATGTTACCGGTTTCATAAATATGGACACTTTACTTCAAAATGCCCGGACCGAATAAAAAATCATGAGGCTAACCTTAGTCATACACGTGAAGGAGATAAAAATCATGAAGAAGCGATGTTCTTTATGATGAATACAATTCAAGAAACAGTGTTATTGAATGAAGACAAATACATCCCTCCAAAGGTTGAAGCAAATGTCGATGAAGACGAAATTTGGTACTTAGATAATGGTGTGAGCAACCACATGACCGGTAACTATTCATATTTATCTTATTTGAATAAGAATATAACGGATAGAGTTAGACTTGAAGATGGATCATGTGTTAGCATTAAAGGAAAAGGGTCAATTTTGTTCGAAGGAAAAAACGATGAGCATAAATTAATCTTATTAGCCTCGACAATCTACAATTATCGGTTGTGATATCCGAATGTGAGGTGATTTTCTAACCATGAGAGATGGAGATGGAATATTACTTTTCAAAGTCCCAAGAAGTGAAAATCGACTCTACAAAATAAAGTTAAAAGTTAGAAAACCACAATGCTTACTAGCCAAGTTTAATGACGAAGCTTGGTTATGGCACGGACGACTTGGCCACATTAATTTTGGCGCGATAAACTTGATGCATAAGCTAGCTAAAGGGGTACCGACAATCCAACATGAAGACCAACTTTGTGAATCTTGCATGGTTGAAAAACAAACAAAGCAATCATTTGCAAAGGAAGCTAGTTATAGAGCTACAAATATTCTCGAGATGGTGCATGGAGATATTTGTGGACCGGTTGATCCCCCCACCCAAGCGGGTAGTATTTATACTTTAGTTCTTATTGATGATTATTCTATATATATATATATATATATATATATATATATATATATATATATATATATATATATATATATATATATATATATATATATATATATATATATATATATATATATATATATATATATATATGGTTTTTTCTTTTGAAGCACAAAAGCGATGCATCTGGAATTATTAAAAGATTCAAGATATCAATTAAATAATGAAATGGTAAAGAGATCAAGGCTTTCCATACGGATAGAGGTGGAGAATTCACATCGATTGAATTAAACATTTTTTGTGATGAAGAAGGGATTTCACGTAGGTTGACGGCTCCTTATGCACCTCAACAAAACGGTATAGTCGAACGGAGAAATAGGACTCTACTCGAGATGACATGGTGCCTAATGAAAGCGAAAGATATTCCAAACCACTTTTGGGGCAAAGCCGTACGACATGTAACGTTCATCATAGATCGTACACCTACTCGAGCATTGATAGGTGCTATAACATTCGAGAAATTTTATGGCGAAAAACCAAACCTGGAAGACTTGAAAGTATTTTGTTGTGTTGCATATGAAAGAGCAGTCTCAAAACATTTGAAGAAGCTTGATGATAGGTCACGATCGTTGGTATATTTTGGAAAGGAACCCAATTCTAAAGGATTTCAGTTATATAATCCAAAAGAAAATAATATTATTATTAGTGCCCATGTAGTTTATGATGAGAATAAGACATGACAATGGAATAATGAACCTAAAAGTCAAGATGTAATGGGTCATGTACATTTACGGTATTGTGGAGTAATGGTCAAGCAACCCAAGATAATGGTGATTCGATCCCAAATGCAATAGAAACTAAAAAAATCATTTATCCAATCCAAACCGACCAAACCAATGACACTTATAACGATGATAGCAGCCCATCGCAACCTATTCATGATCAAAATAATGATGCAAGTTTTGTCCCACCTCAACAATCCACTCGAGCTTCAGTGTTTCCAAGAAGATTAAATTACTACGAGTTAGGCGTGGATCACTTAATGTTGTCATTCGATGATGAACCAAAGAATTTGAAGGAAGCCAAATTGAACAAGAATTGCCTCGATGCAATGAAGACCGAAATTGACTCCATCGAGAAGAATAATACTTGGAAATTAGATCCTCCGCATAAAGATGCTAAACCTATCAAGTTAAGATGGTTGTATAAAATTAAAAGAAATATGAATAGATAGATTACTAGGTACAAAGTGCGTATAGTAGCGTTAGTAGCTCGACTTGAGAAAATAAGATTATTGATTGCTCTCGCGGTTGGGAACAGATGGAAGATTCACCACTTAGATGTAAAAACTGCATTTTTATTTGGAGATATAAAGGAAGAAGTGTACGTGTACCAACCAGAAGGTTTCGTGAAGCAATGTGAAGAAAAAAAGTATACAAATTGGCAAAATCTTTAAACGGTCTTCGACAATCTCTGAGAGCATGGAATTTGATGCTTAATAACACGTTGAAGAATATGGGTTTTAAACGGTGCATGCAAGAAAATGCGATTTATTGAAAGGTTGCAAATGGAGAATACATAATAGTTGTTGTTTATGTAGATGATTTTTTCGTGACGGGAACAAGTTTAGAGTTTATAAACCAATTCAAGAGACTAATGGTGTTAGAGTTTAAAATGTCAGACCTTGGTGAACTGACTTGCTACTTGGGTATCGAAGTATTGCAAGAAAATGGTTGTGTAAAGGTGAAGCAAGATAGTTATGCTATGAAGATTCTAAAAGAGGCAGACATGCAAAAGTTTAATGCAACTCAATGTCCAATGGAGCCAGGACTAAAGTTGTCAAAAGCCAAAGATGAACCAAAAGTTGAGGCTACCAATTATCGAAAATAGTAGGTTGCTTACGATATCTCTTACACACTCGTCGTTATATGCAAAGTCCAATAGAATCTCATGCACACACTATTAAGCAAATTCTTCATTGGTTGCGTGGTACTTTATCTTTTGGGATAATATATAAACTAAGTAATAATATGAGCTTGATAGGATATAGTGATAGCAGTCACAATGTGGATATTGATGATAGCAAAGTACAACATGGCGTGTCTTCTACCTTTGTGAATAACCTATCACTTGTTGCTCCTAGAAGCAAGATACAATATCTATGTCCTCGTGTGAAGCGGAGTTCATGGCAGCTACTGTAGCTGCGTGTCAGGCCATTTTGGTTAAGGGAGTTGTTAGCAGAGCTGACATGAATGAAGAAACAGAAGGTGCTGATTCGCATAGACAACAAATCAGCAATAGCATTGTCAAAGAATCCTATCTTTCATGGAAGAAGCAAACACATTCACACTCGATTCCACTTCATCTGATAGCGTGTGGAAAACGAGCAAGTGATTGTTGAACATGTTTCGAGAGATAAGCAACGAGTGGATCCCCTTACGAAGGCCTTAAGTTGAATAATGTTCGCAGAGATGAGAGCGTTGCTTCTAGTGCAAGAATTATCCTCGACTGGGGGTGATTGTTGGTAAATATATGTGTCCAATGTGGCAAGTTATGTGTGTTTGGTCTAGATCACAAGTCTTGGAGTGTTATCCAAGTACTCCTTACTTCCTTGTGTATTAAGGAACACATATATTAGGAAAGTGTAGATAAAAAAATCCTAGTTATATTCTTTTTTGTTATGTTTAGTATATAATGAGATAGGATCCTATATTCAGAGAAGATAGTTTGAAGTTTTTACGAGTTATGTTTCTTCAGTAAAAGTCAAGAGTGAGTTTTGGCATTCCTGTTCTCTACTCCTTAACTTTGTGTGTTCTCTACTCCTTAACTTTGTGTTTACTAAGGATGTGTGGTCACTACATGTTCACTATAAAAATGATGCCACATTTGCACCACATCACCTCTACTCACAACAAAAAAACATAACCTTTAGCTACAACAAAAAAATGTCCCAATTGATGCCTCGTGTGGTCGCTAATACATTAGAAACAACATGTCATCGCTAAAGGGTCGTCGTTATTACGTCGTAGATTATACTAATTCATCATCACAATTGACATCGTTTCTAATATTTATCATCGCTAAATGTCTCAATCATTGCTATTGGTATCGTCACTCGTGATATTCTGGCCGCCAATCGAAGTTTTTCCAGCAAGGCTTCCCGGAGTCGGGAGTCGTCGCAATTGGTCCATAAACATCAAATAAAAATACAGATTTGATAAAAATAAAGAAATCAATACATACCACATTACATAAAACATGAAATATACCACATTACATAAACTATCTAATAATTTCAAAATTAAACATCAACTATATCATCCATAAACTATATAATAAATCCAAAATAAAATCACCCATAACATAAACAACAAATACTATGTGTCTTCGTCTTTCCCATCGTTGTTTTCCTCACTATTGACTTAGTTCTTAAACGAGTGGATAATATCTCCAATTGTTGTCAAAAATGTCGCGTTTGGAAGCAAAGAAATTCACATCAACATCCTACAATTAAGTCACAAGCACTTTTAGTCATTAACAATTTCATAAACTATCAAACTATAAAACCACCAAATGAGTTAAGTTGTTTACGATTTAAGAAAATATTAAACCTCCAAATCATTTAAGTTTTTAACAATTTAATAAACTATCAAACTACAAAAAATTACTATAAATGCATCAAGTTCTTAACAATATAGCAAAGCTATCAAATTCTTTAATAATTTAATAAGTATGTGTTAGTTGCAGTGCTTGTGATTGTGACGGCCATTGAGATGGAACACTAGTACCCGCTGCAAAAGGAGGTTTAGGCCCATTACCTCTCACATGCTCCCTTCGACCACCTAACACTATCTCAAATACTGTAATCCAATCGATGGAGTTTGGAACACCACCAAAGTCAGCTATGTGTTGAGTTTGTAAAGCAACCTCAGCAACTAAAGCATTTTGTATTTCACAAAGATTGTCAATTTACGTTAAAAATTAAACACAAAAAGCATGCAATCTACTTCATTTTTAAGTAATAATAACTTACATATTGGTCTTCAACTAAAGGATCAACAAATTTTCCTTTTTTATTCACATGCCCACTATGAAATGCTTCAAGTCTATTAAAAGTTATGTTTAGCATTAAAAAATATGTTATACTTGAATAAACATTAAAAAAGTATTTTATAAATGAATAAGCATTATTGTAACTTACATTATTAAAACAAGCACTATCGTAGCTGCATGTCCCTCCATGATTCTGAACTACTTGTTTCTTCAGGCATTCTTTGTTTTCAGTGGATCATTTTTTATGTTTTTCTATTAAGAAGTGGTTAATAGAATAACTCTAACGTTGTGGATTCATACCCTCAGGGGCTTGAGACTTTGCTGCCTCTACATCCCCTTCAAAATCAGTAAAATGAGCTTTTGCAGTATGTTTGCGGCCTTTATATCGTGCACATATCAGATTGTTCAGTGACACCCACTAAACTGAAGCCATGGGATCATTTCAAATCGCTCCAAAATCAAACCATGTCTACAAAAAAAATAGAGAAGTTAAAAATAATTCAAAATTAAACATATTAAATATAACTTTATAAATAATTTATGGAAAGATACTGGAACATGCCAACTCTTTTAGGTCCAGAAAGTTATTTCCATGTGTCTTTATCGATAGCGATGTCACACCACATATAGCTCCCATCCTGCCGAATGAAATATTTGTATACTTGCCCAAATACCAAATATACATTTTACATATATATACACATACCAAATACCAAATTCACATTTTACATACTACTAATTTCATACTTGATAATAAAAACCTAAATCAAGGAAAAATCATATAAAAAACATATGAACAATTTTTGATCAATTCACTACCAAATACATATATATACTTTGATCACTAAAAAACTAAATCAAAGAATAACCGTACAAAAAAGCTACATAATCATACAAAAAAAAACCGTAAAATCATGTGTGAAAAATTATGCATTTAATATAAACTAGAGGGGAATTACATGTGCCGTTGGCGTTGTGTTTCCTTTTTTTTCCTTATTTCAAGTTGCACCATATCATACAACATACTATAATGTGTTTATAAACGCAACATTTTTCGAGCTTTTCTTGGGTCTCACTACAGCTGACAAAAGATTATTGTCCCAATTGCGGTCTTCGTAAGGGAAGTATGAGACCGGATTGGAATCATGGTTTGGGTTTGGAATCGGGGCTTGGGTTGAATTTAGAATGGTGTTCAAGTTCCTTTGTGCCACACGATTTTGATCAAATTTTATCATTGATAGATCAGTTTCCCAAATTCAACTTCTTCTCATTCGTTTCCTATAACCATTCCAACTAATTTGTTAGATTGCTTTCAAATATGCTTCACAGTTATAAAAATCTTATTTACAATTTCTTGAAAAGAATACCTAGAAAGTAGTCAAATAGACACCTTGTCTTTTCTTATGAGTTTACAGCTTTCAAAAGGACCTGTACTTGCAAAACTCTCTTAAAGAAGTTGTTCAGTCACATGTGTATGTGCATTTTTCTCAAAATATAGATAGCGGAAGTTTACATGAGGGAAGAAACTTTAAAACAGATTAGGTTGGCTTAAGTGTGATTTTTAAAAGGGGCTTTCATGATGGTTAAACATCGCAGTCAAAATACAAAGTATATGACCTGCAAAAAGATAAAAAACAGAAATAGCAAAAAGTATTAGTGAATCTCAAATCACACTAAAAGGACTATTAGCTCATCCAAAGGACTATGATGAAAAGGCAGAATCACAAAAATTTGAACACAAGTGGTACGCTTCTTTGATTAAAAAGAAGATGAAAGTAAGACAAAAGAATAATTAAACATTAATAAAATTGATGAAAAAATAAAACTTGAGATGCCTTTTTAACTTAAATAAAAAGAAAACAGATTGTTTCTAACTGTTTATGCTTTGGAAAAAAAAAAGTCACCTTACCAAGCATTTCTTTGTAACTGTTCATGCAAAATATGAAATCTGAAAACTTTTATTATGACTCATAAAGCAGAGAATAATCTCATAGGGTTTAATTGGTTCCGCTAGACGTCCCTTCAAGGACATCCGATACTTGCTTCCGCTAGACTACTACCAATAAGTGACTGCTAACCTTACGAAAGAGATGAGCATTCGATGAGTCCAATGACACCGATTAATAAATTAATATTTCATAGTGTTTTTTTATTTACCCAATAATCAAGAAGGCTTCATGTGGGACAGACGGTGTTCTTTTTGTTATAGATGTGTGTATATAAAATCAAATAAAAACAAATTTTGCTTTGTAATTGGATCATATTGCTATAATATAATTGATTTTGCAAAGTAATATCCACAAATGTTGAATTTCACCAAAGTAACACCTGGGGCAAAATTATCATAAGTTGAATTGGATAGGAGAAAGCCATCTACAGAATAAAAAATTACTATTTATGTGAAGGAGCAACCATTTCACCCTTTTGATTAGAGTAAATGACTACTTTACCCTTATGTTTAAAAGTGATGTTGAATAAGAAACGATTAATTATGTGTGAAATTTACAATTTAACCCTTCTGAGAATACCTGTATGCCCTAATTCTTCATTACATATGGATGAACCGAGATGATAGCCATCACAGGGAGTTCAAACTATCATTTATCACATAAAAACACTCAACAACTTATATTTAATTTAGATTAAATATGTTTAATAAAGAAAACTAATATTATCAATATTAGCCGAATCATTGTCCTTATCATATATGAAACTGTGGTTAATAAACCTATACTTGGTTATATACTAACTGGTATTTACGATATACAGTTATATGTTGACCCAAAACCAAACATACCACCCGTTTGGTTGCTTATACGAAATTCTGAAAATGGGTAATTGTTAAAATGACGAAATTTAATAAAAAGATTGTTGGATTTGTTACTCTTTATCCGTTCCTTAATAATAAAAATCACTAAGTTTTATAGAATATTGGCTAAAGAAACCAAAGATAGCACAAATTCCGTAATGAATTGTAGCAGCTACTTGGAACCAAAACTAAGATTTTTAACAAAGTTAGGGACAAGACAAAATTGTAATTTACTCTCCAAGAATAAGTTTTGAAAGTGAGTGAGGTACCAAACACGAAGATCATCCCAACAGAGATTTGTTGAAATCCAAATAGACATATACCATGAAACTTTATTGCATCTATGAAATCCTGAAAATAATGAAGAGCGCCCTTTTAGTTAAAGAAAAAAGTAAAAAACACTTAAAAACATGATCGATAAAAAAAAAAATTAGTACCTCATGTTCTCAAGATACCAAGTTATATCTAATAAGGTTAAATCATGAAATTAGAATAGAATGAACAACAAATTTTATGACATTGGTCATTTAGAAATCATTATTATAGGAAACAACTACAAAATTTATTTTTACAAACTTCAACCTTTGGCAAAGCAAGTGCCTGGAAATTTCAGAAAAGCAACCTGAAGTAAACATCAAAAAGTTGTAAACATCAAACCATTCTTAGGAAAACAACCTAATCCCCAATGATAAGTTGGTATGCTTATTAACAAACCAGAAACACGACGTATGAATCACCCATAAAGAATATACCATACTTTGATTTGGGCAAAAGAATAGTTGAAAGTTTTCAATTCTCCAGATTTCGACTCCTGTATGAGCTGTTAAGTGAAAAAATAACAACATATGCAAATGAGTATGCTAAAAGAAATTGATGTTGGGTATTAACTACAGATACAGAAAGAGTACCCTCCATTTGGATCTTCTCTCATAAACTCCAAGAACTCTCAGGTATATTATGTAGCAATATTGTAAGCGTTGGATGGATATATTCTTCCAAATTAGTTGACTACTCACCAATACTTTTATATTTATCAGTCGTTTGTACATGTGGTTCTATGGAAGACTGTTTTTGAACGTAAAGTCTCCATTTCCTGTGATGAAGTGGTAAAAATATTAAAATAAATACATATACTTGAGAAAGGTGAAGGAAAGAAACCATCGGTTCATTTTTTGTGATGTATGTTTCGTTTGAGCAATTCATCGAACACTTGGCATACGTTTTAAAATAACTATAAAGTTACAAACTTAGTGGATGGTTTTTTGAGCCCAAATTTTGGATCTGGAGCTGATTTTTGGTGGATGATTTTTCAGACCATCTGCCTTCGGCAACTTCCCAAGCCAATATGTAGCTTGAGACCTCCTCAAAGCTACGAAAAAACTATAAAAACCATAAGTTAATGGGACATTCGATTGCTATGATAGAACAAAATTGATATTAGAAAATATAAAATTTTATATATACCTGCTTGTTGGGCTTTTCTTGAAGCTAAATTATCGGCGTGCCCTGTTCTGGATGCAATCACCTCCATCATCTTTAACAATCTCAAAAATCTCTTAATCTTTCATTCAAGGAAACCGATTCAGTTTCCAATCATAATCCGATCCGGGTCTTGTTGACATTTTCAGAATAATCCATACAATGATGTTTAAAGAGTTAAAACGAATTTACTTCTCAATTCTCATGGACTTACTACATTTACATTACAGGTGGTACGACAATTTTGGGAGCATAATGACACAAGGGGTGCTATAGATGCCTTGAGGAAATTGCCAGTTCATGCTATGAGTATTCATGTTTTATTACTAAAATTAATCCATTAACCTTGAATTTTGTAAAAATTGATTGGTTTTTGTATCAGGTTCAAGCAGATGTGAACAAATCTTACCAGTGGATGCCACACTGGAAACAACAGCTTGGTCTCATGTACCATTTGATAACAGCATCTGAATTTTAGGAAAAGTAACTAATCGGGGCTCAATCAAGATATGAAATGGTGATTTCAATAGCAAAAATAAATATTTAAGTCAACTTTCATGTTAAAATTTACCAATCAAGTGCAGAAATTAAACCGCCTGACTGTGACTATCTTCACCAATTGACCAAATTTAAGTGTTGAGACATTTATCAAACACTTGTTATGCATAATAAAAACGACAAATGTAACAATCCCAGCCAAAAATTAAGTTTCCCATTTGCGTGTTGGAGAATTAATCAATTAGAGCATCATGGATTAAATGAAATCTCTCACACAGAAACATATAAGAGGAACAAAAAGTGATAGAGAAAAAAAATAAACCAAATCAGTTGCAACTTATTATCTGAAAACGGCACCTGTATTTACGGAAGAAGTCGGATGCCAAAATCGGGAAAATAGATGGTTCAATCAGTGTAGGAATTGGTCGCTATTCCTGCACTCCGGTGACGCCGTCACTTACCACCAGCAGCAGTGACGCATTTGTTGGCATCATCATCTTTCTCGTCTGGAATAAAGAAAAGGAAATAGTAGGTGGATTATTTTGAAAGTAAGAAAAAGGAACGACTGGAAGGGGCTTATGCATGGAAGGCTTCCTGATGAAAAGCGCAATGGCGGTGGAGGGAAATAGAGGGAGAACGGAGACGCCGACCTCACCAGAGGAGGACTGGAATTCAGTTCCGCCGGAGACGACGACCGCTGGAGAAGCAGCAGAGGAGGCATGTGGTATCAGAGAAAGTGGTAGAATTTAACATCGGGGGTTTGGTTTTTTTTTTTGTTGAAGAAGAGGACGTAGGTGAATGGAGGTGGCGTTTTGATTAGCTAAAGAAGCCGGTGTCATAGGACGAAAAGAGAAAGTGTATAACTTTGGTGGTCAAATTGTGAATCAAAATACCTATGTGGCAGAATTCCAAATCACGAAAGACTCCTGTTCACCATTTTTTTGTCAATTAATAGTATATATAATACAAACACACATATATTGACATTATGCACTACCAAATACAAAAACATGCATACACAGTCAAATGTGGCCGAAAAAATGCACCTGTCGCCAGAGAAATGAAAAATCCGATGTGTTGTGACGGTGGTGGTCGCCGAAAAACAAGGCATTGTGGCGGTGGTGGTATGTTGCAGGAAACATCAAAATTGATGAAATTATATTCGATTTTAAGGCCATAATAGAAAGAGAAAGGTAAAGGAAAATTTTTGAGTACCTTAATGTCGTCGGAGATGGCCAGAAAAGCATTGTTTTTGTTGTCCGGTGTCGAGCGACGTTTTTCCAGCGAGGTGAGTGGGAGTGGAGGGAAGTGACGCTACCAGTGAACAGGTCTAGTCACCAACCAGTGATAATCCCCGCTACTTGTCGGTGAAGTCGTGTAGTCGCTGAAGATGGTGTAGAGAAATTAAGTGGTTGCAGTAATGGTGATCTGGGACGAAGACAAGAACAAAAGAAACGACACCTTTTGCTGTGAACTCTTTTGGGCCGACTTTAGGGAAGTGTTGGAGGGAAAAAAAAAAAACACGTGCCTTTTCTATGTGGTTGTACGTCGTCCGATCTGGAGAAAATGAAGGGTCACGATCTCTTCTAGGATAGTCACACGGATTGACGCTCTTAGCGACGGCATGTCGCCTCTATTGCTTAAAAGCGATGTGAAACCCTAATCGGCGGACCATTAAAGAAAGAACAGTGATGATGCAGTTTTATGTGGGACTCTAGGATCGCCGGTGGCTGATGTTTAGCGATGCCGCTATTAGCGACAAAAAAAATGTGTTTGTCTAGTGTCATTGTTAATAGTGGCGTTGCTAAAAGTCTTATTTCTTGTTGTAACTACATATTCACTGCATATTCACTAGCCCTTAAAAATGGTTTCCACTACACATTGTTTATCTTTATATATTTTTTATTTTTTTATATTTAGATTAAATAAAAAACAAAATTTTTTATATTTAGATTAAATAAATATTTCGCATAAAACACATTACTAAAAAAAAACATAAAAACAAAAATTTTCAAACCTAAATTACTAAAAATAAAAACATAAGACCATATAAATTTAAACCTAAATGACATAAAAACCATAGAAAATTAAACGTAAAAATTAAAAATGTTAAAACTTAATTTTAATACTTGTCATGAGCTTGTTGTTGGATTTTCATAAACGAAGCTAGATTTTCTAGGTCCATATCCGGTTGCGACTTTGTGTTTAAAATTTGAAAATTGGAAAGTGCAAGTTTTTGGCGATGAGCTTCGTCCGTTGCTTCATATTTCTTTTTTTTTTTGTAAAAAAAACTTAGATTTTTTGTCAATTTTTCCGCAAGTATGTCTTCACTACTCTCTTTTCCGCTTGAAGACGCCATATATTTCCCTTTGTCCCTTTCTACTGGTCGGCGAAGTTGGAGTTCCGATGGACCTTCCCCCTCTGTGTCGTCGCAGTCTTCACTGGGGTGGACACAAAAACCCACATCCGACTCGAAAGTTCTTGGCCTTTTGTTGGAGTCGGTAGTCAAACCCGAATACGAAGTCTCCGGTTTAAGGACCCATTTTGGTAACCTTGTATTGTTGCCAAACGGTGGATAAAATATTAAAATCATTGCTTTCACCTTTATACATATTTTTTAGCTTTTCAAATATGTCATTAAACTTGGTGCAAGCCACTCATAGTTTACACCATTTTCCATTGACCGGTTCGTACTCTTGATCCATTTGCCTTCCCAAAACCAAGTGAAAGTGGTCTAAAAGAAAAGCCAAAAACTGTTTTTCGTTTGCGCGTTCCCCGTCCTCGAGTCACACGTTATAAAAATCCAAGCTTTAGATAAAGCTTCCTCCTCATCTTCGTTCCAAGTCCTTCCTCGTTTTTATGTAGCTTTTCCTTTTAATTGCCTTCTTCTAGATGGTTGTGTTTCTTGGACCCGTTCGTTGTCATCATTGTAATTGTTTATAGGTTGGGATGAGATAATGTGTAACATCCTGTTTAAAATAGAGTAATTAAATAATAAATCCGGAACCCCAAGGTGTAAATTTATAATTTATATTATTTTGTAATTGTAACGCCCGTGTTTCTGGGCTAAAAGCAATAATAATGTTGTAATAGTCTAAGTCAACCTTTGTAACTCATATTAAAGTAATAAAGAGAAATTATGTGAATATTATGTGAATTATATGCTTATCTGCTTAGTTATTATGATTTAATTAATTAGTAATGAAAATAAGCATTTATAATAAATATTAGAAAAATCCGATATCTTTTAAGAAAGTTTTAGTGGCCGAAACAAGGATTCCGGAGATATAAAAAATGTCGAAATCCGAGTTATAACGAAGTAGTTATGACCTGTCGAAGTTTCGCGACGAAACCGACACGGCACCAGGAAGCGTAAAAAGTGAATATTCCGATAAAGTGCTTTTTAGCCTTAACAATCTAAACGAAAGTCATAGTATTCGTTAAACCGAGAATTTTGATAAAAAGAACGTCCAAATCTGACTTCGTATGAGGAAGTTACGATTTTTCTAAGTTTTAGCTTAGCAGTAGACAGCTAAATACTCGAATTTAAGATCAAACGATATTTAGCCGACACAACCTAAACGAGAATCAAAGGTATGATCAATAGTAGTACAACGGTAAAAAGACTGACGAAAACGGACGTCGGATGAAGAAGTTATGAATTTTTAACGGGTTTTCCTATCACGGTCTGTTAAAAATAATAATATTAAAATTAACGTCAAACTTAGACGACAAAGTCTAAACGAAAGTTGTAGAGCGTAATTTTAGCTACGCGTGCATATAAAGAACGTCAAAAACGGAGCTCGTATGCGAAAGTTATGGATTTTAGAAGTTCGAGGCTCAGAATTCGAAAATTTTCGCATGAACAGTAACCGAACACGTCACCTCGCCGAAGCTGCTGCGTCACCGAGGATGTGGCCGAATCTGGATCCGACGCTTGTCGCTATTCCCTCAGACCGAAGTCTCGGCCAATCAGAAGACGCGTCGTAGCCGCCGCATGTCCAAGTCTCGCAAGTTCACGTCCGAGCTTCACATAGCCGCCTCTGTGTCTCACCTCGCTACTGCCACGCGCCTCGTTCCCTCGCAGCCACGTCGTTCTTCCGTGTCCGAACCTTGCAGGCACTACGTGGAAGCTTCTCAGCCACGAAGACCTTGGCCTCGCACCCTATATAAAGGGGGGCTGCGAGCCTTCCCGACTACTTTTAGAAATTTGACATTTTTCACCCCTAAACTTATATTTTAACTATTTTGACTTTCCCCGAAGCCCTGGTATCATTTTTAAAGCCCGGAATACGTCCCGAAGTGCCCGAAAACCCAGAAAATTTTATCTTTTCGGTTTTGAAGCTCCAACTCTCGCAGAGCTCGGTTTCTCAATAAAACTCTCCGTTTTATCAGAAACGATCATTTTAAGGAACGAATTGTTGTCCGATTATCATCAAATCAAGTGAGTGTATAGTCACTTTCATCTTACACATAGATATGAAGTATTTTCTATAAAATACGTGTTATGTGTAATTATACTGATTGTTTATTTGAGATGATTGTTGAATACAATGTTTTATACAAGTTTTAAACTGTATATGTATTTTATCTACAAATATGTTGGGTAAAACATGGGTAGAAAAAATAGTTGATGTGTGTTAAAATGATGAGAGGCGTCGATGTTGTTGTTCCAGTCATCTAGCGGAGTATGGATGACGACCACGGACTCTTCTAGACAGTCCAGTGGAACGCTGGCAGGCTCGCAACCTGTAGGTGTTGTGAACGATGTGTTCACCGATGTACTTCATCCCCCTCATGGTAGCCTTTAGGATATTTATTGTTGAGGAACCCCCTTATCAGTGAAGTCCATCCCGATGATACAATCCTTAGACAAGGTCCCTTGTATAGGTGTTTAGGGACGTAAAGTGATGATAACGGGAATGGGTAATCAGGGTTATTGTTGGTTGATGAAATTAATAAATTTATTCTTGATGGATGAAATTAATAAATTTATTATTATTTGTGGGTTGAAAACCCTATATGCTCACCAGACACCCAAGCCTGACCCACTCAAGTTTCTGTTTTACAGGTAGTGGACTCAGAGCATAATTATGATGATGATGAGGGACTTTTGGATTATAGGCCATTAGCTGTAAATAACTGTTGTAAGGCTTATAATGCACTGTTTATACTTATGTACTGTATCGAACATGACATCCCGAGTCTTTTAATGAAATACATTTCTAAGGAAATGCTTTTATAAATCTTTATTATATTATTGTTTTGGGACAAATTCTGCAATTCTTTTATTAAAATGTTACTCTGGTTTTGAAATAAAGTATAAACAAAACCGGTCTTTTCTAGCCGTGAAATTGGGGATGTCACAGTTGGTATCAGAGCATTAGTTTAAGCGAACTAGGAATTTGTAGGATTTATAGACTTAAAATTAGAATGCTAACCGATGATTGTGAGGTGTGAGCACTAGTATATTTTAGGAAAGATGCCTAAAATGCTTTTATGTGTTAAATGTTATGTCCTTGCTATACATGATATTATTGTTCGGATCTATGGTCTGTTGCCGACCGGATCTGGAAACCTTATATGTGTAGGATTCTAAATGTATGACTACGATATTGGAACTAACATATAAACGTTTCGAAGACTTAACATCTAATGAAAATGAAGATCTAAATTCACCTGCGATTGGTGTATAGATTGAAATGGCGATACTCAAAGTGGGTTCGGAAGTGATAATCCACATCCTGAGCCTATCATGATGACTGGAGTGCAGGTAATGGTACATACGATGTTAGGTGAACAGATGGAAGAAACAAAACGTTTACTTCAACAATGTAAGGATGAACTTATTGTGCCAGTACGTCAGGCATCTGTTCTTGAGGCAACTATTAGGGTTGCTAAGTCTATTGAGGAAATGATCAATGACACAACTGCCAACAAAGTTGAAGTTGGCAAGAAGAGGAAATTTGAGGGGTCTTCAAGGCCCAACAAGAGCAACATATCCTCAAAGTTTGGCAAAAGAAGAGATAAATGAAAATGGTGCGCGAAGTGCAAAAATAAACACTCTAGGAATTGTGACGGGAAGGTGAAGTGCTTTAGTGTGGAGAAATAGGGCATTACGGCAATAAGTGTACGATTCCCAAGCAGGTGTGCTACGGATGTAAAGAAGAAGGCCATATTTCTAACAATTGTCCGAAGAACAATGAAGTAACAAGGCCAAGTGCATCATCAACGCCAAAGGAATTTCAGGATATCCTTGACGAAGCAATTAATAACACTTGGAAGTAGAAGTCAAGACTTGATACCCGAAGATCAAGTTACGAAGTAGTAATGTGAATAGTTACAAGTAGTTTAGCCTATGAGAGGCATAGTATAGGGTAAACTTGAACCTTTGTGTAATCGTTTCAAGGAGATAAAATAAACCCTGGTTTTGTTGTCTGATGAATAGAATGGCTGGTGTAATTTTTGAAGTTGTCCCAATCATCTGGAATTTCCATCACCAACCAAGTTGAAGTAGAGTTGATCATTGAAGATACGCGTGAAAGAAGTCCTAGTAGAATCTAGGAAAATTTTATGATTGATTGTACACATTCGTATGTGTTAAATTGTTTTGTGATTTTAGGACTTGGGGACTGCGAGACAGTACTTGGGACGAGTATGAGTAGATGTGAATAGTAGTAGAGATCTATACTACTGGAAGCACAAGACTCGCACTTGGATCAGGGAAAGTCACAAGGTTACCAAGAAGCTATTATTTGATTTCGTCTTGTTCTAGTCTGTTGTTACCATCATTTCGATAATGAATAAGAAGATGATTGTTATTCCGACCTTAGAGGTCATATCAAATTGAGTCCGACCACAATGAGTTTATTATGTGGTTCAGAGAACGAAGTTCGATGTAACATTTGACTTAAGCCAGAAAATTGAAATGAAAGATGATCAAAGCGATCAATAGAAGTATCACACTCATTGTTAAAGAAGTTGGTAGTTAGAAATAGTACATGTTGAACTGTGATTGTATCACATTAGAACATGAAGGAAAGTACTTATTCCTAGAAGAAGAAGGAGTCCTCAATAAAGATTTATTATGTAACTCGAAGGTTACGATTGAAGGTCCTATGAAGATTTGAAGCTTTCTAGAATTAGTTGGATATTATCGTTGATTTATCTAAGTCTTTTCTTCAATCGCGACTCCATTGACATTCTTGACCCACAAAGGAGCTACTTATACTTGGAGTGAAAAGCATAAGGAAGCCTTTAAGAAGTTGAAGAAGAAATTATGTGAAGCACCAAATCTTTCTTTACCTGAAGGAGTTGAAGACTTCGCAGTCTATAGTGATGCATCTGGAATTGGGTTAGGTTGTGTTCTGACCCAACGGGATAGAGTGATAGCATATGCATCTGAAGGAGCATGAAAAGAACTACCCTACTCATGATTTGGAGTTGGCAGCGGTAGTTTTCACTCTAAAAATATGGGGACATTACCTCTATGGCACGAAGTGCAAACTTTTCACTGATCGTAAGAGTCTCTAGTATCTCTTTAATCAGAAGGAATTGAATATGAGGCAACGACGCTGGCTGGAATTACTCAAGGACTACGACTGTGAGATACTTTATCACCCTGGTAAAGCAAATGTTGTTGTTGATGCTCTCAGTCGGAAAGTTAACCTTGAAAAGAAAAGGCCAAGAGCGTTGAGAATTGAGGTTGTCTCAACAACTGTGGAAAGTATAAAGAAAGCTCCGGAAGAAGCTTTAGAGAAGAATGACCGAAAAGAAGAACGTTTGGGCAAAACATTAGTATTCGGTACAAACAACCAAGGGTTGAAGGTATTCCAAGATAGGATTTGGGTACCTAAGATGGGAGGAGTAAGAGATGTTCTGATGGAAGAAGCTCACAAGACCATGTACCCCATTCATCCCGGCAGTACGACAATGTATAGGGATTTAAAACCCTATTACTGGTGGCCAACGATGAAGCTCGATGTTGCTAAGTATGTGGCCGAGTGTGGGACATGTGCAAGAGTCAAGGCACAACATCAGAAACCGTATGGGAGTTTAGAACCTTTACCTGTACCCATGGGTAAATGGGAAGACATCACCATGGATTTTGTGACTAAACTACCCAGAACAAAAAGCGGTCACAACATGATTTGGGTGGTCGTGGATCGTTTCACCAAGAGTGCACACTTCATAGCAGCCAATGAAAAATGGTCTATGGATAAGCTTACGAATGCTTACGTGAAGGAAATTGTGAGACTTCACGGTGTTCCTCTAACAATTATATGAGATCGTGATAGTCGTTTCACGTCACGATTTTGGAAAAGTCTACAAGAGGAAATGGGTACCAAGTTGTGTTTAAGTACAGCTTACCATCCATAAACTGATGGTCAGAGCGAAAGAACAATACAAACACTTGAAGATATGCTGAGAGCATGTACCCTGGAATTCCAAGGTAACTGGGATGAACATTTACCTTTAGTAGAATTTTCCTACAACAATAGTTTCCACTCGAGCATAAAGATGGCACCTTATCACGCTTTGTATGGATAAAAGTGTCATACGCCGTCTTGTTGGCTTGAAGATGGAGAAAAGCAATTTATGGGACCTGAGATAGTCCATCAGACTGCTGAAAAGTTGAAAGTGATTAGGGAAAGGATGTTAGCAGCTCAGGATCGTCGAAAGAGCTATGCTGACAAGAAAAGAAAACCGATAACATTCGAAGTTGGTGATTCGGTTTTGCTTAAAGTCTCACCATGGAAGGGACTTATAAGATTTGGTAAATGAGGAAAGTTGAGTCCAAGGTTTATTGGACCATTTAAAGTTCTTCAGAGGATTGGGAATCAAGCTTACAAGCTAGAACTACCAGAAGAACTAGATGGTATTCATAACACTTTCCATGTGTGTTATTTAAGGAAGCTCACAGGAGATGTTCCCGACATAATTCCAATATCTGAGTTAAGGCTGGATGAAAGCAAGAGGTTAATCGAAGAACCAGAGGCAATCGTTGACCGTAAGACTAAAAAGTTGCGACGCAAAATGGTCGATTTAGTGCTTGTGCAATGGAAACATACGAATGGGCCAAATCTCATCTGGAAAATGGAGAGTGACATGATGAGCCGCTACCCGTATTTGTTTGTTGATGTATGATTCCGGGGACGGAATCATCCTAAGGGGGAGAGAATTGTAACGCCCGTGTTTCTGGGCTAAAAGCAATAATAATGTTGTAGTAGTCTAGGTCAACCTTTGTAACTCATTTTGAAGTAATAAAGAGGAATTATGTGAATATTATGTGAATTATATGCTTATTTGCATAATTATTATGATTTAATTAATTATTAATGAAAATAAGCATTTAAAATAAATATTAGAAAAATCCGATATCTTTTAAGAAAGTTGTAGTGGCCAAAACAAGGACTCCGGAGATATAAAGAACGCCGAAATTCGAGTTATAACGAAGAAGTTATGACCTGTCGATGTTTCGCGACGAAACCGGCACGGCACCGGGAAGCGTAAAAAGTGAATATTGCGATAAAGTGATTTTTAGCCTTAACAATCTAAACGAAAGTCATAGTATTCGTTAAACCGAGAATTTTGATAAAAAGAACGTCCAAATCTGACTTTGTATGAGGAAGTTATGATTTTTCTAAGTTTCAGCTTAGTAGTGGACAGCTAAATACTCGAATTTAAGATCGAGCGATATTTAGCCGACACAACCTAAACAAGAATCGAAGGTCTCATCAATAGTAGTACAACGGTAAAAAGACTGACGAAAACGGACGTCAGATGAAGAAGTTATGAATTTTTAACGGATTTTCCTGTCACGGTCTGTTAAAAATAATAATATTAAAATTAACTTCAAAATTAGCCGACAAAGTCTAAATGAAAGTTGTAGAGCGTAATTTTAGCTACGTGTTCATATAAAGAACGTAAAAAACGGAGCTCGTATGCGAAACTTATGGATTTTAGAAGTTCGGGGCTCAAATTTCAAAAAATTTCGCATGAACAGTAACCGGACACGTCACCTCGCCGAAGCTGCTGCATCACCGAGGATGTGGCCGAATCCAGATCCGACGTGTGTCGCTATTCCCTCAGACCGAAGTCTCGGCCAATCAGAAGACGCCTCGTAGCCACCGTATGTCCGAGTCTCGTAGGGCCACGTCCGAGCTTCGCATAGCCGCCTCCGTGTCTTGCCTCGCTGCTGCCACGTGCCTCGTTCCCTCGCATCCACGTCCTTCTTCCGTGTCCGAACCTTGCAGGCACTACGTAGAAGCTTCTCAACCACGAAGACCTCGGCCTTGCACCCTATATAAAGGGGGGCTGCGAGCCTTCCCGACTACTTTTAGAAATTTGACATTTTTCACCCCTAAACTTATATTTTGACTATTTTGACTTCCCCCGAAGCCCCGATATCATTTTTAAAGCCCGGAATACGTCCCGAAGTGCCCGAAAACCCAGAAAAATTTATCTTTTCGGTTTTGAAGATCCAACTCTCGTAGAGCCCGGTTTCTCAATAAAACTCCCGGTTTTATCAGAAACGATCATTTTAAGGAACGAATTGTTGTCCGATTATCATCAAATCAAGTGAGTGTATAGTCACTTTCATCTTACACATAGATATGAAGTATTTTCTATAAAATACGTGTTATGTGTAATTATATTGATTGTTTATTTGAGATGATTGTTGAATACAATGTTTTATACAAGTTTTAAACTGTATATGTATTTTATCTACAAATATGTTAGGTAAAACATGGGTAGAAAAAATAGTTGATGTGTGTTAAAATGATGAAAGACCTCGATGTTGTTGTTGTTCCAGTCATCTAGCGGAGTATGGATGACGACCACAGACTCTTCTAGACAGTCTAGTGGAACGCTGGCAGGCTCGCAACCTGTAGGTGTTGTGAACGATGTGTTCACCGATGTACTCCATCCCCCTCATGGTTGCCTTTAGGATATTTATTGTTGAGGAACCCCCTTAGCAGTGAAGTCCATCCCGATGATACAATCCTTAGACTAGGTCCCTTGTATAGGTGTTTAGGGACGTAAAGTGAGGATAACGGGAATGGGTAATCAGGGTTATTGTTGGTTGATGAAATTAATAAATTTATTCTTGATGGATGAAATTAATAAATTTATTATTATTTGTGGGTTGAAAACCCTATATGCTCACCAGGCTCCCAAGCCTGACCCACTCAGCTTTCTGTTTTATAGGTACTGGACTTAGAGCATAATTATGATGATGATGAGGGACTTTTGGCTTATAGGACATTAGTTGTAAATAACTGTTGTAAGGCTTATAATGTACTGTTTATACTTATGTATTGTATCGAACATGACATCCCGTGTCTTTTAATGAAATACATTTCTAAGGAAATGCTTTTGATAAATCTTTATCATATTATTGTTTTGGGACAAATTTTGCAATTCTTTTATTAAAAGGTTACTCTGATTTTGAAATAAAGTATAAACAAAACCAGTCTTTTCTGGCCGTGAAATTGGGGATGTCACAATAATGGCCCTAAAATCAATAATATTTAGCGGGTTGTTGCTTTTGGGGAGTCAAATGATATAATTTTTATTTCCAAGGGTTAATGTGTAATTTCGGGATTTATGTTGTAAAGGTTTTCAGAAGTCAAGGAGTGTTTAGTAAAATATTGGACTTGTTATGAAAGGATTTTGAATCGCTGGGGCTAGAAGGTTAAATTATGTACCTAAGTTGAAAAGAAATTGTCATGAAGGGGCTGTTTGGTAAAAGGTTGACTTAATATGAAAAGAATTGAGAGAGTAGGGATATGAAGAGTAAATTATGGGCCTTGGTTTGAAAATTTTTTTATGGAGAAGGACCATTCCTGCCATTATGGAAAGAAGTTTGATTGAGTCGGGTATATAAGCCATTAACACCGTAACCCTAACCCTACTAGCAATTGCAGTTGCCACCCTTATACCCCCTCCCTACGGCCGCCACCAACCCTTCAATCTCGTTTTCCGATCAACAAGACCACCGGCGAACACCGCTTCTACCATTGACGGTCGAGCTCCAGTATCCTTCTCCGTTGATGATGCAATTTCTGCTCCATCTTCTTCATGTGCCCGTCACGTCTGTCCATCATCACCGCCACCTCTAGGCCACTGCTTGCACCACCATCTCTATTGTCCACTGGCAAAACCAAGGGCGGAACTACAACCACTATGAAGGTCGTAGGTACCGGGTGTCGCGATGCTGTGGTTGTTTTCCGATGGAGGCACGACCTCTGTTTCTTGCTATGTTCATCACCACTCCTCCAACTGCTATCCTGCTGTCGATGCTTGCTCAACAAGCTCCTGCCACCGGATGTCATGAGTAGCCGAGACGAACCACCATGGTGGCTGACCATGGTGGTCGTCGCTCTCAACACTGTTGTTGTCGCTAGTGTGCTGCTGTCGTTGTCGCCCACCACAGGTGGGTGTTGGGTTTGCTTTTCAAGAAAAGACACGTGCACGTGTATCTTCTGTTGTTGTGCATGTCGTGTATGGTCTTTTGATATGGACGGAGTTCACGGAAAAGCCACCGTCACCACCGTGAGTTAGTGGCTGCCACCATCTACCATAGTTGGCCACCACAAGGGTGGCTGTGTGTGTGTGTGTGTTTATCTTAGTGTATATGTGTATGTGTTTACTTGAGATTTTATATTGTATGTTGTAATTGGTGTATGAATAATAAAAAAAAAACTCATAACAACCACCAACCACTGTGTTGGGTGGCGGTGTGATTTGTTTGTGTTTAGATTTCGTTGGGATGTTTCAACAAAAAAATGGACTAGAACCATAACCACCACCGTGAGGTGGTGGCCGCCACCATAAGCCGCCATTAACCACCACTACCGAGGTGATAGTAGGTGGTGCCTGACTTTTTTAACCCTAATGGGCCCAATGAAGCCCTAATTGACATAAAAGCCCAACCATGTGACTAATGGGTTAGTATTGGGTTGGAAACCCTAATTAGGGTTTGGAAACACTAATGCATGAAACCCTAATTTCTGGGGATCGGTCGGGACCCGCACTAGAATTATTTAATAAACTTAAAATATTAATTAATAATCATTGGCAAATTAACCTAAGGAAATATTGGACTTCATGGATTAAGTCCTTAATAGGTTAAGTAGGAACACTTAACCCTAATCATCGTTTCATGTGAAAATCCAAATTTCATTTGGGCCTTAAGTTGGGCCTTTCTATTGGACTTTGGTGATTGGACTATCGATAGGCTATCCAAGAACAAGTAAATGGACCAAAATAATTGGATGGGCCCTAGGATAAGGCCTATATGAAGGACTTGGGCCTAATTTGGAAAATTTGCCCATAGGTGGGCCATAACTGGGCCTTGATGATTATGAGATATTGGGCCATTAGAATACCAAGAGTTTGGACTAGAATTAATGAAAGGGCCTTAAGGAAAGACCATGTAGAGGTCTGGGCCCAATTTGGAAAATTTGGCCATATGTTGGGCTTTGGCCCATTACGTGACAATTGGGCCTTTGGAGTGTGAGATAGACCTTGGAGTTTTATCCACGGGACTTCACTAGTGTGAGGTGACTTGTCCTCACTATACTAACAGGGTCGAAGGCACCAATGCTGACCCTTTTTGGATTTGTATTTGGGTTTATTGCACGTTATGCTTTATGATATGTATCCTGGTTATAGGATGGTTGCTATTATAGAGATGGTTCGATCAGTATCCTGGGTATAGGATGGTTGTTATGCTAGAGATCAGTTAGATCAATATCCTGGTTATGGGATGGTTGCTATGCTAGAGATCAGTTAGATCAGTATCCTGGTTATAGGATGGTTTCTATGTGTTAAGAATATTGGATTGCATCATTGGGCTATTTTTTATATGTCCATTATGTTCATGGTTTGGGCCTGTCCAATTGTATTTACAATTAGGGTTATAGTATTTATAGTGCATGCATGCACCGTAGTTGTTGACAGTTAATCGATCTTTTCTTTGTAACCTTAACACGCCTCTAAAGTAGTAATTCTTTATAGAGTTCTTTTGAGGTTGTGTCTTTTAATCCTTCAACACTAGCTAATCCATATTGTGTTCTTATTTTCATATCATGCTAATACTTTACTAGTTAGAATCTAATTTATCAAAGTGGATTTTATTCCTAACAGTTGGTATCAGAGCGGGAGGCTGTGTACTTATTACGCAACTCTTCTATTTGAAGAACTCATTAGGGTTTCCACAAATATTAGATCTGTTGGATCCGTCACTGATTTATCGGCGCAACTATGTGATCTTGATATTAACCTAATACATGTTTACAAGTCTGATTCTTAACAGGTATAGAAATCGAGTCAACATGCAACACGCCGATTCAGAGTTAAACTCTATTAACATCACAAGCAACATGAGATCGACTACAAGGATTCCAATCTTGTTCCCACTAGAGTATGAAGTCTGGGCATCACATTTTGAAGATTACGGCGTCCTGATATGGGAAGCCATTAATCTAGGTCCGTTTGTTCATAATGAAACTCGAAGAACCATCAAAACTTAAAAGGAATACAACCAACTGGTCATTGATGTGAAGGAAGTCCCTCAGGGTGAGAAAGACAAACTTATCAGCAATACCAAAGCAATGAGGGTAATTAGATTCGCCTTGCAGTGTGATACGTTTCGCTTAGTAAGTTCTTGTACTACAACAAAATAGATTTGGGACAAGCTTAAAGAGCTTTACTCTACTGATGCTGATCTCGAGCATGATACCCAAACACTTATGCTTTCGGAGTTTGGTGCCTTCACACAAAAGCCAGAAGAAAGTTTGAGCCAAACATCCAATCGCTACAACCATCTTTTTAGTAGAATGGTGAAGCATGACATCGGGTGCGCATTGATCGAACAAAAAGTTACCTTCATGAATGGACTCACATCCGAGTGGATGGTTGTCGTGTCTACCATTAAAGCACACGAACAATTCAAAAGTTATACATTAGCTAAGCTCGTTGGAATTCTTAAGTCACATGAAAGTGTGGTGACAAGAGAAGCGATAGTAGTTTCGAGTATAGGGTCCTTAACTCTCGTGGCGAAAGGCAAAAATGTTATAGATGAAGAATCGCAAACGGATCTCTCTGATTGTGATCTTTCTAGAGTATATAATGCTTAAATGATCATAAATCCTAAGTGGTTCGCCAAGAAGAAAATTCCAACTACCAAAAACCGAAACCGGCATGGAAGCTATGGTGTTGAGAAAGTGAAAGAAGTGAATAAAAGCGCTCCTAAGAAGGAAGAAGAGAAGAAGGAAAACAAGCTTGCAGGTGACTCGAGCTATGATTGCAGTTATTGTCATGGTAAAAATCATCTGGTTAAACTATTTTGCAGTGAATAAAAGCGCTCCTAAAGGAGTGCATGTTGAGAAGGTTGAATGAAAAGAAAGACGACAAGGATGATGAGACTTACTATATGGTTATATTTGTATGTCGTTGGTATTTTGGGGGAAATTCACTAAGTTTCGGGCTTACATTCGTTGATTATGTTTCTGGTACTTCTAATGATCCCAGGAAGGCAAAGGCGTAATCGTACACCTCCTTATGTTTACATGTTTTGATTCTGGGATACTCTGATGTTTAAACTATTTTGAAAACAAAATGTAATAACTTAATGGTTTTAAATGTTTAAAAAGTTTTAAATTGACTTGAATTTTATGGGTGTTACATAATGGGACTTGAGATGGTTGTGTTTGGAATTGTTGAGGTTGAAATTGTTGAAAAGTTTAGCATTAGGATTGATTGAATTGTTGTGGTCTTTGTTGTTGGAAGTAGTTTGATTGATATAAAATATTGGTAAATAGGGGTTGTTGTTGGATTGGAGATGTTAACATTTGCATGTAGTTAAGATGTTGATATTGATCATTTGAAGTGTTAGGGTTGTTGGAGTGGTTGACATATTTTAATTTTGATCAATACTTTGAGAAAAAGATGAGAAAATAGAAAGAGATTTGAGTGGTTTCGAGGTGTGAAATTGAATAAAAGTGTTGCTATTTATCTGGTTTAATATAAAGTTAGAAAGTAATTTTTTTTTATAAAATTTGTTAACCGGTCAACTTTTAACCGTTTGTGGGATTGATTTTTTATAGGTCGTAAGAATGCGTAGCCGGTACTAATTCAGATCACATTTGCGGGCTAGGGGCGGTCTTCACGCGTAAACAACCCCTTCCACCTCAACCTTTGCGCGTCAAAAAGTTATCCATACCCGATGGCCTAAATTCTTTTTCTACTAAGTCATTCAACGGCTCAAATTTCAATAACTAAAATAATCATTTGAATAGTTTGCATGGGACGATAAATAAGAGGAGAGTTATTGATCGGTGTGTTACACGAAGTTATGGTTCTTAAGGCGGTTTGGTAATGAGAAAGTGTATGATGGTGGCAAGATTAGAAAAGATATTATTTTTTATTCTATTAGAGAGGTCTCTTTTCTTTGAGTTAGTAATATATTTAGAAATCATTTTTCCGGTGGAATTGCATTCCCTTTAAACAATTTGTAATTTTTTTCTTTTTGTTCTCTAGTTTCTTACTAGAGTTTTTGCTCTCTTTTTTATATATGGTCATGTAAATACATTATTCATTTGACTAATTTCTTGATATACGATACTTCCAATTTGGATTTTTTTTTTTTTTTTTTTTTTTTGCCATATATTATGAGCTTGAAAGGTCCATTGTCGATTAAGTTTAAATTAAACCTGCAAACATTGACGACTAGTTTGGTGGCTCGATATTTTTTGTATGTGAATATAGACACAAAGGACCAAATGTTTGTTGTGTTTTTATTTTTTTCATCAAACATATCCATTAAATTAAAATCATTGATATGTTATCATTTCACTTTATCATTTTCAACGATGATTTTTTTAAATATTTTTTTTCACTTTATCACTTTCAACGATGGATTTAGGGTAAATTACACTAATCGTCCCTCGTGCATACGCGCACGTCTAGTCCTATTTTCAAAAATTAATTCGGACCGTCCTTTACTTTGGTTTTTCTTGCACGTTTAGTCCATCTACGCATAAAACACCATTTTCCCTTATTTATTTCTTATTTATTATTTGTTTGTTAATTATTAACGTGTATAGGTGTCCATGCTTTATATGGGATGTAATTGTGTTTGTTTCTTTATTAAGTATGTATAGGTAAGGTAGTAATTAGCCACAGTAGTAGATAGTATTCCATGGTTGATATTTCATAGGTTGCTATACGGCAAAAATAAGGAATACGTTAGTGACATGAATTACATAACAAAAGTATACAAATGATGATTACAAAGCAAAAGCATTTCATGTCATACTCCAATGATTCGGTCCATAAAAAATTTGAAATTAGTTACATTAATGGGTTTTCAGATTTTCCATCCTTTTCCATGTTACCTACAGTTAAACCATTCCAAAATTCAATATACTTGCCTTCTGTTAAAACTTAAACTAAAAAGATATTTATAATTTAACATCTTATTTTATAGTTAAAAATCAAAATAGTTACCTCGGAGGAGTAAATGTGTTAACTAATGCATAAATTGTAATTCATCTAAGTAACAATACTGGTTTTAGTGCATTAAAAATAAAAATATTTTTTCACTAATGAAATAACATATACCTAATGGAATGGTTCAGTTCCAGCTATCCGCTAGAACTGAAACCGAACATTAGCAATCCCAAATTTTATGAACCGAAACAGTCATCAGTTCCGATTTCGAACATGTTTGTTTTCGAAAGTCCCAATACTTTCTTAAATAGTAATGTAAATTCATTTTCTAGAATTTAACTACCATATATTTTGGCATTTTAGGTTTAATCCTTTAAAATCTATATATATCATCAAGGAATTTTTTTTTTATGTTCTTTTTATTGAACAATTTGTTAGTGAAGCCAAGATGATAAGCATACCAACATGTACAATAGGTATTTTAGACATTTGCAAACTACAAATAAAGTCAGAAGTAGTTAAAACAAAATTATTGTATGAAAAGAAAGGTAATGGAATGCAAGTAAAAGATAACTGTTGGATTACCAATTTTGCCCCCAGTTTCTTGACATTTGATGCCATCTAGCTTTTAACCCTATAATTGCCACCGAATGAACATCACCGACGCAAGCCACATATGTAATCAGTAGCAAACTGAAATACGTGTAGGCATGGAATACCCTACAACAACAAAGAAAAATGCATTAATTGAAGCATTTGAATAAAAATCACTTAAAAAAACCAAAATTAGGATAACAATTTAAAAGTAACACTACATTACTTTCCTTGATATGTTGAAATTTGACATCAACTTGTACATCCGGTGGAAATGAACAATTAAGTTGTACTTGGTCAAACAGTGAACAAAAAAGAATTTATGTTTAAAAATACGAAATTTATAAGATGAATACCAAGTGTGCTTTGAATTTTAGATCTTCAACGTCAAACTTTATAGGGTATGCTTCATTGCTTGAAGAAGAGCCAAATACCTAGCAGCATAAAAATAATGAAGTAATGGATGAATAATTAGCTTCTTCATCAGTTAATTTGAACACATATGTAACATTGAACACTTATGTTTCTCTAATGGGGATCTTTGTATTTTGAATTTTAGGATAAGATGATGAATTAAAGAATGTTGGCTGGCTTTAATAATTTATTCTTCAAGTTTAACATCCATAGCTTTTATAAAATTGACATGAATAGATTTAATGCAAAACCGAATTTGAAATTCAATTCAAACTGAGAACCTTTACCATGCTTAAAAAACAAAACTAGATCTTAATTTATCTCATTGCCTTCACTCCAAGGGCAGAATCGTCCAACTCACAACATCAATTTGTTAATGTCATTTGTGTCCCTGGTTCTCCAATACTTTGAACACCAATTACAGCAAAAATTGTCCTAACTTCAAATTTTTTATGATGATAACAGCGGATGCAAGTTTACATGAATACCTAAACAAAAAAAAAAAAAAAAAATCTTCTAGTTTTAACTTCATGAGCTTAGTAGAGTAAGCACTTAATATTGACAGATGTATGTTACATACCTGAAGTTGTTGAATTCATGAAACAGGCATTTGGGTCTTATCATTCATAACATGTTTTCCAACAACTAAAAAAGAGCCGAGATTTATGAGTAATTAACTCCTTCAAGAACTGTGATTGGGATGGAAGGAGTGGATGGTTTTACTGTAATCAATGTTGCCTTCAATTTTTTGATGATTTGCATGGATTGAGTGACCCAACTTTGATCTTTTAGTAGTCTAAGATTAGCATGATTAAGGCCAAGAATTATAGCTGCTACCACCTCTAGCATCATCAATCATCCGGTTATACTCAGTATCTTTTGGATGTATCTGGAAAATTAAAAAAAAAAAACATCAAAGTTTAAATAGGAAACTATAACCTTAGATTTAAAAAAAAAAAAAAAAAAAAAAAAAAAAAATTTAAAAGTAACTATAAACTTCTCGTGGGACATTGCATTAAAAGGACATAGCGACTCAAACCAAGGGTATTCTGTCTTTTGTCAAATTTGTTTCTAATATGTTTCACTCAAAATTGAGTCCAAATTCTAACCACTTGAAGAAGCCCTCTTATTAGGAAAAAAGAAACTTCTTTTGTCAATAATAGTTCACATCAATGAACTTAAAAATTTCTAAGAACTAGAGGAAATCGTCAAATTAGGAACCCATAAAGAAAAATATGAAAATATGAACTTTTAGGTTCACACCTTGTTTCGAGTCGTTCCATAGTTTTGTGGCCGTGACCTGAAGATTAATTATGATAAGGCTTCGGTCCGTAGTACTAGCTTCACTTCCTTATTCTAAAGAACCTTGGTCTTCCTATCTAGAATTGTAACAAGCCTCTTAGTGTAGTTCATGCTTTCATCTACCTGAATGTCGTCCAACGAAACAACTGCGGACTCGTCAGTGACACACTTCCGAAGCTGCAACACATGAAAGGTGTTGTGAATCTCGCTAAGCTCATCCGACATATCCAAGCGATATACCACTTTGCCCACCCGGGCAGAAGTCCCGGATAAGCCTATATATTAGGGTCCTAGCTTGCCCCTCCTTCGAAATCTGATGACTCCCTTCCATGGTGACACTTTCAGTAGTACAAAGTCCCTTACCTGGAACTCGAGATTCGTGCGCCGTCGGTCAACATAACTTTTCAAACGGCTCTATGTGACCCACAGCCGGTCGCGGACATGTTAAATCAATCTGATAGTATTGAGAACTACTTCAGTGCTCCCCATGACCCGGTGTCCAACCTCAGCCCAACATACCGGGGTTCTGCACCTCCGTCCATACAACATCTCGAATGGGAACCAATTAATACTGACATGATAACTGTAATTGTATGAAACTCTGCCAGTGGGAGGTATGTATCCAAACTACCCCCAAAATCCAACACACAAGCTCGCATCATATCCTCTAGTGTGTGGATCGTCCTTTCACTCTGGCCGTCTGTCTGGGGGTAATATGTCGTGCTGAAATATAGCTGAGTGCCAATTCCTCATGGAATTTCTTCTAGAACCTTGATGTAAACCGAACATCCCTGCCTGAGACTACCGACATTGGCACCCCGTGCCTCGCCACCACCTCCTGTACATAAATATATGTCAATTTCTCAACGGAGATGCTCTCAGTGATCGGGATAAAGTGGGTACTCTTCGTTAATCTATCCACAATCACCCATATGGCATCTACACACCTCGCTGTCCTCGGTAACTTCGTGATGAAGTCCATGGTGATTTGCTTCCACTTCCTCATGGGAATGGGTAGCAACGAAACTTTGCCATTAGGTCGCTGATGCCCGACCTTCACCTTCTAGCAGGGAAAAACACCGCTCCACAAACAAAGCGATCCCCTGTTTCATGCTAGGCCACCAGTAACTCAACCTCAAATCTCGATACATCTTTGTAGCCCCTGTATGTATAAAGAACTCAGACTTATGTGCTTCCTCCAATAACTTTTGTCTCACATCCCAGATGCCGGGACCCACACGCGTCCACACTGGGTCAAGAGGCCCTGACCATTCCGGAAGAAGAAAGGAATTTGCCCCCGTATCCACTCCAACCCCCAATTTTCTTTCTCGAAACCATTCACTTAAGCCTCCTTGATCATATCCAACAATGGAGAGATCACAGTCATCCTCAAACAAATGTTCCCAATCGGGAACGTGCCACCTAGTCCATATGTACGTCCAACCACCTCCTCTATCGCATGTTAAGGTTATGTTGATCCATCAAGTATTTCAAACTTTTGTGATCAGTATAGATGGTGCACCGCACTCCATACAAGTAGTGCCTCCAACTATTGAGGGAAAACACCACTGCCCCAATTCCAGGTCGTGAGTGGGGTAATTTGCCTCGTGAGGTTTCAACTACCTTGAGGTGTATGCAATCACATGCCCCCTCTGTATTAGTACAACACCTAGACCTGAAATCGATGTGTCACAGTACACCACCAAATAATCTAACTCCTCAGGTAGTACTAGAATCTGAGCCTCGCATAACCTTCGTCTCACGGTCTCAAAAGGCAATTGTTGATCCATTCCCCATCGAAATGTCACATTCTTCTTGGTCAAGAGGGCCAAGGGCACATCAATCTTGTAAAACAATGTTTGATATTTTTACAAGTTATAATGATAAAAATTAAAATATTAAGTAAATAAATTTTAAAAATTAATTATTAATAACAACAACTATAAATAACATTAAACAAGATATTATATTTAAATTTATTCATGAGTAACTCGCTGATAGAAGTCATTCAAACCTTTGAGATTATGAAGTTATAATAGATTTATATATTATTATATAGTTCAAAATAATCTATATATTATATCAATTTAGTATACAAATTATTATATCAAATTTAACAATAACGTTATTGTTATATTTAAAAAAAAACATATATTTTTAAAGACTTTAACTACATAGGTGTTTCTGCACAACACGTGGGTATTCGCCTAGTTAGAACATAAACCTGAAGGGTTTGTTGATCTATAAGTGGTTCTAGCGATTCTTTTAGCCTGGAGGGCAATTTGGTAAACATGGAATGGAATTGAGGATTACATGGTTAGTTTATGTGCTTACGATGAGATTAATGAAGGTTTTACGTACTTGACAACATCCTCTTGGGTATTCAAGAAGTTGAGAACAAGTTTTCGGATTTTGGAATGTTCTAGTGTAGAATGGACTAATCAACCCTTCATTTAAAGTATAAGGATCATTAAAGGTTTCAATGAGCACTTAATGGATTAAGTGGAGTCTTTTTGGATGATAAAACACCTCCTAATCATGTGTGAGAACCTAAATAAATGCTACAAAGTGATATGGAAAAGGGTCTTCATGAACTATGCAAACTAGGGTGTTATTTTGAGAAAAATCGAGTTTTGGGTGTGTCCACGAATGAAAACACGGTCCGTGGAAATTCATGCTTTAACCTCCATGACCCGTGGAAGGCTCTAATATTTAGATACTTGTTTTCTTCATAGCTTTTGCATATGTACTCAGATTTACACGTGGTGTTCGCCTGCATTCATATTTTTCATAAGGAAAAGGTTAAATAAATCAAATTTAGTAATGGAAATTTTGAGGGGTATTTTGGTCATTTTAATGACATATATCAATATAGGGTATAAGTAGTGTTTGAATAGGATTGATCTAGGGAATGGAACAAGAAGGGCACTAGCTAATCTTCGTGTGATTGAGGTGAGTACGTGTTGGCATTTTCTCACTTTGAGGTACATGGAAAAAATGGTTTTATGAGAATGAAACACTAATGTTGATATATGGAATGCTTTTACATGAAAGTTTCAAATCTTTTTGGAAAGGATAATTTGAAAGAATTCCATAAAGACAAAAATGTTTTTGAATGTAAATAATGTTTTCGAAGATCGACTATTTTGAAAAGGTGTTTGAAATCTTGTGAAATATAGATTATTTACTTTTTAAATGAGTATTTTGATACTAACATATGAAATGTGTAAAGCTTGGAAAGTAATGATAAGAAATGGAAAGAAATGGAAAGAAGTGACAAGTAATGACAAGAATAAGAAAGTAATGAAAAGAAAACTGTTCGGGCCATGATAGCTCATAAGAGGCACTATACGAATCTATTAGTGTGACGCCTCCCCTTTGCGAGATAGATGTCCTAATGGAAATGATGCATTGGTGGATTGATTTGTTTTTTAAACCTTGGTCTAGACTTTGCAGTGGTTCCTTTATTGGACGTAAACCCTAAGAATAAAAATGGCAATGGTTTAATACCAAAATTAGCCATTAATGATAAAATAAAATGGAATATTGAAATATGTCTTTTGAAATGAAATGATAATATATGAAATGAAATGATATTTATGATGTGTATCAAACGAGTTTTCCTTGAAAATGCTTGAAATTTATTTATGGTCTAAAACGATGTTTTGCATAGATGAAACATATTTGATGAAAATGTGATAAATGTTTTGGGTCACAAACCCATGTAGCTCACGAGACATTATTGTTTTACGTATCTCTTTGTAATTCTATGTATCTTAGGTTACACTTACGGAGAGAGGATGGTAGATAGAAGTTAGAAGTCATGTGATAGAGAATGAGTGGAACTTGTTAACGTCCTTGTTAATTCTATTGATGTAATTGTTATTTGTTTACTATGGTTATATTGATGCTTGATGGTAATACCCAATGTTTTAAATTTGTAAATGTTTTTTTGGACCTGTTTTCGTTAAATATGGGTTAACACCCGAAAGTTTTTAGAACCACAGCATTTTAAAATTTGAAAATTTTCGAAAATTTTGGGGGTGCTACATCTATCAAGTTTTCTACCCACAGGTGAACTAGAATGAAGATTTTTCTCAATCATATGAATCAATAAGCTGAAAGTATATGAACTTACGAACTCTATATATTTACGCTAACTATTTGAAAAAACTCATTTAAACGAATTTGATCATTCCTATTGTTGTATATCTCACTATATATCAATTGCCATTATGTGAAACTCTTGTTACAATCAACAAATTGTTTATACCATCTTGTTACATCCAAATTTATAAATATGTAGAACCAAATAGCAACCATCGTCTTCATATTTACCCAAGGAATGCTCTTGGTTTATCCCCAACCACTCAAACAAACATGTAAACCTTTAAATTTATTAAAATAATAATAGAAAAGTAGGTATTTTTTTGGACAACAAGAAGAAGATTGTTGAAAGTATAGCTAGCGAGGAGCTAAAGTTATAATGATTGATACATTACATTATCGTTTAGGGTTATGTCACCAATTAAACGAATCCAACAACGGACCTTTCTTTCCTCTAGTTTTAGCCTAATGAAAAATTGAAAAGCTTTAGCCTTAACCTCGCTAGCCAAGATAATATAAACACAATTGTTTTTGTGACTAAAGCAAAAAAGAACCTATTTGAGAGACTCTGTGATCCTTTTTTCCATCAACGGGCCAACATTAACATCCTCCAATGTATCCAAAGAAGTAGGGTTAAGAGGGTCTTCTCTCCACCAATTATGGAATATTCCAACAACAGGTGCAATTCAGTCTCTGGTTTAGCGCTCGTCTATGATTATGCAAAGTAGCTACTTAATCATACAAACTATTCTTTATGACTACCAATATGGTATTGTGAAGTTTACTTATGTCTGAAATATAGTGAACAAATCATGAAATGGTTAAAGTGATAAGATGAGGTTAAGCATGGGTATAGTTTTTTATAAAAATCAATTTGTAAATTTTTGGACAACAAAATTTTATCAAAGTTTATAAAATGTTTTAGCGACAAAATTCATGAATTATGATTTCATATTTGTGGTAGAAACTAATATAAAAACATTACGTGAGTGAAAACCATTTAGGATAATGACAGAAGCATAAAGAGCACAAAGAAGTGATGTGTTATGTATCTATTCACTTCATGTCCTTTCTGTGCTCTCTATCTTCTGTCAACATCTAGGGAATGCATTCTTTTATCTAGTGTATATGTGCATTGTTGTGTGCTCATGAGATAGCCTAATGCTGCTAACTATAATAAAGAAAAAAATTTGGAAATAATCAAAGAAAAAGGAATTAAGGATTAGAGGCTGCATGAAAGTGATAACAAAGCATAGTTAGTTTGTAACCTCTTATTTGTGCTACAAAAACTTCAACATGAATCATATACATTGTTAACGATATAATTGAAAAGTATTAAGAGATGAGAATATTTAGGATAATGACAGAAGTATAAAGAGCACAAAGAAGTGATGTGCTATGTATTTGTGCACTTCATGTCCTCTCTGTGCTCTCTATCTTCTGTCAACATCCAGGGCATTCTCATCTCTAGTGTATATGTGTATTGTTTTGTGCTCATAAGATAGCCTAATGTTGCTAACTATAGTAAAGAAAAAATCTATGATTTGAAGAGTTCATTTATCTTGTAAGGTTAGAATGAGATCGACAAAATGGGGAATAATAAATAAAAAAAAGGTAAGGATTAGAGGATGCATGAAAGCTATAATAAAGGACAATAACTTCATATTTTTGCTACAAAAACTCTAACACAAATCTTATGCATGGTTAACGATACAATAGAAAATTATTAAGAGACGAGAATATTTAGGATAATGACAGAAGTATAAAGAGCACAAAGAAGTGATGTGCAATATATTTGTGCACTTCATTTCCTCTTTGTGCTCTCTATCTTCTGTCAACATCCGTCATTCCCCCCCCTCTTGATCAATTCCATGCATCCACTTGAGATAGTTGCATTAATTGGTACATTCTTGTTTGCTCATGAGATACCATAAAGGTATCAACTATAATATAAAAAATGATCCTGTCAAAGGGATGTGTTTTAACCAATAAACATATCATTAGTTTTAGTAATACGATACTAATAAGATTTAAGAGTAAGAACCTATTAAAAGAAGAGAGTTAGAGGATGCATGAAAGCAAAATATACAAAGAATAAGAGTGATGCCCCAGGAATATACAACTTGATTGATATTAAATGACTCATTCCTATCTATGCTCTTTATCTTTTGCCGAGACGATACTATCAACACTCTTTCGCTCTCTACTTTGATGGGAGAAAAAGGAGAGATAAGTTCAGTTTTTTATGAATAGAAAACCCACAAGATGTCCCTATTTATAGGGGAAAAACTCTCTCCATATATATCTTTTTACACATGTCTCTTAAAATAATACAAATTAATACCATCTTTTTTGAAAGATTCTATCTGATATTGATGTGTAATATATATATATATATATATATATATATATATATATATATATATATATATATATATATATATATATATATATATATATATATATATATATATATAGAAACAAAAGATAGTATGATATTTAATTTCTATCATAAAAATGTTAGGGAACCTAAGAAGATTTGAATTTTCTAAACATAACAAAATTACATTTTTCTCTTGCATTTTGATTAGAAGGGGTAAGGATGTATGATCACTCTGGTTTAAACATTATTACAATTAAGTAGAAATAATTTATGGAAATAGTTTGTATGATTCGGTAAGATTAACATCGTTTAGTCCAACTTTTTATAAGTTAATAGGTTGTATATTGTAGTTTCTAAACATAAGTTATTTTTATTTTTTGATATTTTGTCTTTTTTTTCTCTTACTTCCTGTAATCTTAAATAATATTTGTTATTTTATCAAATCCAAGTGACACACAATTATCAAGAAAAAATGCTAGGGTGTATGTGGCAATACAAAACTTGGAAAAAATTTAAGAAAAAATTTTAAAAGATTTTTTGTTTGAAAAAGTTGGAAAAAAAGATAAAAAGATATATTATGAAATATTATACAATGGTATTAAAAAGTTGTAGAAAAAAAATATTTGTATGAATTCGTTAAAAAAAATCGGTCTAAATTTGTAACAAAATTCAAAATATTAATCAAACGCTCTAAAATTTATAAGAGAGTAACATATTCATAACAATATAGAAAACATTGATTAACTATCCTTTTAAAACATAAAACCAATTGCTTGATAATTTTAAAACACTGAAAAATTAGTTTTTAGAAAACATTGATAAACCTTTCTTTAATCAAACACGACTACATAACCACATAGATTACAGCATATATAATACCGGTTATGTCTACATTCCATTTATAAAGCAACTCCAAGTAAACTTTTCTTTCTCGTCCTGTACCTAGAGCAGTTTTGGTAATTTAGAAAAAGCATTCAATAGGCATATAGAATGTCGACCATACTAGAACATGGTAGGAACAATAGTGACGTGATTGACATTTAGGTCATTTAAACGTAGCTTGATATGTAGCTGGTGACTGTTTAAAGGCCTTTTTCTTTAATTGGTCTTCTAAGAAAATTCTACTTTTGTCACTTCAGGAATATCAAGTCCATATAAGAATAGAATAATGCAAAATAAGTGGGAAGAGAAGCCTGGGAAAGAACAGTAAGATGGAGAAACCCCAGCCATAAATCCCTTATCATTATGAAAAATATTCCAATATCATCTCTCCACCTGTCATTGCCCCACGACTTCTTCATCTGATGTTTTTATTCGATTAAGTATATCATGTTATTAACGGATCAAAAAATTTCGACATGATTAGAATTCAATTGTAGATTGGTCGTTTCTGGTTCAATGTACTTCAGAGAAAAGACCTCAAGCATCATGGATCGACCATACAACTTTGGTGAATAAGTGCTATATCTTGGATAGATGTTCGTTCTCATGTTGGTAGAATAAGGAAAAATTCAACCATCTCTTAAAGCGGGATATTTCCATCATGCAAGAAAATCTGAAAAGAAGATTTTATAAATTAAAGGAAGGAATACAAACTCTCAAAAGATAACAACGCGAAGTCAAAAAAGAAATAGGGTAAAATACACAAATGGTCCCTGTGATGTGGGATAATTTACGTGTTTGTTCCTAACTTATTTTTTTTAATTCGGAAGGTTCATATTCTTTGTTTTCGTTGCGCATCTGATCCCTATACAGCATAAAAAAGATAATTATATCCTTACTAATTTCTTTTTTAATTAATTTGTTTTTTATTAACTTATTAAAAAAATTATAAAAAAATATATTTAAGAGATGTTGACCCACCTTTTCATCTCTCTCATAGGTTGCTCTCCCATTCATGTGTTACCTCATTTCAATGGTGAAACTTATCCCTTTTACCCCTTTCATCATTGTCACCTACATTTCTCAATCTTCGATTCCGACCGTCAGTTGTCAACCGTTGGATGCCACCGCCACCGCCACTATTTCTCTCATGTCAACCCAAGTACCCAACCATCACTGTATCTATGTCCTAGATCTACCTCGACTCCAGGAACGACAGAACCCATCAACGTATCTACGCCCGATGAACGTCGGCGTCAGACAAAACCATTAGGCTGATTTCATCTAATTTCACAACGTTATCATCGATTTTATCAGAAAGGGTTCTAGAGAGGTTATCGTCCTCAGTTACATAGGCTGCTTAGGGCAAGCCTATCGGAGACCATCGTAGATCTTCGTCATCAACGACTGCATCTTAACTAGCATCTTCTTCTCCGATAAACACCCCTTTATGACCACAAAACCTTATTGATATTTGTGATATTGCCGGCATGCACTATATGAAACACAGACGACGCCAGTGATAACTTAAGGCTCGTGAAACTCAGCTCCGATTAAGTGGTTTTGTAAAATTGATTTCATAATTTTGAGTTTCCTATTTGTCAAATCGATATGGTTTCACCGCAATCATCATCAAATGTAAACTCTGATTTGGTTCTTACTTCTCCTTTCCTATGGTTCCAACTTCTCTCTTCCCTTTATTTCATCGGAGCCACTACCATGATTTTGTGGAAATAGTTTTCATGATTTTTTGGTAATAGGTTCATGATTGTTCTTGATTTCGGTTTAATCTGGTTGATTATAGGTTTTGATTTTGATTATCCGGTTTTTATTTTATTTTGACTCATTAGGTTTGTTCTTGATTCTAGATTTGTTTCCATGAATCCAACCATGGTTCCGGTGGTTAATGGTGGATAGTGGTTATTTTAGTAGGGAGGAGGAGCAGGTGGTGGTGGTTTGGGTTTAATATGGTGGTGGTATAGTTGGTACTAGTTTACTTCGGTGGCATAAATAGGTGACGGAAGTCAGGAAATGGAAGCATGAGTATTTGATTATTCATAAATATAAAATAATATATTAAAAATATATATATAAATAATAAAACTAATTAAAAAAATTAATAATGACGTAATAATCTTTTTAAGTCATACAGGACCAGACGCGGAACAAAAATAATAAATAAGAACTTTCCGAAATAAATAAAAAAAATTAGTGACCAAACACAAAAATTATCACAAACCACGTATGCTATTAATGTAATTTACTTAAAGAAATAAGGAAGTCGAGACATCTTTAAGCACAAAACAAGGTAACCATTTCAATTTCAATAAGTATTCGGAATGAACATGGAAAAGAATAAAAAAAACAAAAATAGAATGTCCAAAAACATATTCTGATACCTCAGTCAAAATATTATCAGGGAAAATAGTTACGCTTTGTTTGAGAATATATAGTATGTCAAGTCTTATTTCATTATGACTTTATCATTGTACATAAACAAAAATAGACCGATTCTAGAGATATATTTGTCGTGTAAATTAAATTATCAAATGTTAAATAATATATATATATATATATATATATATATATATATATATATATATATATATATATATATATATATATATATAAAAGTTCATTTGAGACTAATATAATTTTGTGAGACCGTGAAACCAAATTTTTTTAATAAAATATTCTAATATTTTATTGTTTGTAAAAACAGAATATCCATCATATTCTAATATTATATGTTTTACAAATATTTCAATGAAAAATATGTTAAAATTATTGTTTCAAAATATTAGAATATTACAAATCTAATTTTTATAAACACTAGAATATTAGAATATTTCAATAGAAAAAAAATGGATTCACTGTCACATATAATTAGACTGTTTCATATGAACCTAACCCTATATATATATATATATATATATATATATATATATATATATATATATATATATATATGTCAAATATTTACTTCTTATTTGATCTTGATATTATGGTATTAGGTGTCTAAGCTCATAACTATAATTCATATGTACTTGACCCGATAGTAGCATGGTCTATTTTGGGTTGCCTTCACCAGAACAATTTGATAGATGAATGTTTGAGAATGATTGTTTATGATTTATTAATATATTATAAATATAATATATTAATTGAGAAATCATATTATTTAATTAGTATTGATCAACAATTAATTTGGAATTAATTTAGTGATCAAAATAGACTAATTAAATAAACAGAGACTGCTTATGTCAATCACTGAAACATATGATTTGGGCAAATGATCCATGATTGGTTTATGTTGGACTAAGCTTATATGAAAGTATATAAAGTGATAATCCAAATCATAGTGTTGGATCCTAAGCTTAAGTGTTAGAATTAGGGTTAACACATGACTCTTGGAATTCTACACTATAAATATATACCCTAAGCCCTAAAATCGGACCACCTTTCATTTTGAAGAAGAGTATAGCCGATTTGTGTCTCCTAAACCTCTTTTATATTCATCTAGTTGTTTATTGTTGTTTTAGACTTGTTTAAGACATCACACTTGAGGTGCCAAGCTCTCTTAAGGCCAAGTTTTGCAAGCTACTACACAAGGTAATCTTCTAACAACTTTTGATGATTCAAATGTCACCATTGCATTCTAGTTAGGCATCATGCTTTGGAAAATGAATATTACATGTATAATTAGGGAAAATTTAGATCCAAATCATTAGGGTTGTATGTGCACCATAGAAATGTTAGAGTACATAAAACCCAACAGATATATATATATATATATATATATATATATATATATATATATATCCAATAAGAAAGAAATATTTGGGAAGAAGCGTAAAAAGTGTATCATTTTATGATTTTCGGCAAATCAACAAAAGAAGTTTTTAAATAATAATATAAATATAATACGATTTGCAAAAATAATAATAATAATAATAATAATAATAATAATAATAATAATAATAATAATAATAACAATACACATCGATGCTTCATTTTTGCTATGATTCACTAAAGTTGTCCGAAAAATGAATCAAAAGTTGATTCATTAAAAAAATGAATCATAAATGCTTTTTCCGAGATTTTTTTATGAATAATGTTACTTTTATATCATCTAATAATTAATTTTGTTGATTAACTAAAAAATGCATATTGTGTATTACCCATCCTACCAAATATTTTCTTCTTATTTGATCTTTATATATGTTTACTTCTAGCATTATCACAAGCATACCTCCCACCCAAACGTGATGTGTATACATGATATCAAAGATCACCAACATCACTCTAGCCCCACACAATGGGACAATGTGTCTGAATGGTCACCTAGAAAACAATTTGACCCGATTCTGGCTGCAGCTCTCTGAATCGCCAAAATGTCCATACAACGTATGCATCCAGACTAAGGCTACTACCCACTGAATGTATATCCCATTATTTTAGTTTATTATTAAGTCTCACATATGAGTTATACAAGCAACAGTTGTACCTCACCATTTTTATCATTACAATTTAACAATCTCACCATTAAACATTTTAAATAGAAAAAACTGACCAATTAACATTTATCATGTCAAAACTCACCAAATAGTATTTGAGCATAGTAGAACTCATCAAACAATATAAACATGATAAAACTCACCAATTATTCAGCAATACATATTTACAAATTCACACTTGAGTGTGTATGGGAATATTCATTTTAACAATATACATACTAGCAAGCATTTCCTTAATTTCATATTATCATGTGAAAATAGAACCTTAAAATTAATATATCACATTTCAATCACAAACTCAAATCATCACCACTAGCATGATCCTAGCACTCTTTTCATGCATAAATTCATCATTTTATTATATCTAGCATATAACACTATTCCTAAATTATTTCCTACTAGCATATGATATATTTTTAGAAGTAAGAATCATCAAAAATTTAGATTATAACATCTCACACACAAGCCAATGTTATGAATTTGTAGCAAAACATACAAGCATCCAAATCATGTACTTAGTAAGCCACAATAATTAACTCACCTCAAATATAAGTTTTGGCAAGAAATGCATAGATAAATACACTCTCCAAGAGGCCACTAAGTACCTTAAATGGTTGCAAAAAATCCCAATTAGAAACAAGAAAAAAAAAACATAAAAGAAAGTCTAAGCTTCATATGTTGAAATTTATAACTCGACCACTATTCAGTGTTTTGATACTAAAAAATAATCTACAACTACAAATAGGATGTGATTGGACTTTCATAAAACTAAAATCAATTTCCAAAAAAAAATTCTTTTGGTGATTTTCCCTAATTCGAAACAGAAAGGCATCTACAGCCCCCACAACACAGGTCAACGAATCTATCCAGTTTTCGAACATTTCACAATCATCACCAAATACATCAAGGATTAAGAAAAGGTCATAAAAATGTATATGGATGGTAAGAAAGTGATTTATACCACTTGGAGATATGGTGAATTTCCAGGATAAAGAAGGAAGATGGGAGATTTGATCTCTATAAGAAGAATCCTTACTCGAAAAGAACCAAAAACACGACACCATCTTCTTAGATCTTCACTAAAACTTCAAGAATGGAAACCACTCTTATGAACTCACTTCAAAAAGAATTAGATGCTACAAAGTAGTGTCTGGTAGTTGAAAAATTAAGTGATTCCCGCATTTAGGTTACATCCTCCTTAAATATTGATAACTATCATTCTAGGCCCCTAAAGCGTGACAAAACGACCACATGACTCATATATATATATATATATATATATATATATATATATATATATATATATATATATATATATGATCAAGTATCATTTCCTTGCATATTTGGCCCCTAGAAGTTAACTTTAACCTACCAAAGATGTAAGGTAACATGGAGAAATAATGCAAAATATCCTTGGTGACAAAAATAGAAGGTTCAGGTCGTTGCAATCCTCCCCTCTATAAGAGGATTCAGTCCTGAAATCGGAAATCAAAATGAACAGGCGAGGATATAGATCCACTAAGAAGGAAATATTTGATAGGAAGGATAATAAGTGTATCATTTTATGATTATCAGAAAATCAACAAAATGAATCTTTATGTAACACCCAATTCCTGGTACATATTTAATTCAAGAAAACTTCTTGTTTTACCTTGGGACTCGACGATTTGGAGGCCCAACTCGTCATGTAGACTCGTCTTTCATCGAGGGTTTAAGTGACCTACTCGACAAGTCAGGAGAACGACTCAGCAAGTAGGAGCTTTCCGAGTAAAACCCTAAATTTGAGGGTTTGCACCATATTTAAACAACTTATCTCTCCCCATCTCAGCCTCCATCGTCCCTTATACTTCCAGAAGACATTAGCCTGAAACCCTAGCCTTGTTTGAGTGTTCTAAGGCCATTTTTGTGCATTTTGGTGGATTGTGAAGCTTGAGAAGAGGAAAGGTGCTTGGGTGTTCAAGTTGAAGCTAGAAGATCCAGAGATTGTGTTCCATTTCCAACTCATTTAAGGTAAAAAAGCTTCTATCTTGATCTTCCATGTGTTTATTCATCTTTAGGGCTTGGATTTTTGGTATATATAGGGCATTCTAAGCCATTTTCGGGTTGTGGAGTGTAATACAGAGTTATGGCTTCAGATCTTGGTCTTTGGGGGGTTCTCATGGCATAAATGTAGCACCTGATTCCTGGTATGTATTTAATTCAAGATTTATTGTATTTGTTCTGAGACTCGACGACTTGACAGCCCAACTCATCGAGTAGAGTCATGACCGCAGGGAAGTTTAAGTGGCCTACTCGACGAGTTGGGAGCCTGACTCGGCAAGTAGGTACTATTTGAGTGAAACCCAAAATCTAAGGGTTTGTACCTTATTTAAACAACTTATCCCAACCTCCTTCGTCCCTATCACTCCCATAAGACAGTATATTGAAACCCTAGTCTTCTTTGTGTGCTCTAAGGCCATTATGGTGTATTTTGGTGGGTTGTGAAGCTTAAGAAGAGGAAAGGAGCTTAGGAGAGCAAGTTGGGGGTTAAAGATCCAGGAGATTTGTTCCATTTCCAGTTCATTCAAGGTAAAAATCTCTTGTCTTGGCCTTCAATGTGATTATTCATCTTTGGAGTTTGGATTTTGGTGGCTTTTTAAGCCATTTTCGGATTATGAAGCGATTGAATGGGGTTTGACTTCAGATATGGGCCTTAGAAGGGGTCTAATGGCATAAACGTACCAACTTTATGGCTATGAGAGCCCCATGCCTCTTGTAGGTCAATTCTTATGGCTTTTTGAGCTAAAAACCCCTTGCATGTGCATTAAGTTCGGGACTTTACGTGTAAAATCGGCACTAGGATGCCAGATCTATGGTTTTGGTGTGTTAAGACCCCTTTAGATCGACTGTATGGTGATGGTCAAGAGTGAACTCGGCGAGTCATTCCTACGACTCGACGAGTCAGAGAATAAAAACTATGAAATCCTTCTGTCAAAGGACCAGTTGAGAGCAAGGAAGTTCCCTTAGTGATTCAAGCTCATTAGAGGGCCTGGGAGTCATAGGACTCGACGAGTGCTTGGACCAGGCTCAGCGAGTCCAATTTAATCTCCTACGGACTCGACGAGTTGTTCATACAACTCGGCGATTCATAGACTAGACGTGTTCATAAGAGGGAGGTGGGCTCGACGAGTTCAAGGTGAACTCTGCGAGTTAGATGAAGTTGGCCCTGAGGGTATGATCGAAGAAGAACCCATCGAGTTCTTGCCATACTCGATGAGTGGAGACGTGGATTTGCATCAAGTTGAGGAGTATGGACTCGATGAGTTAGTAGACTAACTCGGCGAGTCAAGTCAACTAGAAGTTGACTTTGACCAATGTTGACTTTGACTAGATGGGTATAACCCCGGTTGGGGTTACATACTCAAATGAATAACTTTAAAGTATTGTCGTGTAGGGATCGAGGGGTCATGGATAGTTGACTTGTACGCCGATGATAGTTCAGACACTACACGACATCGAGGTGAGTTACCTTCCAGTAGGGGTGGGTCTAAGGCCATAATGTCGGCCCATCATCAGGAGTATTTGGTGGATAATTGTCTCTGTGATAATTATCCTCGTATTTTTATGTGATAAGGTCATGAGAAATGCTTTTATAATATGCAATTTGTATGTTAGTGGTAGTAGTGGGGAATAGTTTTTCCCTAACATCGGTCGTTAGGATCGAAGGGTAGGTCAGTACCCCAGATATGTCTGACTGTATGATTATATCTTCATATTATATGATAGAAGTAGGGGTGAAATAGTCCTCGGTTACTGGTTGAAAGATACTGATGGTAGGTACCAGTTGAAAGATACCGATGACGGTTACTGGTTGAAAGATACCGATGGCAGATATCGGTTGAAAGATACTGATGGCAGTTACCAGTTGAAAGATACCGATGATATGATAGTGTATGTGGTATGATGGGGGAACTCACTAAGCTTTGTGCTTATAGTTTTGGTTTTGGTTTTAGGTACCTCTTCGTCGAAGGGGAAGGAGTCGATGGTGTAGTAGCGCATCACACACACACATGGTTTCCACATTGGGTTTCTGGGATTGTACTATGATTTTCATTACTTTTGATGTAATGGTTTGGGACACAACATTATGATTTTGTAATGTGATGCTTTATTGACAATGTTATGGTAAAATGTTTTATAAATTATTAATTCAAAAATGAAATTTTTGGTCTCGAAATTTGGGATGTTACAATAAAGGTGCCATCTTTATGGCCATGAGAGCCCCATGCATCTTCTGGGTCTCGTTTTTGGTCCTTTTGAGATTAAAGACCAATGCATGGACATAAAGTTCATGGCTTTACGTGTTATATCGAACCTAGCAGGTCAGATCTACCCTTTGGATGAGATGAGCTTAGCAAAAATCGAGTTTATGGACATGGAGCTAAGCATACTCGACGAGTTGTTCTTGGGACTCGGCGAGACAGGTAGTGGTTCCCCAACCATTGCTATTTTGGGGGTCTGGTTGAGTCTAGAGAAGGACTCAACAAAGTTGGACGACATTATAGACCTGGAAATCATAGGACTCGGCGAGTATATGAACAATCTTCCAACCCATAAGGACGGACTCAACGAGCTGGTCATACAACTCGGCGAGTCAAAGACTAGACAAGCTCATATGAGGAAGCTGGACTCGACGAGTTCAAGGAAGAACTCGATGAGTCAGTTGAAGATTGTGCCAATGTTATGATTGAAAAAGGACTCGTTTAGTTCTTGCTAGACTCGAGGAGTAGAGACGGGTTGGGGGTAGATAATGGAATAGGGACTCGACGAGTTGGTGGGCCAACTCGGCGAGTCGAGTCAACTGGAGGTTGACTTTGACTTTGATTTTGACTTGGGTTTGGGTTGACCCTGTAAGGCTTATTAGAATGCATAGTAATCGAGAAAGATTGTTGTGTAGGGATTGTAGAGTTGAGGAAAGTCAATTTCCACGTCGGGGACAATTCAGACACTACACAACTTTGAGGTGAGTTACCTTCCAGTAGAAGTGGGTCTAAGGCACTAAGGATAACCCACTAGTTGTTGGTTATAGTTGAGATGATTTTCTTTGTGATAATTGTCTAGGTTGCTAATACTTGATAGTGGTAGTAGGAGAGGAATAGTCCCCCGATCGGTTGTTAGGACCGAAGGGTAGGTCGGACACCCTAGATATGTCAAACAACACGTGATGATAGGTTGTTATGTGATAGTAGTAGGGGGTGATATAGTCCCCGTGACTAGGTAAGATAGACTGGAGGGTAGGCATGCACCACAGAATGGCCTGACATGGGTAGTCAACACCCCAGAATGGCTTGACACGGGTAGTCAGCACCCTAGAATGGCTTGACATGGGTAGGTCAGGCACACCAGAATTGCCCGACAGCATGTATGATTATATAGTATGTGGTATGATGAGGGAACTCACTAAGCTTTTTGCTTACAATATCAGTCTTGGTTTCAGGTACCTCTGCATCCAAAGGGAAGGATTCGGCGGCGTAGCAGCGCATCACACACACACATGATTTTCGCAATAAGTTTTCTGGGATTGTACTCTGATTCAAATTAATGTTCAATGTTTGTGATTTTTGGACTTATTCATGATGGTTTTGATGGGTTTTGGTCATAAGAACATCATATGTGCTCATACAAACCCTAATGCTTGGATCTAGGTTTCTCTATTGTACATGCAAGTTATCGAAGACTATGAGCCCTAATTCTAGCATTCAAGTAATCATATTAACATGCAATTAGGTTTAAGTTCATACCTTGATTGTTATGTAGCAATAACAATCTCAATTCCTCCTTGTATTGACTTTAGAAAGCTTAGAGTCACAAATGTCACTCCTCTAATGGCTCACAAACACCAAGAGCAAGAGAATGAAGAGGAGAGAGGATAGAGGCTGCCCAAAACATGTTCTAACCCTAGAAGAAGTCTTCCCCACGTTTTTGGGTCATAAGGGGTCTTTATATAGTGAGGCTATTAGGGTTATCTAACAAGGAAACCCTAATTTGGATGCTTAATCCCTAAGGAACCCATAGACTCCTTTAATTAAGGCCTTGGACGATTTCCTTATGGGCTTCCCCATAGAATTCGTCCACTCCTTAATTTAAGACAATCCATAGCCCAAATTGCAATTATCTTATAATTACAATTCCAGTCCCTTAAGTTTAATTAATCTTTTTTAGTCATAAAACTAATTATCAATTAATTCTTGACTAATATTAATTAAACAATATGATTTATCCTTTAATATATTATTCTCATAATACATTAATAAATCATATTTAATCCTTTCTCTCCATAACTCATCCTATCAAGTTGCTTTGGTGAAGGCAACCCAAAAGGACCATGCACCATCGGGTCAAGTACATACCAAAATAGTTATGGAATTAGACACTAATCCAACAGTCTCCCACTTGGATAAGTCTAATAACTATTATGCGTATGACTTCAGATCCTGATCTGCAATCATAGCTTTCCAAAGCCGTTGTCAACTCTGATCCTATCAAATACGCGTGTCCTTTAGATAAGGGATCATATATTCCTCCATTCTAGATATCGTATGAGATATGATTTCTAATCATTCTCTTTGTACTATATCTCGATTTCTGATTTATAACGACTGACTAATTGAACAAATCAAATTAGCCCTATCCCGACCGAGCATTTACGTTTGTCATCACTAAATCATCGAGGGGCCCAAAGATATCGCTTTTATCCTTCTTTGGATAAAAGGAACGGATAAACTTTGATACAATGATTGCTTGCACTCACTCACCGAATCACACACAACAATATGTTTTATAACACCAAGTTACTAGTGCATTTACATATTATCAATGTGCAACCGATTTGCAAGATACAAATCACACATCTTGGTTTCAAGAATATAAGATGTTATCGTCTCACCAATCACTCGTGATACAATTCATGGAGTGATCCAAGTGAGCGTGGGTTTAATCCAATGCTCAAATCTTATTCATAAGCACTCATGAACGTTGCAGCAAACATTTACTTATGTCTAATACTCTTTTAGACAATCCACACACCAATTCATGACAATCTTCATTCATATCTACTTCCAACATATGAACGACTGTGGCCCGTTCGAATAATTTGACTGTTCTAAACCAATTAAATTATTCAGGAAGTCAAAACATGCAAAGTGAAACACAAGAATAATACTAATCCCATATGGCCTCAAACCATTGAGTATAAATGAAACATCTTTTATTTATCACCATATCGATTACTCATTATTTGTCGTTTCGGGTAATCAACTTCTTACTTGAATTATTACACATGTCCCATGCTCCTAGCATGCACACAATGTTTACCTATGGTTCTTACTTTGTGAAATAGATCAAATTGAGCACATTTCCAATCATTCTCATTTCACAACTCCAAATCCCTTTTCATAAGTAAAAGAATATCAAATTCTTACTACTTATAGAATATGCTAGATTCTAAAATTTTATGCTATGATCCTTTCATAATGTCACTGCACCAAAGTCACAAAGACTATTGCCAATGATATTACAAATTCCTCTATCGGAGATTGTTACAAGACAATTCCTTAGATATGATGTCTCTCACTCAAAGTACATTCCTTTGAACATCCTTTTGCATAAAAGTTTCTAATCTAGACATAGATTTTCAATATTCAATTCCCAATATGGACACGTTTCCATATTTTCCATATGACAACTTATTCTTAATAGAATCTTATCTATTCATAATAATGTCGATATGGTTCATCCAATATGGAAACATTTCCATAGTTTCCATATGACGACTCATTCTTGATAGAAACTTTTCCATTCATAATAATGTCGATATGGTCCATCTAATACCATGCTTCCAACTACTCACAAGCAACCAATCCTCGTCGAACTTTGGATTGTCCTTTGATAGTTGTTTAATTATTTTAGTCAAAACCGATTCTAGTCCCTTTTCCCTCTAAATGCGCTAGACATTTGGAAAATTTTAGAATGTTCAAATATTAAAGCATTTGCAATCGATCCTATACCCGAAGCGTATGGGACACGATGCATAATGTTTTATTTGCTATGTTCTCAAAATTCGAATTGTGAAGAGGAATGTCGTAATCATAATCGAAATTTTAAGAACACACTATGTACCTTTGACTAAACTTATTAACATTTCTCAACCTAAGCCTTTAGATTTGAAACGAAGCATAATATTCTCTCCCTTAATTATCGCAAAACAACTTTACAACCCGTACGACTTTGCAAGGTATAACTCTTGTTTTCTATAATTAATATTGCCAACTTGCAATACGTGCCTTAATAATCATACAATCATAACATTTATGCTCCCACTATCATGATGATTGTTATAAAACATAACACTTATGCTCCCACTAGCTTTGACATGTATTCAGAAACAGCTTAACTTTTAGAAAACCAATACCTATTGAATATATTAAGTCCATGTTTCTAATACTTAATGCTTTGATAATATTTTATCAAGGCCTCTTAAACTTATACACCTTTACCTTAGATAGCTTATATGTGTGTCTAAACAATTAAGACTAATTGCCCAACCTCACAATTCAAATCATGGAAAGGGATACCGTAACCATAATCGAATTCAAGAATGCAATTTTACAATCACTATCTTCTTAAAATCTTTATTAGTGAAAGCATTTCCTCACAATCATTTTCAGGAGGGATGAAATCTTATGACACTTAGATTTAAACGGTGTATGTGTTCCTATCCATGTGAATTTGTTAAAACCAAAGTTTACGACAAATTCAAACTCATATGGACCGAACTTTCTTAATCTTGATTTCTTGCCTTATGGTAGCACAGCTGCCCACCATGTCTTCCAAGTAGTTAAGCAGCTCACCCTTTCCTATCAATGTACCTTTCATTGATTCAGGTGCATTGCCTTTTATGCATTCAAAATGAGAACTCATAGGACTCACATGCATAATTAACTCAATTGGAATAGCACAGAAACAAAATAATGTCAACACGATAGGTTGTAAACCTCAACTCGTGTGCTAGTGATGAACGATAAGGTTTATTTGATTTGTTCTTGAAACATTTCAAAACCATTAAGACTCCTACTGACTCCTTGACATATAAGATTCTCTTGTCAATAAACATTTCTTGACAAACAAATATTCAAGAGTTAGTGTAGTTTTTATCAAAACACTTCATAAATTGGTCCTAGTTGGTCTTTGTCTTATCCAAGACATCACAATTTTCCACATTTAATGAATGTCATAAACCTTCTTAATACTTGTTACTTATTGCCACAATCTTAACTTTAAGAGTTGTTATTGGAACGAAGTATGATTGACCTTTTGATTTAACGATTTCTTCAATTCTTAATTCCTCTTCTTAAACATACAATTGTACTAAGACTCAGTTAGAGGATCAATTGAGATATGGTTCTTAATCATTAAGACCTATCATAAAGCATAAACGGTACTCTCCCTTCTTCTTAGAATGGAGAACCTTTTATCTTTCTGCCTACTTGATTCTTCTTATTCGTTCTGCCATTGATTTAAACCTGTTCAATCAATTCAGAGTTACACTTAATCTTATAAGTATAATCATATTTACTAAACCTTTAGTAAATCATGACGAATATCTTTGTTACTCTTATGGTGACCTTGATCAACACACAACTTTGTGTGCTCGATCTCCTAGTCTTTCACTTGACACTTTGTCAACAAATTAGTCTAATTTCCAAATATGAAATTTCTCATTCATCATGCAACCAAGTTGCGTGATTCCAAATTTATGTCCAATTGAAACTTGGGTGATGAGAAGCTCTCCCTATTTGGTAAATTCTCGACCTTACCATAAATAAGAATCATATCCATTTGTTGTAGAAATATTCAAACACCAATTTTCATAACGATTTCATTGCAAGGAAATAAACAAATAAATAAATAAGTCAAACCAAAATTTATTTTATTTATAAAAGCAGCGGAAAACATTTGTCCTTACAATGCAAAATCCATTGAAAACTATGTATTTTTAAAAAAAAATCTAACAACTCTATCATAACTATCTAAGCTCAAAATCTAATCTTCATGTCCATGCGATCAAGATCCATTTCTTATAATTAGATTCATCTTTCTCTTTCACCAAGCTTCCTTTCTTTTCACCGATCCTGAAAAACATTCAAATGCAATCTTATCACATCGTGTATTAAGAATCACTGAATGGGAACTTAATGGAATTAGATAGTGGATTTTACCTGAAGCACAACCATACTCTTTGAATCACCCATCTTCTGGAATCTTCAGGCTCTTAGGCAGACTTGTATCCAATGCCCTTTCTTTTGGCAGCAAACGCAGGTCGGTTCTCCGAGAACATCCTCGGAAGTATGGTTGGTTGACTTTCCCAACAAATACGCTCCATTGCTTCGCCAAATCATTTCTGATTCAGCACCAATGAGCATGTAAGTTAGATCAATGAGGTTCTCGTCATGATCCATCATATAATACTTTCTTTTGAACTCATTATATGATTCAGGAAGTGACTGCAAAACCTAATTCACAGCCAACTCATCCGGGAATGACACACCCAATATTATCAACCTATCAATGTGTGATTTCATTCCTAGAACGTGGGCACACACAGGTTTACCATCTTCATGTTTCATTTCCAATAGGGCTTTAGTGATATTGAACCTTTCAATTCTTCGATCTTGTGGGTTAAGGAGAATAATTGGAGGAGGTAGAGGAAGTGAAGCATAATTTCTTGTTCCTCGATCGAATAGTGGACTACCATCTTCATGTGGAATGCTTGTTCCACGGGATTTGGGAAGACCATAGTTGTCGAACTTTGACATCTACAAAACGGGAGAAAACGAATTCAAGTTAGTTGATTGATTGAGTCCTTAGTAAATCACCCAAATGAGATACTAAGGCTAGGACCCAATATGCTACAACCTAGAAAAGGGATGCCGTAATCTAGTTGCAGATTATTTGAAGGTAAGTGAATGACGATTCACCAATTTCCACCATGAAAAAAGAAAAAGAAATTTAAGTTTTAAATCTATGAAAACTCCTAGAACCTTTGAGATTCATTGAACATTTCAATGTCATGTTTAAATCTCGATATGCCCCTCTTGTTTGTGACTGGGATGCCTAGGATCACAAAGCGAGTGTGAATAACCATCTAAACTTACATGGTGCCCTCACATGTTACAGTCACCTATTCGATGTGCCGGTAAACCACACACGCTCCACCGAACTATGACAAACATTGATTCACCCTTTGCTACCTTTGCTTAGAACCATTTAGTGTGCCGGTAAACCACACACGCTCCACTAATGTCTTCGCAAGGGCACAAAGTCTAATTTCATGGAATTGCATCAATTCACTTTGCCTAAGTAACTAAGATTGGGAATTTGAAAAACATTTAGTTACTTTTGTACTTCATCATACTTATAATGGAAGGTTTCGTCCTATCCTACCCGTTCGGCTAACGACCCTCCACTAGTCAAGAGTACGGTGGGTAAGAGTGGATACCCATTCAATCACCATATTATAGGTAATTTCCTTAAAGACCCCTCATAGACCAGCTTCGTGAATGAGGCCTACTAACGGTAAGACTGACTTTTACTCATACATATATATAATGTTAGACTTTTAATGTTATATATAGTATAGGGTGTATTTTACACTTTTAAAATACTAGGTGGTCAAATTTAACAATTATACTTTTAATTCAATTAAATTGTAAACCTAAACTTTTATGGATTTATTAAACCTCTTTTAATTATACACCTTAATTAATTAATAAAACCATAAGGGTGTGATTTGAACTTTTTCAAAACAATACTAGGGTTTTAGAATTTAACATTCCTAAATTAAACTTTTAATCAACTTTTAAATTCCAAAACTTGAGGGCAAGTTTTGAAACATTTCAAAAACATTTGGGTTTAGAATTTAAATATACATCAAAATTAAACTTTAATCAAAATTTAAATTCCAAAACTTGAGGGCAAGTTTTGAAACATTTCAAAACATTAGGGTTTCAACTATTTAAATTTCAAAACAACAAAATTTTTGGGTTCAAATTTAAACTATAAAACCTAAAGGGGAAATATGAAACTTTTCATAACAACAAGGATCAAATAACAAATAATCTAAATTAACATTTAATCACATAATTATCCATATTTGATTTATTTAATGATTTCTTGCAAAACAATTTACCAATTTAATCAAAATAATTAATCAATTATCACATAAGGAAACAAATATTTTATTAATTGATAAATATCTTCAATTAGATCAAGAATATAGTCAAATATATCATAAAATCGGATTTATATTGATCTAATATGATAATGCAACTATCCTTAAGCAAAAACAGCAAGAAATCCCGAAGTTTGCTCCATCTAACGAGTTGACTCGGCGAGTTCAGCTATGGACTCGGCGAGTCCAGCCCCCAGAAACACAAAACACGAATTTTTCAAACATATAATGCATCAATACAATAGAAACCAATCTAGGCTCTAATACCACTGATGGGTTTTGGTCATAAGAACATCCTATGTGCTTATACAAACCCTAATGCTTGGATCTAGGTTTCTCTATTGTACATGCAAGTTATCCAAGACTATGAACCCTAATTCTAGCATTCAAGTAATCATATTAACATGCAATTAGGTTTAATATCATACCTTGATTGTTATGTAGCAATAACAATCTCAATTCCTCCTTGTATTGACTTTAGAAAGCTTAGAGTCACAAATGTCACTCCTCTAATGGCTCACAAACACCAAGATCAAGGGAATGAAGAGGAGAGCGGATAGAGGCTGCCCAAAACGTGTTCTAACCCTAGAAGAAGTCTTCCCCACGTTTTTGGGTCATAAGGGGTCTTTATATAGTGAGGCTATTAGGGTTATCTAACAAGGAAACCCTAATTTGGATGCTTAATCCCTAAGCAACCCATAGACTCCTTTAATTAAGGCCTTGGACGATTTCCTTATGGGCTTCCCCATAGAATTCGTCCACTCCTTAATTTAAGACAATCTATAGCCCAAATTGCAATTATCTTATAATTACAATTCCAGTCCCTTAAGTTTAATTAATCTTTTTTAGTCACAAAACTAATTCTCAATTAATTCTTGACTAATATTAATTAATCAATATGATTTCTCCTTTAATATATTATTCTCATAATACATTAATAAATCATATTTAATCCTTTCTCTCGGTAATTCATCCTATCAAGTTGCTTTGGTGAAGCCAACCCAAAAGGACCATGCACCATCGGGTCAAGTACATACCAAAATAGTTATGGACTTAGACACTAATCTAACAGGTTATTGGATTGATATGATATTAACAATGTTTTTAGTAAACGATTTTATAAATTAGTTAATTACAAACAAAATTTACGGACTCAAAATTTGGGATGTTACAAGTTGGTATCAGAGCCTTGGTTTGAGGGAGTCAAACACACCTTCGGGGGTGTCTAGACTCAAATCGAGGGCTTGAATGATTTTTACAAGAAAATATTTTTCTAATATATAAGTTAAATAATTTGAGAAAGAACGAGCTGTGTGATGCGTGCGACCAGCCAAGCTCAAGTAAGTTTTCCCGAACTGTATGCTAGATTAGGGCTAAGGATCTAGGAAGATGCCTTGTATGCCTGTTATATGATTCTGAGAACTACATGCTAGAATAGAATTAAGGATCTAGGAAGGATGCCTTATATGCCTGTTGTATGAGCTTATTGAGTTGTATGCTAGGGTTGTTAGTCAACAGTATCAAAGCCTAATTGGGTCATGTTTGATTTGGTTACTCAATGCGCGAATGCTTCTTGCTTTGTGCTTATGGGGATTCTAGCTAGCCTTAACTAACTAGCAAGTGGATATGTAATAGTATTCACAAACTAGTTAGGGAAGGATGGTAGGGACTCCTTGTGCAGCTGATGGCGGAGAGTATGTCGGAGAGTGCCCTAGGATAAGGCTAGGATGAAATTAGCGTGGAGAGCAGTATTGGTAAAAGGGTTTGGGAGAAGTAGAAGAAATCCTCGATGAAGTATAGATAGATGTGGAAGGTACTATGGGCCCGTACTACTGGAAGCAGAGGATCCATACTGGAGTCAAGGAATGCTAATATGGAACTATGGAGCTTTGAGAGTGTGTGAGACCTCTCGAGAGTATGTATGACCCTGAACATCTTTGTGTTTGTTTTCAGTATGGTGATTACGCAACATGGAGCAAGATCTGGGTCAGGATCAGGGTCAGGCTCGGGTGCAGGATCCAAGCAGGTTGATGACGGGTTACGCGAGTTCATTGTGTCGGAGATCACTAAAGGTATCCTTGAGTCGAACCCGGTTATTTTCGAGTTGATCGAGGAGGGGATTATCGAGCTGATGGAGGATCGCCTCTAGGCATTCAGGAGAGACTTAGCATCCAGCCAGTCCGGTACACGTACAATGTCCTTCAAGGACTTCCGAGGGAGTGGTGCGCTGGACTTTCATGATGCTAGGAGATGGATCACATACATTGAGTCTGCACAGTTGGCGAGCTTCTGACCGGAGGGGTCAAAGGTTCATTTTGTTGCGGGTTGTTTGAGAGACAGAGCTAGGGATTGGTAGGAGTCAGTCAGTGACTCACTGGGAGCCCCAGTCATTGAGGCTATGACCTGGTCAGACTTTGTGACCAGGTTTAGGGCTGAGTTTGTGCCACATGTGGAGCTTTAGCAGGTGGCCAGGGAGTTTCTTGACATGAGATAGACTACAGAGTCAGTGGCGAAGATCACCGCCAAGTCCAGGGAGAGGGCCTTGTTGGTACCTCAGTATGTGGGGGATGAGGAGATTCTAAACCTATAGAACCTTTATTATATATTACCCTTATGTATACATTCCCCAGTGATAGATCAACCGCATGGATCCTTTGATTAAACTTGACGTACTGCACGAGTGGTACTTCGGGGATTTCTTTGGAAAAAGAAAAGAACTATGAGGTACTCCATGCATGAGTACTTCGGCGTTCTGATATGACAGCTTCGCTAAAGCGACATTTACTGAAAAAGAGATGTACGTATGAAGCTGTTTTTGTGAGGATCAGATTGAATCGAGTCGTATGATAATGTCGGAATCATACAGAAACTTGAAGACATTAGATTTGAACATAAGGCGCTTACAGACAAAACACAACCGTGCAACCATGAACAGAGTTACAGTACTTTAGACTTACTACAAGACTATTGTTGTGAATAAGGTATACTACAAAAGACAAGTATACGCAGCACGAGCATCCCTCTACAGACAGGATCTCGCAAAAGGTAAGACTCTAGTTGCACTAGTTTCGGATAGTTTATAAGTCTGTTACAATGAAACGCCTAAATTACATTAACGTGGGTTCCGAAGCAGGTTCTCCTGCAGTTGTGATCCTGAGAATCTTCGCATCTATGCCAGAGTTCTTTGTTATAAGGCAATCCTTCTGGAAGTGCCCTATCTCACTGCATTGGTGGCATGACTGGCTAGTACTGGCATTTTTGGCGGGAGTGTGGTGTTTAGCCAGTGTTATGTGGACACGAGTGCCTTCCTCATTACTCCACCTTGGAAATTGCTTTTTAAAGCGTTCTGCAGGAGTTGCCACTTGTGGTTGTGGCATGGCAAGTCTTTGGGCTCTCTTGCGCTCCTTTAGGGCTTTACGATATCATCTCTTCCTTTCGGTCTTACGACTTCGCAAGTCCATGACTGTTGCCATTTGTTGGTTTCCCGGTTTGGCATTACCATCAGAACTCTCGACTCCTTTGTCAATCTTGCTTGTGTTGCCTGAGTTGATGTGCGTAAGGAAAGTTTTCACAGCAGCTGCTACTGCAGCTTGTAATGTAGCGGCATCGATATGGAAGATAGGGCTTTCATTGTTCGACTGATTGTTTCCGGATGATGACATGATTCTGTAACACAAAAGATAAGGGTTTTGTGAGCGATTCTGGTTGACCCTAGATGTACTTCGATTGTCTAAGCAAAGAGCAAGACTATGTTTGACCTACATCCCTATGATGTAGTCTTACTACGGATTGGAAGTATGTTCGCGGAGGTTTGACCTACATCCCTATGATGCAGTCCTAGTACTGAGTGGAAGTAAGTTCGTAGAATGGTCTCAAGATGTTTGTCGTTCAAGTCAAGGTATCGTTGGTTGGTGAATAACATGATCCAACCATTAAAAGAGACTTGGAGATGTCTCCGAAGCTAAATTACTATAGTCCAATGACTTGACTAAAGCATGAATTCAGATAGACTCCAATGAAAGTATGATAAAAGTACTTGAATGAAGAATGACACAGAAGTTAGCCGACTGTCAAAATCTTTGGTATTCATGACGTAAAAGTTCAGGAAAATGACCTTGTAAAAGGTCTTACATCATATCCAGAGAAGATAGTTCTTGACAGCATGTAGACTTAACCAAAAGTACTTACGGTACAAGATAGTTTCATAGAAAATGCCACATCGGGCATAGACAAAAAAACGATTCCTTTTAAACAATGAAAAATAAAGTAAAGCATCTATTACCGGCATCGGTTGTCCCTCTGGTGAACTCTCATTTCAGCCAGTTGACGTTCCATATCAAGCAGGTATCTTTCGTATACCCTCTGACGTACTCGGAGCTCAATGACTTCGGCTCGGGTTTCAGCTAGTGCTTGCAGCAGGGTTTCATGGTTTCTCTCAGATCTCGCACGAGCATGTTCAAGGCTGCTGGTGCGAAGGATATGCATCTCTCCATTTGTGTCAACTTCCTCGATACGACGTAGGGTTGTCCTTCCCTGAATTTTGTTTCGGGCAACTCTAGGGATCAGGATTGGTAGAGCTCTATCTGTTGTGCTCCCTTCATTTACGTTGTAGAAGCTTCGGTCTCCATTAAACGACATAGGTTGATCTTGATCTTCGCTCCATGCTTCCAAACATTCAACCCATGGAGGCGATGGCCATGAAAAGCTGGACGAGGGTTAGGAATTGGAACGGGAGCTGCCTGGGGTAGGTTCTCAACCTCAGGTTCGGAGTTAGCACCATCCGAAAGGTCTTCATCATGGTGATCAATCAAAGGAATCGGATGATCATTCTCTGGTTCTTCTCCAAACCATCCAGCAATGACTTCATTCGGAAGGTACTGGTTGCTGTGGGGATGGAGTCCAGCCATGTTATCTACGCGAGAATTTGGGGTAAGAAAATAATTATTAGACGAAACTATCTAGATAATTATTTATAAAATATTCATTAGTTACATCGCTATCTGTGAAGTGCATACCAGTTATATGTAATCGAAATAGGATAGACCTTCGAATAAGTGATATTAACTCCAAATTCACACATAATAGGGGTAAAGTAAAATTTTCACAGATTCTATGTCTATAACATCCTAATTACATATAGCCTTAGTGTATCCACTTAGCAACTATTAACTTAGTAATGAAGATCCCATTTTAGTTCTCAAGTATTAAGTACGTATAGTAACACCAAATACTCCTATAGTATTTTAAGTTTAATGTTATGTTCTACTGTTCTCATTGTGGTAGGGTTGGTAAGATTTTAGACTTGTTGCAACCACACAACTACACTTAGGCACATGCTAGTCAACCCTCGGATAATATAGGTGATCAGGCTATATCTTCCCAGTTTTGACTATATGTCTCTAAGTCCACTTGTGTTGCCCAACAATCGTAATTATTTTGTACTATCCTAGTGACATTAATTTTAGTATGAATGCAGCACGTATACCTCATTAAATATTTTATTATTTAAAGTATAAACTCTTGGTCAGAGTATTTTTAATCCCTTATGTATTTATAGTTAGTATATCTTTTATGGGTTGACATATTCAATTCACTATAAACAATGCTCTGATACCAATCTGTCGCACCCCAAAACCAAGAACGGCGGAAACGTTCTGGGGCGGAGGACGTCATGTACAGTATCACAATAATGAAAAGTACTAAACAAGCAACAACATCATCCATTGCATTAATAATATAATTTTAATACAAGTGTGTTCTGTCAAATTATAATAGACACTAAAGTATAAACAAAATGAAAGATGAGTCTTGAACGAGCTCCTTCTTCTCTAAACCTTGCATTGGTACCTGTCTATGTTTAACCTGAGGATACAAGTTATTTTGAAAGAGAGTATCAGCTTTGAAGCTGGTGAGATCATAAGTATTTTAGTGTCTTAATTTGTATGTAAGTATTTGTATGTATATGAACTGTAAATATTGTATGTATATGAACTGTAAGTTTGAAAATGTTTTGTAAAACAACTGTAAATGTTTGAGAAACCCTAGAAATCCCTATAATTTCTACTAGTATATAAAGGTGTCTTCTACCAAGACCTAACTGCTCTGAATGTAGCCTTATACCAAGACTTAACTGTTCTAAATGTTCGTTTCTTGTAAAAGTGTGTAATTTTCCCAAGTGTAACTATCATTAACAAAATATAGTTTTTACATTTAATGTTTAAGTGAAAAGAATCACTAGATATATGTAAAAGGAAAATTAATGTAGTACTGTAATGTAGTGCTATAAGAACTACTGCTGTACTAACTACCTTAAACCGGATTTATATTAAGGCATCATGTGATTAATTGTACGATACTATCGACTGGGTAACAACGACAAATGTAGGTCATAAAAAGGTATGATGTTTGACACCCGCAGACCTGCAGGTCCGGCTGTAGCTACCAGCAAGGTGTAGGATAGTCAATCCAGTAAAGATCTATACGCAAACTCACGCTCTCCCTCCAAGAGACTCTAGCTACAACTCGGTCCATGCCATTGAAGGCATGCTCCGATATAGTGGATCACGATTATGTAAACGTATTCATGTATATGTAATGTACTAAAATGTTCTACGTGTGCTAGCTGTAATGTATGTTCTCTCTATCTAGCAAGTATAGTAATGTACGGTAATGTCCTAGCAGTAATGTATGTGCTCTCTATCTAGCATGTATAGTAATGTACTGTAATGTTCTAGCTGTAATGTATGTGCTCTCTATCTAGCAAGTATTGACTCATGAATGAACTGACTCATTGTATGATATCGCGTTCTGGTAGTAGTTCTAGTATCTTCCTAAACTACCCCTATGATAGTTTACTAGTAATCTAACTGGTACGTATGGACATGGATGTATACCCTTGCTACCCAAGGGCATTGGATGAACTGGAAGGACCTTTATGACTATATATGTACACATGATATATAACTAATATTTAAACGACCTTCATGCGGGTACCCGATATCCCACTAGACCACATCTCAAGCGCGAAAAGGAAATAGGGTGGATAGCCTTCCTAAGTCTTTTAAACATTCCTCATATAAATATACATATATAGGCATGCAATTTATAATATAAAAGCATAAAGTAAGTTTTGTAAAACCTTTGAACATAATTATTATCTAAGAAAAGATCGACTTGATGTCAATCTATAAAACGGTTTGAAAGCATGGGTTTGATAAAACAGTTTAAGTATAAAGGAACATTTGTTTGAAACACAATTGTAAATGAGTTTGAAATGAAGCGTACGCATTAAAATGTACAACTTAATAAGGAGTTTTAATCATATAAAATGTTTATGAAAATCATTTGAAGGAAACTGTTTGATAAAACGGCTAATGAGTAGCCAATCATTTGAATGCTGCTTACTAATCACATGTGATTGATATAGTAACTAGCATGATTCTACTTGTATCCCCCCCCCATAAAACATTTAAAAACAGTTAAAACATTGATTAAGGGGTATGAACTCACCTGTTGTGGGTGATACGGATGAACTGAAGAAGTAGGACTGCTAGGTGTCAAGTGAAGACTTTAGACACACACAATGGTCCTAATTACATATAAAGACATATGTATATAAACAATTAGTGATTATAACAATAATTAAACATGTATAAACCTCCTAATGCGAGGAAAACACTTTTGGTCAAGCGCTAGGAGGCTAATGGGTTGCAACAAAGGAGTGCAAGACCTCTTATGGGATTTTATGGTCAAAAGACCATATGTGTTGGAGTTTACGGCCCAGGGGAGTAAACTCCTGGCCGTAAACTCTCTATAGGGTCATTAAATGAAGCTAAAAGCTATTACAACTTAAGTGGTGAAGTGCTTCAAGGCTTACTAGGGTGTTAGGGCTTCCTTTTAACTCCTTTGAGGATTTCACGGCCCTGGGACCATATCCCTTGGAGATTATGGCCGTAATCTCCCTTGGGAGGGTTTTTGTGGTGTTTTCAAGTCCCTAATTTAACTAGGAGCTAAACTATGCTAGTGTACAAGGCTTTAGAAGAGTTTATAGCACTATTTGGCACTATTGTTTGGAGTTCACGACCCTAGAACTTCTTGGGCCGTGAACACCTTACTCTTGGTGTTCTAATGGTGTTTGCTAGTCCTAAACTCATTAGGGTACATGTCTAAATTCAAGCCTAAGCCTTAGGAAGTGTTTGTGGCATCAAAACACCCCTAACTTGATTTTTCGGCCCATGAACCATTTGGTCATGTGTTTGCGGCCGTGAACACCCATAGGTGTTGGTATTTTGATTGTTTTGGGTCCTAGACACATCAAGGTAATGTGCTATTCTGGTCTCTTGGCTCAATGAATGCATTTTGGGCATTTTGGCAACCTAAAATGGAGTTCACGGCCCAAGAACTTCCTTGGCTGTGAACTCACTTTCAACCTTTGATTCTTAATGATTTTGTGGTCTAAACATGTCCCGGTAGTTCCTAGGTTGAGTTCCAAGACTTAGAAGGACATTGGGCACTCTTTTGGCCCTTAAAAAGAAGTTTACTCTCCAAGTGTTCTTGGGCGGTAAACTCCCAAATCTTGGGGTTTTGATCCAATTTTGATGTTATAAAACACAATCTAAGCTATATAATATAACTAGATAGAAGTACTCACGATTTGGGATAAAAACCCGAAGATCCGTGAGAGAGAATTCGGCTTTTCTCTAGTTGGAAATGCAACTAATGAATGAATATGGTTCAGATTTCTATATATAGTCCTGAGATTTTTGGCAGAAAATATTTTATTCCTGGAATGAACTCTAATATCATAGAGTATTGGAATAACAGTGTTGCACAAAACCCTAGTGCATCCACTCTCCTTATATCTCCTTAAGTGTTAAACCTGAAATACTCAAACTTATACCTAAAGTCTGGAATTTCACTGTAACTGTTCTAACTTCTATTGGCTTGATATGGTTTGTTTAGAATGGAAATTTTGGGTTGTCACAATATATATATCCAGCCAAATAGTTACATTAAATAACTTCGTTAGAGTAAGGAAAAAAAGTTATATTCTTATCCAAAAGGTAGAGTTATGGAGCTTATATAGGACAATAAGCTTAACTCAACCTAGCATCTAGTAATAACATTTATACAGAATATCCTAAAAGATTGTTTAGGATGAAGTTTCTACAATCCCACTGATTGTCATTCCAAAAAACAAATACTTAGAAAATTACTTTTCTAATTGGGAGCAATATTGGACTTTAAAGACTAAAGAACCATAAACTAAATGCATCATAGTATTGAACTAACAAGTTTTTTAACCGTAGTTAAACATGTTCAAATAGTGATCAGAAACTATTAGAAAATATACAGATGCATTCATGTATGAATCTTGTGTTTTCGAGAAAGCTAGTAGGAGTCTATAATGTGATCTCATTATAAATCAAGATGACTCTTGTGTTTTGTAGAAAGCTACAGTAATGTTCCTAGTCTTACATGTGACTAAAATACTAATTCTTGGAATAAATATTAAACATAATTGCATTAATTGTCAAGATCTTTAAAAGTTCAAGATATAAGACTCTCAGCGATTTTATTTTGTCAGTACCACATGACATGATTTTAAGCATGCCTTGGAATCCTAGTACAATGGTTGAACTAGATAGTATAATTTTATTCCATATGTTGCTACAATTCGACTAATCATATATGTCATGTTATGCATGAAGATCATATAAATTGTATACTTGGATCGTGAAAAACAAATGCCAGCATAATCTAAGAATAAATCCTGGTATGACTGCTAGGAACATTCTAAAGTACTTACGAAGAACTACAAAAATATTCCTAATCTGCAAACTATTTTAAAGAAAGCTAAGTGTGAATTGTTACACAATTGCTGAACTTCAAAATAGATTGAGATTATCCTCAATCACAATCGGGTGTTTCCTCATTATGAATGAAGAGATAGTTACATGGAAAGGAGTTTCAAGCAAATTTTACCTGCAGTTACACTACAAAGTTAGAATATATTGTTGTTTAAGAAACCACATATGTCGATGCTTAACTGATTTGTTCATTTATGACTATGAGTAATCCCATTATGCGAGTAGTGGTATCTAAGTCAAATTTAATCATCTAAAACATTCTCAAGAGTTTTCTCTCTCTCTCTCTCTCTCTCTCTCTCTCCATATATATATATATATATATATATGACATAGAAAAAGTTTTTATACACAAAGTATATAAAAATCAAGTTTTTCAAATCTACTTAACAAAGTTCATTCATTAGCTAAACCATTAAAGTCACGTTGGTGCTATAGGACCTTATTGATCTAAGTGAATAAATTTGATTGAAATTTAGTATTTGGATATTGGAATAGTATAAGAAACATATATTGTAATGAGTTGATTTATTAGATATAGTATTTTTGTTAAATAAATTGGTGTGTTCTATATTAACATGTTTAATCCTTGAATAACCTGGTTATTCTAAATGTCTATAGTTGTTTATAGGTCTGGGGGCATCTATGAAATAAGACTAATATGAATAGACTGGTTGATTTTCATGGAGATGAAAATAGCAAAGGGTAGCAACAAAAATTCATAGGTACTTGATTGGAGAATAAGTATTGCATATGACCCACATCAAGATCACTTCATGGATCATAGTTATGAGTGATATTTGATAAAGTTATATATCTTTATGTCCTTCAACCTGAGATAAATATTAGGTACTTAAGTATAAGGAAATATTATGCTTTGATATGGTTCAAAGATGTTTGTAACCATGCTACTATAAAGAGCATCATTGGGTAGAATACGAACTGTGTTGGAGGCGTATGTAGTCAAGAAGGGATTTGTTAATCTTATGTGTTGAGAGTTAGACATCTAAGGTGCCTTAATTAAAGTTATATAGGAAATAAGAATGATTCGATCCATGTCTGAACATCCAACATTATGTATGAACAATGAGAATATTTATAAACTTACCTACAACATCAAATGTAGCTTTGAGCTTCTCGAATTGGTTGTTGATAAGATGGAACCCCTTTGTATGTCGTTAGGGGTAGTAGCCCATCAATAGATGCCAACTATTATCTATGCCAATCCATGATGAATCTTGTTCAAGTGGGATATTACCGAATCTATATGTTCAATAATCATTATTTAATGGTATTTTCTAATAAAATATGACCATATAGGGTCATACCTTGATCAAGTTGCCACACATTGATATTTTTTATTAATATGATTATTAATAAATAATCGACTCTTCTATTTAATTAGAGAATAATTTTTTTATCAAAATATTAATTCAAGAGAGCATAAACTAGTAATTATATCATACAATATTATATATTAATTCATGTACAAGTTTTTGGACACTTAGGATTCCACTAACTTCTAGATACATTACTTTATTAAGGTAGCATGTAACACCCATCATCTTGTCCCTTTTTGACCATATGGTCATTATATTGTTTATGGTGTACAAGGTTTCTTGTCAACCTTCCATCTTACATTGACTTACCTCTAAGACACCTTGCATTTGCATTAAATGAAAGCAAGAGTCTTAGATCTTGTATGATACTATATAAGGATGATTAAGGCTTCCAAAAGGACCACTATTTCTCTTTGTTTTAGCACATACCCAAGAGCTCTCTAGCTCTCCTATCTTGTTCCCTTTTGAAGATAGTTGCAACTATCGGTGTTCTAAAGTGCTTCTCCTTTAGTGATTAATTGTGTTAAGCACTTAAAGGCTTAAGAAGTTACAAATACAATAAGTGAACTAGCATTCCATTATGCCTTACTCTTGATGATGGATACTTGTAGAGAAGATCAAGCTTCTTGTTCTTTGCTATCTTCATCAACTCCTCAATACCAAGTGGGATCAAGGCTCCAAAGGTTGTTTTCTTAACATTCTATGTGTTGGTATAATCTTTCTAGTTAATGTATTTGGATTCTCTTGATCGTTTTGTTAAAATGGTCATAAAATAAACTAGTTATTTTCAACGTTTTCGTTGCTGCTTAAAAATGTTTTTTTAGAGGATCTTTTTTAGCTTCCTAACACCCATCACTTTTCTAGCTGCAATTACCTATCATGATGAACCCAAGAACTTTGTACAAGACTCCAAAGATCCAAAATGGCAGGAAGCTATGAAAAAAGAGATACAAGCTCTTGAAGAAAATTGTACATGGATTTTTATGGATCTTCCACAAGGAAAGAAGGAAATCGAATCAAAATGGGCTTACAAAATAAAATACAAACTGAACGGGGAAAAACGTTATAAGGCTGGATTAGTGGAAAAACAATATACTCAAATTGAAGGCGTCAACTTCCACAAGGCGTTTACACCAGTTGCAAAGCTAGTCATTATATGTTATGCGTTAGTGGTTGCTTCCAAGAAAATCTTGGAGATTCATCAACTAGATTTGATAATGCTTTTTATATGGTGATCTTGATGAAGACGTTTATATGAAAGTTCCCCAAGTTTACTGCAAGACAAACGATAATTGTTTATCCGATCTACAAAAATTGATGTATGGCTTAAAGCGTGCATCTCGAAATTGGTATCAAAATCTCATGAAGGCACTCTTGATCATAAAATTCCAACAAAGTAAGGTGGGTCATTCCATGTTTATGTATCGAAAAGGCTCAACACATGTTGTTGCTTTTAATTTATGTTGATGATATTTTATTAATGGGTAATGATGCTACCAAAATCAATGAAGTGAAGGTTCATCTACACGAACATTTTAGTATAAACAATTTAGGCCTTCTTAAATACTTCTTGGGGATAGAAGTTGCTTGCGCTCCAAAAGGTTTTGTAATTAGCCAAAGAGAATCCACTTTGGATATTTTGTAATATTGTGGTGCCTTGGCTAGTCGTCCTAGTTCTTTTCCCATGGAACAAAATCTTTGGTTAAAGAAGGAAGATGAAAGCCCAGAAGTTTATGCCTCCTAATACAAAAGGTTTATTGGATTACTCCTTTGCATCACTATTACTAGACCTGATATAGCATTTGCTATAAATCATCTAAGTCAATTTATTAGCATACCTAGAAAGACACATATGGATGTTGCATGCAGGATGCTATGTTATTGAAAAGCTACTCCAGGTCAAGGTTATTTTTACCATTTGGTGGCAACCTTGATCTCATGTCTTATTGTGATGCTAGTTGGTTAAGTGGTCCCTCCACAAGAAGATTGTATGCGGGCTATTACATTAGTCTTGGTGGTTTCCTAGTTTCATGGAGAACTAAGAAACAAATAGTTGTAGCATGGTCCTCAGCTGAGGCCGAATATCATGAAATAGCTAGCACCATATGTGAAGTTATATGATTAAGATGGTTATTAAAAGACTTTGATGTTGACCAAAGAAGAGTCACTCCTCTAATGTGTGATAATGAAGTTGTTATTGTGCCAGACTGCCAGACATATTGTTGCAAACCCAATTTATCATGAACGTACAAAACACGTTGAGATGGACTGTTATTTTGTTCATGAAAAAGAGGTAAATACATGTGTTATTTGTTCAAACTTCCAGACATCTGACATTTTCACTAAAACCCTTGGAGCAAAGCATTTCCAATTTTTACGTAACAAGTTAGGTGTTCGTAACCTTCACAATCTAACTTCAGAGGAAGTTATGAGATTGGATTAGAAGTCTCTTGCGTCTCCTCATAGTTATCTTATCTATTGTAAATTGTTTCCTACTTATCCTATAGTTTCTAGTTATCCTTCGACTTATGTTTCTTAGTTGTCATCTTCTATTTACTTCACCTATATAAATACCTAATATATAAATACTTGATGTAATTTTACTCTTTGATCAATGAAAACGACTAGAGTTCTTAAAATTATAATATTCTGAATTTGTTCAAAATTAAGAAATGGCTGACGTGCATGCGGCTTTGAGGGGGGGCAAAGTGGGCAGCTTTACAGAGCCTATTTTTTTTCATTATATATGTTTATTTAAAAATTAAAAATTATAATAAAGATAAGGGTTTTTTTTCTTGTTCATCTTGAACCTTTAAGAATATTTAATTTTTCAGGACCGATTTAACGTATGCGGTTCGATAAAGTGAATTATGGAAACCACACAAAAATGTTTTTATGCGTTCATTCTAAATGAGTTGACTTTTTGGAAATTTTAGAACTTAGTGTTTTATAAGCTTAGAGAAACGGTATTTATTTGATTATCGTTCCGAAATGATATTTTTGGTTTTTTTTATTAGAGATAAAAGTTATATGATTTACTTGGTTGGTTGGTTGCACAAACGTACCATTTCTATTTTCTTATTGTAATATAACTTATTTCTAGCTTTTTCCTTCTTTAATGAAATATATGTTGTTAAAAATTGTAAAGGAAAATAAGTTTAATTTATCGGCTCCATCAGGCTCATCATTTAAACTTTATTTCAATTCAATTAACATATCATGAATATGAATAGTGAAAAGATGCAAGGCAAAGAGAATAAAAGTAAATGTCCATAAACAAGTATGAATCTTGTAATGGAGGGGCAGCCTTTTGAGTGGTAGAATATGGAACTTTCCCCTTTTGGATTGCTTCTCTCTCCTTCTTAATTATTTGACTCAGTCGTACAAATATCTATGATATTTTTGTAACATGATTAAATATTTAGCTCCTGATTTTTCGAAGTTCTTTTAGCTAGTTAATCATTAATAATATTTTTATTAGTAGATTCTATTTTTATATTTTTTAATGTAGTTTTTAAGTCAATAATAAAATCTTAACCGTTTTATCTAAATTTCCATTAATTTATATGGTACATAGCCCTATTCGGTTTATTCTTATGTTTTTATTTCATTTTTTGTTGCGACAAATAATACGATTGTTACGTCAAATAATATGGTTTGATGATGCGGAATATAAGAACGAACACAATCTTGAAGATGTATTTGGTGAACAAAGAATTTCGTATTCAACTATGCTGATGAAATTACCAAAAGGGAAGATTGCAATTTATCTAGCCTAAGCTAAAGAATCTCGACTCATTCAATGACTACATCTTGTCACTCACATTAAATGAATACATGTCTATTTATAGACAAATACACAAGCCAATGTAATTAACACACATATCATAAAAATACTCATTGTCATCATCAATGTAAAATTTTACATCCAACAATCTCCCCCTTAAAATTTGGAATAGATGACAAGGCTTCAACTTCCAAAATAAATCTCTAGTATTTATGAAATGTGATTGTGACAAGCAATATCAAAACAATTCACAAATCTCGATTCTTCAATAGTCTTCAGAATGAGTTTTAGGATACAAAAATGCAAAACCAAACACCGAAAGGAGTATCAACCTTAAGCCCAAAGAATTCCAAAAGGATGTTCGACCTTCATCTTCTAAAGCAATCCCAAAAATAAACACAAAACCAAACTCTTCATAAAAACCAATTTCAGAACCAGAATTCAAAATCACTTCATAACAATGAAGAACTCACCCTCCATGTCACAATAATCTTTTGAATAATTCATTAAGAGCTTTTGCTAATGACATAATCACCCAAAAATATTATGTAATGAATCAAAATCTAGATTCACAACTAAATTTGCTCTAAAAATAGCCAAAAGTCCGAGTCAATCAAAACACCATGGTCATTGAAGGCTCTTCTTAAACTCAACTATGCCTAAAATAATGCACCCCACTTTTTGTATTTCTTTCACAATTTTCATCGAAAAACACAACTTTGATAAGTGACAATCTTCTTTCGACTAACCATATCAAACTCCGTTTTTTTTAATCAAAATCAGATCATGAAAACCTTCTAAATTGGGCATGAGAATGAATTCGGACCGATAAAACAGTTCCACATTCCCATTGACAAGTGGAATAAATCATGAAGCTCCAACCAAAAAGATATTTGATTTTAATCATGGTTGACCTTGACTTGGATGTTCATACCAAACGAATAAAATGTATACATTCAACAATATTGTGTTCAAAAAATATTGTGCACAGTTACTGTTTCGATTTTAATGAGAACATATCAATTAAATGAAGCCCAAAGATATGTGTTAAGACCCACCGTATCTATTAGCCCATTAGCAGTTAGGCCCAAAAGCAACATATCAGCCCACTTTACTTTTAGGCCCAAAAGCAACATATCAGTTTACTTAGGGATGAGCATCGGAACCGGGTACCCGCTTTTGGAACCGGAACCGCCTCGGAACTGCCGGTTTTGGAACGGAAACCGCCTTAGGCGGTTCCGGTTCCGGTTCCTAAAGTTATGGAACCGCCTTAAGCGGTTCCGGTTCCGGTTCTCGTTTTTTCGGAACCGCTACCCGCTGGGTACCCGCCGGACCCGGTTTATATATATATATATATATATATATATATATATATATATATATATATATATATATATATATATATAAACGTGTGTTACTTAGACCGGTTTAGAATATATTGGTACGATTTTATCCGTCTTTGGTCCGAATTGATTTGATTCAGATCGAACTAAATTGTGGTTTTGTCAAAAAAAAGTTAACAAAATTAATGAGACCGGGTTACCCGCTCCCGGAACCAGAACCGCCAGTTCCGGGACTGGTTCCAAACATTTAAGAACTGCCTAGAGCGGTTCCGGTTCTGGTTCTAACTTTCTAGGAACCGCCGGTTCCGGTTCCGGTTCCGGTTTTCGCCAAATGAGGCGGGTACCCGCCTACGCTCATCCCTAAGTTTACTTTTGCATCTTTCAACTTCGTAGTTTTTGTTTTCCGTTCTATGCAAGTGACCTTCGTTTCGATTGTTCAAGAAAACCATCATCATCGTTCTGAAAGAACCAAGAAAACAATTTATTCCGATACACATTCCTAAAGCTTCCACTTCATTCCGATGCAATAGTCACTTTGGCAATTTCATTCCTTTCATATTCATTCCGAAGAAAAGGTCACCCTTTAATTCTGATAGCCTTCAATCGAAATAGATGAAGACTTACATTATGATTCATACGACATCACATATTCAACCTGTGTTCCGATTGTATACACACAAACCTATGTTCCGCCGCTTTTAGACTTTAAAAGATGTGTTGAAAGTGTAAATCGCTACAAGTATAGGAGAAAGTCGACAACCCCTAAAATTAAATGTTAGAAGTGTACAACCAAAATAAAGAACATTGATTGAGAAAAACCAAAAATGTTGTGGTTATAATCAATGTTTTAAAAATCAGTTTTTTAGTTGAACCGGTATGATGATCGGTTCCCCGTTCAACTGGTTTAACCGGTTCGATCGCTGGGTGAACCGGTTTCTATATTTTTCATGTTTTTTCTATTTCCCTACACATACATACATATAGAAATTAGGAATTTGATGTTTACAAGTTCAAACCTTAAAAAGACACATCAAAATAAGTTGTAGAGGAATCCAAATACATTAAAATAACACATAACCATAAGTTTTAGTGTTTTATATCAATCCATATACGTTAAAAACAAAATAAAATATAATACCGAAACGAAATATAGTTTTTGATGAATACAAAAATATCAAAAGAATTTATAACTTTTACCATATGTTTTTATTTAGAGAAAACTAAATAGATTTGAAAAAAAAAATCACCAATGTTTATTATGTAAAATGGTTCTTTTTCATGTGTTTTTATTCGGTTTAACCAGTTCAAACGGTTTATTTTGACAAATTCAACCGTTTTTTTTCTAAAAACTGGTCGTTTCAATCCAGTTCAGAAATCAATATAAAACCGATGGTAGTTGAATCGTTCACTCTCCCGGTTCCCGATCCAACCGGTTCGACTGGCCGGTTCAAACCGGTTTTTAAAACATTGGTTATAATGTGAAAGTTGCCAAAGTTGGAAAAATATGGTGACAAAAGTCTAAAAGAGGGTTTTTTGTATTTTTATGTCAAACTGCAAAAGTTGAATGTAAGGTAGAAAAGTGCCAAAGTCACTAAAATTTTGTAGCAAAAACATCAAAATATAAAAGTTAGACTGCAAGGTCGAAAAATATCAAAGTCACTAAAGATTTGTAGTAAAAACCTAAAGATACAAAATCTTAATCAAAACTTAAAAATGTAAAAGTTTTTACTTTGGGGATGAAAAATGTCAAATTTAACAAACATGTGTGGCAAAAACCTAAACAAAAAATTATTATTCCTAAGGTCCTTTATATATATATATATATATATATATATATATATATATATATATATATATATATATATATATATATATATATATATATATAATAAACCTGCATGTTAGTTATTAGGTATAATAAAGTTTTCAAAGGTGTTGGCTTTATCTGGAGGAGAGTCGGGTTTCAAATCTCTCACTTGCATGTTAGGCTAGAGGAAGTGGGCGCGGCAGAGGCTGTACTCCCCTTGCCACATAAGCACAAACACTGCCCCCTAGGAGCGGTAAAGGGTATAACGGTCTTTCAAGGGAGCACTCCATCAAACAACATAATTGGTTCACTTTTCTTACGTCCTTCTAATTGGTCCATTTTATTTATTAAAAAAAATTATAAAAAAAAAAAAAAAAAAAAAAAAAAAACCCAACTGTAGCACCACTCTTTGGGTGTGGTATGAAACCACACTTCTGTAGTAATCGGTAAGGTGGTGCCTATGTGTGACTACGGTTTGCAGCACCACTCCCTCCAGTCTTAGTTATTGAGTATAATAAAGTTCAAAGAAACCATCATATTCAATCTATGTTCCGATTGGATTTTTTTCCCTTGAAGAAAGTAACGTTATGTCAGCATTGACTCAACAACTATGCCCTAATAGCTAAGGTGTGACTAGGTATTGAAGGTACCATTTGGCAGGTGGTAAACATGAATAAATTTTCTAGTATTTAAGGCATTAACGTATTAAAATACAGACTTGGGACATAATTGAACATTTTATGTAAAATTGGAGGCTTTATAGCAATAACCCTACTATTTATCTATATTTTGGTAAAATTTCTTTGTTTTCTAGGTTCAATTCGTGTTTCTTTTGTTGTTATTTGTTCGTTTTGATTAATGTTGCTATATGTTAACACTTAACAATATATGTTCGTATGGCCAGTCCAGAACACATTTGGGTGTGTGTAAAGATGCCTGGATATTTTTTTTTATCTATAATTTACAGATCTATTATAATAAATGAAGATATTACAACATCTCAATCTCTAATGAGTTTTGATACTTATCATTTTCTGATATTTTTTAAATAAATAATATCCACATATCAATTTATGATTTTTTTAATTTTTAAAATTAAAAAAATCATATAGTCTTATACTTATATATATAAAATATAAAATGTAATAAATATTATAATAAATTATAATTAATACGTCTCTTTATTTCAAAATTCTATTTAAAAAAATACTTATTATTTATATTTTAATATTTTATTTTTTTAATTCGTAATAGATATATATATATATATATATATATATATATATATATATATATATATATATATATATATATATATATATATATATATATATATATATATATATATATACACACGAATTTAAAGAATTAAAACAACGAGCAGCTACTTGGGCTAGTTGCTCAGTGATCAAAGAGTTGGACGTCAAGTCCATATCATGTGTTCAAAAGTCAAAACGCAGCAGGCTGATGCAACAACACTTTTTAATTTATGTTTTTTGTTTCCAGCTACTTAAAGCATTCCCTCAAAATCTTTGACTAGCTATCAACCAATCAATTGAAGCCCATTAACACATAGGCCATTAAGGCATCATATATAAGAATTAGTCCAATACCCTTGATGCCCATTTGATTTACTTGGCCTTGCCAAGCATGAAATAGTGCAGATACATCGTTGTTTGTATTTTTATATTTTAACTTCATGAAATCTAAATTCTTTTATTTACTTACAACTTATTCTTTTACTGAATTCTAAAAATCAAAATTATGATTTACGCCCTCAAATCTAAAATCATAATTATGATTTACAACACAATGTAATTGACATTGTTTCTTCTAAATTCTAAATTTTGATTTAGTCTATAGATTTCATATTTATTAGGTCTACTTTTTTAGGATAATCAGCAAACAAAATATTCAAGAAGCCTATGAAAAAAGAGGATAAACTGCAGGTTTGAATCGGATGAGATAGAGGATAAAGTAGTCATCTCATTCGAAGTTTAATTGTCACATGGCAACTTGAGAGAGGTCACGCGTTTCATCAGATCCATTTTTTGGGAGTTTCTAGGTTTTTATTTTTTAGGAACCGTTACCCGCCAGGTAACCAGAAAAACCGGTTCTGAAATATTAAAAATTTTAAAATACGTAATACTTAAACGAATTGGCTGTAACAACGATGATAAGTAAGACATTTGTTGGGACAATCTAATCGGATCTTTGAAGTAATATGCTAATAAATCATATTTGCAACTTTTTTTATCAAAAAAAAAAAAAAATTGTATGATATGAATGTCAATGCATGACTGTAAAACAATTTGCACGTACATGACAGTAATATCTTTTGAAAAGACGTGAAGTTAAATAACATTAACAAGTTGATGGTAAGAACATGAAATTCGGCTTATGACTTATATTTAGCAACTTGGATTATCTTTTAAAACAATTATTTTTTTTGCCATTTGTAACTTGTATCATAATGAACTAGTTATAGTATATACTTCTTTTAAAACAATTATTTTTTTTGCCATTATCTTTTAAAACAATTATTTAGCAACTTGGATTATCTTCTAAAACAATTATTTTTTTGCCATTTGTAACTTGTATCATAATGAACTAGTTATAGTATATACTTCTTTTTCAATGGTTAAGAATTATTTTGTATTAACGAAACTAAAAAATGATGTAACCGGGTTACCCGGTCCCGGAACCGGAACCTCTAATTCTGGGACTGGTTCCAAAAAATTTAAGAATCGCTTAGAAATGTTCGGTTCTGTTTTAAAATTTATGGGAACTGTCGGTTCCGGTTGTGTTTCTGGTTCCGACGAAATGAGGCGGGTACCCGTCTATGCTTATCCATATTTAGAAGCATGGCTTTTGTTATAACCATTAAGCATAGACATTAGAGGTAAGGTGTGTCTTAAAGTGTTAAGACAAAGGATAATAACTTGTTAATAAAGGCTTGCATTATTTTTCCTTCCTTTTTAGGCAAAATCGTATTCCATTCTCCTCTTTCTCTCTATGTGTTAAACAAGGGAAAAAAGAATTTGAGACTTTAATTTTCCGTTAAGATAAACTTGACTTTTGTGCATAAAGGCTTACGAGCCTTCATATTACGTGTGTGGACTATCATCCAAGATGTTGCAACTTGTTGGTGGATACCTCTAGCGGATTTCGTTATGTGTTATTGTCATATTCATTAACTTCAACCTCTTAAGAAGATTCAAAGTCGTCAAAGATTGTTATTTCTTAAACTTCATGTGGTTGTTGTTTTGGTAAAAAATCAATTTAGTGAATATCAACCAAATTGAATGAGAGGTTGTGGTGTTGTAGGTAAAGTGATTATCGAAATTAGAACAAGATTACACAAGTGATTTAAAAAGAAAGACCTTGATCTTTGCTAGAATCTCCAACACAAAACCTTGTGATGTGACAATGATCAACTGTCTTGTTTATTTGTATTAAATGAAAAATGGATTACAGAAATGAAAGTAAGTAAACGAGTACAAGTATTATTGTGAGTCTAGATGCGTGTGGTGTGCGAGGTACATATGTATTTATAGTCTAGTCTAAGCAACAATAAGTCCGATATTGTAACGTCCCAAAACACTGATTAAAATTTTCATTTTTAAAATCATTAATTTCATACATCATATGTCTCAAAAATAACCACGATACAAATGATCCAAAATTTAAGAGTAACAGAAATCATAAGTGGGGAAACATGAAGGGGGATGCTATGCCATCACGTCAGGACCTTCCTTTTCGAATCAGAAGTAACTGAAACTATAAACATAACTGTAAGCATAAAGCTTAATGAGCTTACGCAAAATACCACATACATAAAATACGTGAAAAAATATAACAGGACTTGGCTGTGTCGGGTCTGTGTTAGCCCTCGAGTCTATATCAATTCCATGTAACAACACATAGCTGTGTCAGGTCTGTATCAACCTTGAGTCCATAATGATCTCGGCATGCATATAACATACAATCATATCAGTAATAGTCACATAATCACATATATCCTACATATATGAATCAGTGGGTCGGTATTGGTGCATTTGACCCACCAACGTAGTGAGAAGACTCACCCCACACAAAAAGCTCAACTGCTACCACTCTCACTAACAATATATTGTTGCTATGCACCACTTATTCATTCAAACCAAATAAACCTTGAGCTCTTCCTCCAAACTAGGTGCTTGATCCAAAAGTCAACTCAAGTCAAAAGTCAAGGGTCAACGTTGACTTGAGTCAATCGCCATGTCGTGGCCACCTATGACCACGTCGTGGCCCTCCAGCAAATAGTACATTGTGATGTTCCCCATCTCCACGCCATGGTGACTTGATGCCACATTGTAGGTACTAGGTTTTCAGCAGCTTAATGGATTGAGCTGTTTCCTTCAATCCTAAGAGCTCCAAAGCTTAGATCTAGTATAAAACTAGGTCTAGAAGGATAAGGGTTCTAACTTTATCTACCAAGAGTATCCAAAAGGTCAAAATCTCAAATCTAGGTTTCAAATAGGCTAAATAGGATATGACTTTCCCCATTAAGCACTTATTCCAAAAAGTCCATAGCTCATCTACTTCAGGTCATTTTCTAATATCAAAACCAACATAAAAGTTGGTGATTTATAGATATGCATGTCTGATGTGCACAAAAATATACCTATCTACCTTTAAATTTATTAACCTAACTACTTATCTACCTATAGACAGTGTATCTAGTCAGTTTATAGTATATTAAAGTAAGTTGGATATTGAACACAAGTTAGGGATTTAGCTAATAATTTAACTACTAAAAAGTAATCTAAAAACAATTACCTAAAGTAGGGGGAGGGGGAGGGGGGTTATCTGATTTTGTAAGTTTAGATACTTAAAACTAACAAACACTTAATCAAGATATTAAACGTACTTTCATTAAGTTTTGAATCCACCTTTTTCCTATAATTATCTAGGTTTCAAATAGGCTAAATAGGATATGACTTTCCCCATTAAGCACTTATTCCAAAAAGTCCATAGCTCATCTACTCCAGATCAATTTCTAATATCAAAACCAACATAAAAGTTGGTGATTTATAGATATGCATGTCTGATGTGCACAAAAATATACCTATCTACCTTTAAATTTATTAACCTAACTACTTATCTACCTATAGACAGTGTATCTAGTCATTTTATAGTATATTAAAGTAAGTTGGATATTGAACACAAGTTAGGGATTTAGCTAATAGTTTAACTACTAAAAAGTAATCTAAAAACAATTAACAAAAGTAGGGGGAGGGGGTTATCTGATTTTGTAAGTTTAGATACTTAAAACTAACAAACACTTAATCAAGATATTAAACGTACTTTCATTAAGTTTTGAATCCACCTTTTTCCTATGGTTAGTTCTTATTTATGGATTAATAAAGTTGGTTACCAATTTATATGTAATTAGCAGTCTTGATCCGATCTACTAATATTTTTTACCAATTCATGAACTACTATGTAATGGTCATACACAAGCAAACACATAATTGATTATTAATGATGATTGGGATATGTAAGATATGTCTAAGATAATTATCTATGATCAAGACAATTAATTAAACACAATTATGATCAAATTATATTCTCCAACATAGATAAGCTTGTGTCCTTTTTCACTTAATCTAAGATGTGCTTAATCCTAGCTCTAGTAATTTAATGATCACAAACTACTAGGTAAAAAAGTTCATGTGATTCAAATGGTCAATAAACTACACTTAACTTGAATCAAAGCAACAAAGGTGAAAACTTTAACACGCTGGGTAATGATAATCAAACACATACATAAACCAAACTCACATAATTCATAAAATAAAAAACTAACTCATAGTTTTAGATTTCATCTAACCAAACAAAAATCTACTAAATTAGCTACTCATCGCAGCAAGTAAACACATAAAACCAATAGAATTCAGCATGATTGAATTAATGCAAACCGAATGTCATGTGTGATATTCAATTCTTCAATCTCGAATCGTTCTCTCTTCCAATTCTTGTTTTTCGCTCCTTTCTGACTTATGAATTCGGCCCTTCTGACTTTTGAATTCGGCTATGACTCTAGGAAATCAGATCCAACCTCTCAAACTCGAATGTGCAAAGGAGTATTTATAGTTTCCTTAAATAGTATCTCACGTCGTCAGAATTAGGCTCTCATGTTGTGATATCAGTATAAATCCATGTCTAACAAGGAAACTGCATTCCGTGTATAAATCTTCTTGAATGATCAAGCTCACGTCGCGAGCAATAAATCTCACATCGTGAGTTCTGTCTTTGCACAAACACTACGAATTTTCTTACAAACATGGTGTGGTGATGTGTTGCCATGTCGTGGGGAGTGACTTTGCATAATTTTTCTTCCTTTCTAAGCTCCATTAAGCTCTCGTTTAAGCTCCAGTCCTTCCAAGTTCCAATATTCATTACTTATAGTCCTTTTTCTTCAATAATGTTCTTTTTAGCTACAAAATATAATTTAAACATTATAAGTACGAAATATCTTCATTATTAACTAAAATATAGCATAAATGTATTAAAATAATGCCAAAATATATGTATAGATATGGCAATATCAATGTCCAATGCATGTCTTGAAGCCATAATAAGTCAAAATAAGGGTTTTCTATGGAAGTCTCATGCATGGTTCATAACCCATCAAGAATCCAGATAAAACCCAATAATCATGCCAAAAGTCCCATATATTCATAAAGTTGAAAACTTTATGAGATCCCATCATTACAAATCACAAAAACATGTAGATTAAGGAACAAAACATAAGATCTAGCAACCTATCATTGATAAAAATTGAGTCTTGGACACTTACAAAGGTCCAAAAGAGTGCCAAGACCAAGGATGAGAACTAGCTTGCTGAATCTTAGCTCACTTCTTCTTCTTTCTTCCTTCAAAGGCTTCAAAGAACACCAAGCAGGCTTAAAATAAGGGAGGAAGGGAATTAGGGTTTCTCAAATCTCAAAGAGGATGATGGAGGTTGAGGGTGATTAAACCCTAGCCTCCTCATTCATTTAAATAGGAAGCAAAATCCGGAAAATAGGGTTTGTCACTTGCCAGCTGCCATGTGTGGCGACTAAAATGAAATATGCAGGTTAATCTTGACTTGACACCATGTGGTTCATCCCCACCACATCATGGCAATCCTTAAAATGCCAAAATTCAAAAAATATAAAGTACATTAGGATCCAGATGTTACAACTCTCCCCCACTAGAATCAGACTTCATCCTCGAAGTCCGCCTCCAAACATAACTATGGGCAAGGCTCTCTTATCTCGTCTTCTCGCTCCCATGTCCACTCAGAACCCCTTCGGTGCTACCACTACACCTTCACGAGGTTCACCACTTTGTTGTGCAAGGACTTTATCTTTCTATCGATAATCACAATCGGTTTCTCTACATAATTCAGGCACTCATCGACCTGAATGTCATCCAAAGGAATCACCATAGAATCGTTGGCTAAACATTTTTGTAACTAAGAGACATGGAAAGTGTTGTGTATCTGATTAAGCGCATCAAGAAACTCCAATTGGTATGCAACCTTTCCCACGCACACGATAATCCTGAAAGGACCGATAAATCTATGACCTAGAGTTCCCCGCTTCCGAAATCAGATGACATCCTTCAAGGTGACACCCTCAAAAGTACCAAATCCACCACCTGGAACTCGATATCCAAACAACGTCGATTCGCATAACTCTTATATCGACTTTACATGACCCACAACCTTCCATACACATGTTGTATCATCTCTGTGGTCTTGAGTACTACTTCAATACTCCCCATGACACGATAGTCGACCTCACCCCAAAAAACTAGGTTCGTACACCTTCTCACGTACAACATCTCGAAAGGTGGTCAATCAATACTAGCATGATAACTGTTGTTGTAGGGGAACTTAGCCAGTGTAAGATAACTATCCCAATGCCTGCCAGAACCTAGCACACATTCCCGAAGCATATCTTCGAGCATCTGAATTGTCCGCTCACTCTGTCCATTGGTCTGGGGGTGGTATGCTATACTAAAATGCAGCTGAGTACCCAATTCCTCATGAAACTTCCTCCAAAACCTTAAGGTAAAATGAATGTCTTGATCCGAAACCCCAAAACAACCACTGTGATGAATTACCACCTCCCGAATGTAAATGTTGGTCCGATTCTCAGTTGATATACTCTCGGCAATCTCAATGAAATGTACGCTCTTGATCAATCTATCAACAATGACCCAGATAGAGTTAACCCCACGTGTCATCCTAGGAAACTTTTTAATGAAGTCCATAAGGATCTCTTCCTTTTTCCACATGAGAATGGGTAACAGCTGCATCTTGCCATGGGGTCTCTGATGTCCGGCCTTAACTTTCCAGCAAGTCAAGCACCGCACCACAAAACATGCTATCAGCCTCTTTATATAGAGTCACAAATAGCTCAACTTTAGATCCTTATACAAATTTTAGGCCCCTGGATGGATCAGAATCTTCGAATTATGAGCCTCTTCCAACATTTTGTCTAATCTCACTAGTAGTCGGGAGCCAAACCCTCCTACACCGTGTCAATAAACCCTAACTATCTCTGACGAACAAAGGAATTTGCCCCCTGATTCACTCTGCCTTCCAATTTTCCATCTTCAATCCCTCAAACTAAGCCTCTTTGGTCATATCTAAAAGTGGAGAAACAATAACCATCCTCAGACATAGGTCTCTAATAGGTGCACTCGTTGCCTTACTGGCTCAAGGCATCGGCCACAACATTGTCCTTCCCAGGGTGGTACATGATTTCACAATCATACTCATTTACCACATCCATCCATCTTCGTTGCCTCGTATTCAAATTTGGATGATCTATCAGATATCTCAGTCTCTTGTGATCGATAAGATAGTATACCCAACTCCATACATATTGTGCCTCCAAATCTTAAGAGAAAAACTACAACCCCCAACTCCAAATCATACGTAGGGTAGTTCGCCTCATGAGACTTTAGTTACCTCGAAGCGTAAGCAATCACATATCCCCTCTACATAAGGATAGCTCCCAACCCAAGATAGACACATCACAATAAACCATAAAATCATTCATGCCCTCAGGAAGGGTAAGAAAAGGGGCATCCCACAATCTCTGTCTCAACGTCTCAAAAGCTAACTGCTGATCGGGCCCCCACCAAAAAGTAACATTCTTCTTCGTCAAGTAGGTCAAAGGCACAACAATCTTGGAGAAATCTTCGATAGTAACCCACGAGACTTACAAAACTCTGAGTCTTCGATGGGGTCCTAGGAACCTTCCATCTTATTATGCCCTCAATCTTGGTCGGATCAACCAATATACCCTTCTGGTTGATGATGTGCTCCAAGAAATGCACCACGTGAAACTAAAACTCACATTTGGAGAATTTGGATATAGTCTGTACCAAAATTGCTTTCGATTTCTTTTACAATGACACTTGTACCCAAATTACTTGCCTGAAAGCCTTTAATGACCCACGAATAATTAATTAATTTACCTATTGATTTTTTTTTAAACTGCAAACTTTCCTAGTCCTGCTTCTAATCCTAAACACCACCTAAGTCTCCTGGTGAAACTTGAACGCATGAACTATTGATGGGCCACCATTTTGTTTTACAAGGAAATGATGAATTATGGTGACTTGGCTTTAAATATTGATATAAGTGGTATTTTTGGACGGTATTAAAATTGCACCGGTTTAGCCAAAAAAATATGTAAGAAAATCACGTGACCTAGTGATTGCCTACAAGTTCTAAATAATTATAACTATTTTATGGATTTTTATACCCACAATGGTATTTAGATAATCGGGTTTTATTTGATATTATAAAACACACAGCAAGAAATAAACCACAAAATCAAATTAAATCCATTTATAAGGGCGTTTGTGAAAAGATTATCCCAAACATTGTTACAAAGCTACATGGAACCTAATTCATAAGAAGAGGAAGTGTTCTTATGGATTTAGAGAAGCAATCTGCTTTGAAACGCGTTGGTTGAAGCTGCAATTTTTGCAGACTGATGAGCCTTTTTATCTCGAGATGATCCTTGTTCATTTGAACCCTTAAACAACTTCTTTATCTTCGAAAATGGACCATGGCTCTCCCCAAACCTAACAGTTTTCATGTTCTTGCGTCTATCAGGACTATCTTCAACATTAACATCGTATGATCTTCTCCTCCAAACCTTGTTAACATCAACGGAAGTGTTCAAGAACTTTTCCATTATTCAATCTCTAACTTTGTTGTACGATGGGAGCTTAACATGGGCAATATTTATAGGAGCATTATTTGAAGTACGTGCATGTGATGTATATGTACCATGTCAGAAGGATAAATAATTGTTTATAAAGTATGTACCTAGATCGTGGTAAGTGTCTCTCTAGATACAACATGTAGAGTTGCATTTTGGATCTGGTTTGTATGTGGAGAGATTCCTTTGTCTTTTTTATTTGTATATGTTTTTTTGAAATGTCGCAACACGTTTGTGATTTATACGATGTGCATTATTCATTCACATGCATTTGCTTTTGCATTTTATCTATAAATGTGAAAAGAATTATTTTTTCTTTCATTTGTATTCTTCATCATAACTATTCTTTTCTATGCGAATGATCTTCAAGTTGGACTTAATTACTTCAAGTATTTAATTAACTAGTCTTCACATGGAATGAAAATCATAATTTTATTGTCTAATTTCTATAAATGGTTTCTTCTTTAAATATATGAAATCTTTAACTAAATATACAAACCAAAATATTGCCGGAGTTCTTAGAGCTCAAAATACTACTTAGAATGGTGGCGTCTAAAGAAGGAGAAAACTTCCTTATGGTGTTGTGACATCAACAGTATTTATAACTTATTAAGAAAACTCTCATATTACTTGCCAAAGGAGTCCAGGCGTATGCTACAAATGGGTGTTCGAGTGGTGCGTAGTACCCCAACAACCATTCTCAAATGTAGGCTTGTTAGTCGATTATGCTACAAATTGAGGCGTATTAACGGAATAAGAGAAAGCTATTGATAGCTATATATTATAGGGTAATTTGGAGCATATGGAAGGCAAGACTACGGGTGTAAGTGAGATTAGCCAACTCGCGAAAAACTCGAAATCGACTTGACCTTAATTGAATCGAGCTCAAACTCAAGCTACTCAAGTACCTTATCAAGCCGAGCTGGAGTACTAAAATACTCAGCTCGTAAAGCTCGCGAGCTTAGTCTAGCTTAGTGTCTAATTAGTATCTTTTAGTCATTATCTTGTGTTAAAGTAAAAATAATGAAAATATTCCATCCTTATACATTATATTAGTATCTTTTAATCATTATCTTGTGTTATATGTACTAACAATTTAAAGTAAAATAATGAAAATTTCATATCCATATACATTATGAACCGACAGGAACGAGAAACTCAAATAGTATATAGTAGTAAAATAGAAAAAGAAAAATTATAGCTTCTAAGCAAGATCCGAGGATAAGGGGTCAGCTTTAAAATACATTTACACTCTATCTCAAGTATTTCTATATTTATATTTTTTAAATATATACAACAATAATATTTATTTTATGAGAAATTAAATATTTTCTTATTTTTTATTCCTACCAATCTTCTTATCAAAAATAATATTATGACATTGCTAGAAATATTTCAACCATATATTAAATATATATGGGATAATTTGTTTAATCGTAAAATAGAACCAAGTATATATCTAACCAATGGTTTTTTCACGATAATTTTTAGCAATTACTATCACAACTTTATAAATAAAAATAATTAAAAAAAACGTGCAAAAAATGATCTGTATGATTTTTGAAGTTCCTTTGTTTCGATCTAAAAAAATTTCAATTTACACCTTTCGTAAACACACAAAAATTGTCAGTTAGAATACTAGCATCATGAATATATATTAAAATTAACCATATCCCATCTAATTTTATAGACGGTGTTCCGTTAAATTAATCGAGTTTTTGTCCGATATGTCAACATCTAAAATCATCAATGTGTATCAATATATAGGAGTTACCGGTTTCCTTAATACTTTTTTTAAGAAAAAATTGCAAATTTAGTCTTTGTGGTTTGCAAAAATCTTTGGATGGGGTCCAAAAAGTTTCCAGCTTACACAGAAAGTCCAAAACCAAGGTTTTTCTAAGTTTTTGGTCCAAAAAATTTTGAAATTACCTATTTATCCTTTTAATTTCAGTTTTATCTTTTTTTTTCTTATTTATTTTAATACTTTATGAAACAAAAATAATAATAAAAAAAAAGATAGACCCATACTCCACCCCTATTGGTACCTCTCTCTCTCTCTCTCTCTCTCTCTCTCTCTCTCTCTCTTTTATATCCAGAAAAAAAAAGTCCATCCCTTGAATAGATTCTATCCTTGATATATCCATGTTCGGTACCCTCCCCCTTCTCTTTCTAACTTCACATTTCTGCAACACCTTGACGTCGGTGAACTCAAAGAGCCCTGACCACCCTTCCCCTCCCTAAATGTCTCTTCACCTTCTGAAAAAGTTTCATAAATTTCACTGCAAAACCTAATACCACCCTTATATCGAAAGGAGCTCCCCAAATTGCAGTCAAATCTCCGATTTTTGGTTCATATAACGCCATTATAGGCATTACAAAAGTTCTACACCGATTCATATACAAAACCTAGGTGTCATCTCGTCTCATTCAACTCTAATTTGGGCCTTTCACCTCCATTACACAACATCGATGGAAGAAACTAGCAGTCATTACACAAACCATCTTGAAAGACAGAACTAGGGACCTGAAGGTCGATAACCTCAAGATTAATCTTTGCAAACTTAGCTTAATCCTAAGGTTCGATAACCTCATGTCAGGTCGTAGAAGAAGACCCTTTGTTTTGGTTCAAATCATGTCTCGTTGGAACATATTTGTTGGTCTAAATGTACCCATTGTTGGGTTCCTCTGAAAATCCCCATGTGTTCGACAGAGATGGTAGTTGAAGTGGAGAAATGGAGGGAGAGAGAGTATACAGAGAAATGGTTAAGTGAATTCGAAACCAAATATGCATCTTCGATCAATTTCCCAATAAGATTCAAAATTAAAGCAATATTCAAACCAAAATTGAATGAATAGCAAAGACTTCCTTACGTTAAACCCCATGAATAAAAATAGACTTTTAGGGCTTCGAGCTATGGTGGGATTGAGCAATTTGAGAAGCAATCTGTTAGGATTCTTTGTGAACTTTTGAGTTTGACAGTGGAGAAGATTATTGAAGATGAACGATTAGCACACTTTCATAGAGATTTTGGTATTCCGGTTAATGTTGGTGTTGAGATATATATATATATATATATATATATATATATATATATATATATATATAGAGAGAGAGAGAGAGAGAGAGAGAGATGGGGTGAGATAACTTAATCTCTTTTTCTGTATTAATATTTACAAAATAAAAATAAAAATAACACAAAAAAGAAATTTAAAGGGCAAAACAATCAATTCAAGTGCTCCATGGACCAAAAATAAAAAATTTTCTTAAGTTTAAGACCAAAAACCTAGAAAACCCTTGATTTTGGACCTTCTGTGCAAGCTGGAAACTTTTTGGACCCCATCCAAAGATTTTTGCAAACCACAAGGACCAAATTTGCAGTTTTGTCCTTTTTTTAAGGTAGTAAGGAGAGGTGTGCAAGTGATGGCCAGTTCAATTGGCTTGATGCATTGGGTTTACATCCCCATGTGGGTTTGAGGTTGGGGTTTCAAACCCGGTAAAGCACAATTTGTGCACCTCTTGCAAATATGCCCCATATGTGGGGGAATTTTCCCTGGAAATCCTCATGAGGGCTAGGTTTGCCCGCTTTGCGGAGCTCAAACTCGGGGTCTACTCAGAAATATTGGGTAGTGGCTTCCGTTAATTCATTTGCCGTTTCCAAAAAAAAGTAAGGAGAGGTGTAATTATTTGTCATGCAAGCAACCCGTTATTGATTTTGTAGAGATAAAGTATTTTATCATTTAAAAGGAAAATGATTTGTAGACAATTACTATGTATGGGTTTTTACTTTTTAGGGAGAAGAATCCTCACAAATAAGATCTAATATCGCTACAAATGATAATGAGGCACATATGCATGACAAATTTGATGAGTTATGCACGATGGGTTTAGAGATATCCTAGAAGAAACTAGTATGGTATAATAATGTTAAAAGTGAAGATGCCAAAAGGGTTTATAGGGTTTTGGAAGATAGAAAGCGGGAGTTATTTCCAAGATGTAAATTTTTTCCCAATGATGGATAGCATGTTGGTGATTTGTTATCATCAATATTATTTAAGTGTAATGGAATTATTTTGTTGACCAAAGGTGATCTTGATAAATATTAAACAAGTAAGGAAGGTTTGGAGTACACACTTGTTTACGTTTGATTAAGTTTTCAAAGTACACTGTCATTTAGGGGTAGAGCCCCTAAACGAACGGGGTCCGGGGGCAGCGTCGCTGGGAGCGGGGTCCAAGGGGCGGCAGCCCCTGGTGGGGTCCAAGGGGCAGAGCCCCTAGCTGGGGAAATTTTTCAGAGAATTGACCATTGTTTATATAGGGTATGTTGCTATATAAAAAAAATGCATCAGAAAATCGTATTTTCAGAGAATTGACCATTGTTTGACCCTTATCCAAACTTCCGTTTTATTTCGGTTTTTATAGTTTATTACAGTTTGAAACTGTTATATGACAGCTTTCAGACAAAGATCATAAATTTGGTTTTGGTCTCATTTTTCTGGTACAGACGAAACTATCATCAAAGCATTCTAAATTCTTGTCTCTCTGAGTCTTATCTGATTAAAGAATATTGGGAGTACCATCCAAATGCTTTAATCTGAAATTGTTTTACACGATTCTCAGAATTCCAAGCCTTACTATACCCTAATTTCTAACAGAGCATGTTATCTTTACGAAAGAATGTTTTAATATGTCTTCAAAAGAGAGACATTTTTTACGCCTTTGAAGAATCCTCACAAATAAGATCTAATATCGCTACAAATGATAATGAGGCACATATGCATGACAAATTTGATGAGTTATGCACGATGGGTTTAGAGATATCCTAGAAGAAACTAGTATGGTATAATAATGTTAAAAGTGAAGATGCCAAAAGGGTTTATAGGGTTTTGGAAGATAGAAAGCGGGAGTTATTTCCAAGATGTAAATTTTTTCCCAATGATGGATAGCATGTTGGTGATTTGTTATCATCAATATTATTTAAGTGTAATGGAATTATTTTGTTGACCAAAGGTGATCTTGATAAATATTAAACAAGTAAGGAAGGTTTGGAGTACACACTTGTTTACGTTTGATTAAGTTTTCAAAGTACACTGTCATTTAGGGGTAGAGCCCCTAAACGAACGGGGTCCGGGGGCAGCGTCGCTGGGAGCGGGGTCCAAGGGGCGGCAGCCCCTGGTGGGGTCCAAGGGGCAGAGCCCCTAGCTGGGGAAATTTTTCAGAGAATTGACCATTGTTTATATAGGGTATGTTGCTATATAAAAAAAATGCATCAGAAAATCGTATTTTCAGAGAATTGACCATTGTTTGACCCTTATCCAAACTTCCGTTTTATTTCGGTTTTTATAGTTTATTACAGTTTGAAACTGTTATATGACAGCTTTCAGACAAAGATCATAAATTTGGTTTTGGTCTCATTTTTCTGGTACAGACGAAACTATCATCAAAGCATTCTAAATTCTTGTCTCTCTGAGTCTTATCTGATTAAAGAATATTGGGAGTACCATCCAAATGCTTTAATCTGAAATTGTTTTACACGATTCTCAGAATTCCAAGCCTTACTATACCCTAATTTCTAACAGAGCATGTTATCTTTACGAAAGAATGTTTTAATATGTCTTCAAAAGAGAGACATTTTTTACGCCTTTGAAAGAAGCAAAATTTCCTTACGGGTGTGCATCAAATATTGCAAGGTGTGTACATTCTTCATAAAGGAAAGTTGTGGGTTACAAGAGTCATGATGCTCATATTATATTTCAATATTGTTGGATTAGTGTCTAAGTCCATAACTATTTTTGTATGTACTTGACCCGATGGTGCATGGTCCTTTTGGGTTGCCTTCACCAAAACAACTTGATAGGATGAATTATAGAGAGAAAGGATTAATTATGATTTATTAATATATTATGAGAATAATATATTAAAGGAGAAATCATATTGTTTGATTAATATTAGTCAATAATTAATTAAGAATTAATTTTGTGGCTAGAAGACATTAATTAAACTTAAGGGACTAGAACTGTCAATTGTATGATAGTTGAATATTGGGCTAAGGGACTCCATATTAGAGGGGTGGAAGAATTCTATGGGGAAACCCATTAGAAATCGTCCAAGGCCTCTAAGGAGGGAGTCCATGGGTTGCTTAGGGCTTAAGCATCCAAATTAGGGTATCCTTGTTAGATAACCCTAATAGCCTCACTATTTAAGGACCCCTTGGGCACCAAAACCGTGGTGAATTGAATCCTTAGGGTTTCTACACATTTTTGGGTGTCTCTTCTCTTCTCCTCTTCATCCTCTTGCTCTTGGTGTTTGTGAACCATTAGAGGAGTGATATTTGTGACTCTAAGCTTTCTAAAGTCATTACAAGGAGGATTTGAGATTGTTATTGCTACATAACAATCAAGGTAATATCTTAAACCCATTCTTATGTTAATATTGATTATCATATGCTAGATCTAGGGTTTAAAGTCTTGGATGAATTGCATGTACAATAGAGAAACCTAGATCCAAGCATTATGGTTTGTATGAGCACATAGGATGCCCTTATGGCTTAAACCCATCAGTTGTATCAGAGCCTTGATTGTTCTCTATTGTATTGATGCCTTGCATGTTCATTCTTGTTGCAAAATCGAAATTTTGGCTTTCTGATTGACGAACTCGGCGAGTTCCAATGTGGACTCGGCGAGTCCATAGAGGAACTCGGCGAGTTCGAGCGTCAGAAGGAGGCAGTTTCGGGATTTCTTGCTGTTTTACTCAAAAATACTTACCTTAACTGTTATAGGTCATTAAAATTCGAATTTTAATCATATTTTGAGTGTATCCTTGATTAAACAAAAGATAATTACCAATTGATTAGATAATAACTTCCTTATTTGATTAAAGTTTGATTATTTGTATTAGTTGGGTAACTTAATTTGCAAGAAATTGAAATTTGGTCAAATATAGATAATGATAAAATTAATTGTTTAACTTATATTATTTGTTATTTGATCCTTGTGTTATGAAAAAGTTTAAAATTTTCTCCTTTAAGTTTTATAGTTTAAATTTGAACTCAAAAGTTTTGTTTTGAAATTTCAATAGTTGAAACTCTAATGTTTTGAAATGTTTCAAAACTTGCCCTCAAGTTTTTGAATTTAAAAGTTGATTGAAAGTTAATTTAGAAATGTTAAATTCTAAAACCCTAATATTGTTTTGAAAAGTTCAAATCACACCCTTATGGTTTTATTAATTAATTAAAGTGTATAATTAAAAGAGGTTTAATAAATCCATAAAGTTTTGGTTCACAACTTAATTGAATTAAAAGTATAATTGTTAAATTTGACCACCTAGTATTTTAAAAGTGTAAAATACACCCTATACTATATATAACATTAAAAATCTAACATTATATATATGTATGAGTAAAAGTCAGTCTTACCGTTAGTAGGCCTCATTCACGAAGCTGGTCTATAAGGGGTGTTTAAGGAAATTGCCTATAAAATGGCAATTGAATGGGTATCCACTCTTACCCACCGCACTCTTGACTAGTGGAGGGTCGTTAGCCGAACGGGTAGGATAGGACAGAAACCTTCCATTATAAGTATAATGAAGTACAAAAGTAACTAAATGCTTTTACAAAATTCCCAATCTTAGTTACTTTAGGCAAAAGTGAATTGATGCAATTCCATGAAATTACACTTTGTACCCTTGCGAAGACGTTAGTGGAGCGTGTGTGGTTAACCGGCACACTAAATGGTTCTAAGCAAAGGTAGCAAAGGGTGACTCAATGTTTGTCGTAGTTCGGTGGAGCGTGTGTGGTTAACCGGCACATCGAATAGGTGACTGTAACATATGGGGGCACCATGTAAGTTTGCATGGTTATTCACACCCGCTTTGTGATCCTCGGCATCCCAGTCACAAACTAGAGGGGCATATCGAGATTTAAACATGCCATTGAAAAGTTCAATGAATCTCAAAAGATCTAGGAATTTTCAATAGAATTAAAACTTAAACTGTTTTTTTTGTTTTTCATGGTGGAAAATTAGTGAATCGTCATTCACTTACCTTCAAATATTATGCAACTAGATTACGGCATCCCTTTTCTAGGTTGTAGCGTATTGTGTTGGGTCCTAGCCTTAATATCTCATTTGGGTGATTTATTAAGGACTCAATCAATAACCTAACTTGAATTTATTTATTTTCTCCCGTTTTGTAGATGTCAAAGTACGACAACTATGATCTTCCCAAATCCCGTGGAACAAGCATTCCACATGAAGATGATATTCCACGATTCAATCGAGGAACAAGAGATCATGCTTCACTTCCTCCACCTCCTCCAATTATTCTCCCTAACCCACAAGATCGAAGAATTGAAAGGTTCAATGTCACTAAAGTGTAACACCGTGATTTTCAAAAAACAGAATTTTCATTTAAATAATCAATTTAATATTAAAACACTTGGTAAAAATCTTATTCATATTTGAATTACAAAACATAGTTCCATTTTCATTTTCATAGACAACCAGGATCCTCCAAAATACAACTCTTTCTTCGGTGTGTACAATCGAACCGTTGCCATTCCGCGTTACTGAGAAAACCTGAAACAATATAACATAAACACTGTAAGCACGAAGCTTAGTGAGTTCCCCAATATACACCTTACGCACATACGCCTTTCCAGGCCCTGACCTTCCGGTCCACTGCACAATGCCTTCCGGCCCATGAGATAATCGCCTTCCGGCCCATAACGTGTTGCCTTCCGGCCCATAGCATATTTGCCTTCCGGCCCATAAGATAATTGCCTTCCGGCCCATAAGATAATTGCCTTCCGGCCCATAAACATATATAACACATAATACATTTACTCTAACACATAAAGCACATATATCATATATCAACCTGCCTTCCGGCCCGAAACATGCACAGCACATAATACATTTACTCTAATACTTAAAGCACATATATAGCATATCACACCTGACCTTTCTGTCACATAACACTTTGTCTTCCGGCCCATAGATAAACATGTATATCACGCGTAGCAGCTAACTTTCCATTTATAGCATATAAACATAACACATAACATATTTGACCTTCCGGTCACACAATCAAACCCTTCCGGGTACAGTATAGTGAGAAAACTCACCTCGCGGACGCTGGGAGATAGCAACTCCTGAAGTCCCTTGCACTTGATCCTTCGAGCTACAAGCTCCCTATAACATCATATATCTCTTATTAATACTTCTATCTTCCACGTTAACTGACCCTAAGAAATCACACCGGTCATCTCTGGTCAACAGTCCATTGTCAGCTCGGCTGGACTCGGCGAGTTCCCTGGCGACTCGGCGAGTCTGGTCGTTCTTCAATCCTCTAAAATTCCCCTTCTACTCGTCGAGTATCCCCTTTGACTCGACGAGTTACTCCTGGAAGAATCGCGGGGCCACCCCGACTCCACTCGCCGAGTCTGAAGAACAAACTCGGCGAGTCCCAGTGAATCTTCAAGCTACTCGCCGAGTCTGATCATCCGACTCGGCGAGTCCACGCCATGCAGTCGATCGAACTGCTTCCTGAGGTACATATTTTCCCGAATATACAAACATGGATCCTTCTGGACCTCTAAGGGTCCTAATACAAGGTTATAAACGTTGAATAACAACACAACAAACCATCTAGACTCCAAATGGGTTCCATAAACCCTAAATCTATATACACATCAATCACAGGAGAATGTAATCCGAGTTATTACCTGAATGATGTACCTTCCATGTCCCCAAACTTCAGAACTCGAACTCCCTGCAGTTCCTTTAACTAAAACCCTTCTCCTCCTTGCACAACAATTCCTTCAAGGTCACCCATGGCCTTCAAGCTTGCTCTAGACGCCTCAGTCGTTTAGGGTTCTCTTCAATCGGCCAAAAGGCCAGCAATGACGGCATAAGATCCCTTATATACGTCCCAAACTGAACGGCTAGGGTTTTCCGTTGAACAGCGTCAACTCGCCGAGTCCATACCTGGACTTGTCGAGTCCAGCCGCGAACCCGCGACCACAACTGCGACCCTACTCGGCGAGTCTGGCTCCAACTCGCCGAGTCTCCCCTTTAAAACACCCCAAAAAGCAATTAAACAATACTTGAGATTTTGGGCTGTTACAATTCTCCCCCACTAGAATTAGACTTCGCCCTCGAAGTCTCACTCTGAAAATAGTTCTGGATGCTGCTCCCGCACCACACGTTTCGGCTTCCCTAGACACCTCCGATCTCTTCCGAGGTTGCCACTGAATCAATACCAGAGGTACCTCCTTGTTCCTCAGAAACGTGATCTTCCGATCCCTGATGGCCACTGGCCTCTCGGCGTAACACAGGCTCGCATCCACCTAATCGTTCTCTAGTAGAACCACTGCTGACTCATCTGCTATACACCTCTTCAATTGCGACACCTAAAAGTGTCATGGATCCATCCCAATTCCGTTGGCAGCTCCAACCGGTAGGCCACTTTTCCTACCTTCGCACCTTCACGCAAAGACCCAACATACCGGGCCCCTACTTACCCCTCTTCCTGGATCGAAACACCCCTTCCCAGGGAGAGACCGTCAGGAATACGAAGTCGCCGACCTGAAACACATGCTCGTAACGGCGTCTGTCTGCACAACCTTCCTGTCAACTCTAAACGATCTTTAACCTCGGATTAACCTGTTGCATCTGCTCTGTCGACCAAAACACGATCGCCGTACTGTCCACCACTTCCTGCAACCGAGAATTTCCCAAGACGCGACTCTGCTCTAAATCTCAATGATCACACGACCCATAAGGGTTATGAAACTCTGAATCACCGGTTCCCCGATCCTAAGCCCACTTTATCCATATCGGAACAACTGAGGGACCTATTCTCAATTCTCAGGGCAACTCTCACGAGTTCACCTCTTGCAATCGTATACACATGCTGCACTCGCCCCAACATACCTTTCCCTTCCCTCACTTAGTGAAATCCGCTTAACAACCTTGCCACTACTCCCTGTATCACACATGCACTGGATCTGCTCGCAAGGACTCTCGGGTCCATGCATTACCTTTCCTCAACGAACGAGATTCCGACATCACCTTCCATGCAACAGCTCAAAGGGCGGCATACTAATGCACTAATGATGGCTGTTAATATGGAACAACTCAACCAATGATAATTACGTACCGCGGCTTCCTCCGACAGCTAATACACATGCCCGAAACATGTCTTCGAACGTCCGCATCGTTCACCCTCTCTAAAGTGTCCTCAGATGTCATCATGATAAGCTCCTTTCCCATATTCCTCTTCAAGACTAAGTACCAGATCAACTTTTGGCTCCACATCTGAGCCCCCAACGGTCACCCATATCGCGATCCAAATATTCCACTGTCTTTTCTCCCCGTGACCACTATCCCGACCCAGTGACACGTAAGTCACAAAATCTTCTTTTCCTCGTGAGAGAAAATACAATCCCACCAAGGATCGTCTCAACTCTAATCTCTGGTTTCTGCTGTGCCTCTTCCTTGCGTATCTCCCCGCATCTTTCGACAGAGACGAAGACCCCCGTCTCGCCCCCGACTCAACATCCAAGCTCCAAAGACTCAATACCAGGGCTACCCAAACTCGAAACTCTTCCACCTCATACGCTGCTCGAAAATATTCCAACATAAAAATTCTCTTGCCACCCAGTGAGTACTGCAACTCCACGCAGTATCACAACACCCTCTGACTAGTGAGTACTGCGACTCGAACATCCACCACAGACTATGGAGGCAATCAACATAACGAACGCCCATCTTGCGAAAATCCACCCTCTCAAATAATCTCCCTGAATGCCCATACCCGAAGACTCCTACTAAATCCGCAGATACCTAATATGCCACACGTCGATTCAATTCGGGATTCCCGAATAACTCCAAAATAAGGATATCATACCCGAATATCCCAGAATACTACCACCACCACTGATCCCCTGCACCCCATAATTAAATCTATATTTTCCCCGCCTTACAACCTTGGTGCATCTAATTTCTCGATTGGAATGCGAGATAACGTTGACGTACGAAATGCGCTAATAATTCTCCAAATCCCTTTTTCCCGACACTCAAAATCCAAACAAGGATACGCATACCGACTCCGGAAGTTGACTGCCCAATCATTCTCTATCTCTTTGCAACAACACTAATCACCTATCATGGATACGTTCGTTCTCCTCTTCAAGTACTTCCCGCATTAACTCACTCTGACCCCTTTACTCGATCATCGACACCTCTGGTCTCATGATTTCCTACTGCATCTCTATACTCCACTTATAACTACTCTTGGCAATTCTTTGTTTTCTACGTACTGCACCCGGTTCTCCCCCACTAGGGTTCGAACCGTCACTAGTTAGCATACCATCAACCCACGACTATCTTTCACCAGCGAAATCGTACCTGCTCCAGGAAAGTGCTGTGCAACGCCCAATAGTCCCTCCCCTTATGAAGTCAATCAACCCTCTATACTCTGAACCTCTGGTTAACTCTCCAAGAACTTCTCATCACGGCTGCCTCTAATAGTTCCAAATCCCATACCAATCTAATACTAAGCACCTGCACTGCTCGATAACATCTTTGACTCGTAGACTGCACCGCAAAATCATCGTTCCTCTCATCTCAACTCATCAACCCATATCCAACGCCGGATTTGTCCCAAGGACAGGAACTCACTCTCAACCTAGACGAAACTCTCTGCACTGCAAAACTCGACTGAATTCTTCACTGCTACCACTATAACACAACCTGTCATTCTCAATTAGGTGTGGTGTGGTTCTCGACTACCTCAGTCCCAACTGACTGTCTGCTCATGGTAAATCACTGTCTCGCGGTACACCCGCTACCTGATGCTCTGAGGGAAGTCATTATCGAAAACTACCTGCAGGGTGTACTCCCAAATCCAGAACTGAAACACCAGACCCCCCGTGTCTTGCACACGAACATAAATGGCACTACCCACCTAGAAGGTGACCTCTCCTCTATCGACTGATTTCTCGACTCAGACCGAAATTTCCCTCTTCCTTTAACTCCCTACCACAATACTCTGATAGGTACCCGCCTTTCCTCCTCTCAAGGAACGCCTCTCCATCCTCAATCATGGTCCACAGGCCTAAAACCCATAGCGTCCGATCTCTACCTCATCGATCATAACCGGATAACAAGTTAGTCACCAGCATCATCCACTACGAACCATGGTACTCATCCCATGACATGCCTTCTCAATTTGCTCCGGTGTATGGTACCTGAACCATAGCATCACCCTCCATCTGCTCCAACGTATGGCACTCGAACCACAACATCTATTTTAATCTGTTCCGATGTATGGTGCCCGGACCATAACATCACCCCGCAATCTGCTCCGATGTATGGTGTTCGAACCATGACATCACTCCTCATTCCGTTCCTTAGGACCTTCAAAATGCTCCCTGTATCAAGTATGGGTCCTCTGCTTTCAGTAGTACGGGCCCATACTACCTGCCACATCTACCCATACTTTCCACACGGACCATCCCAGAGTTCCTAAGTAGCTGATCGAGCTACTCTTTCACCAATCCCCTCACGCGTGCTCGCTCTCCAGCGAAATCCTCTACTCTACCAGCGCACTCATCTGGCTAGGTTTACTCCCTAGTCCCTTCCGCCGTCCCCCCACTTCTTTGCTATCAGCTGCTGAAGAGTTCCTAATGATGCCAGCCATCTACCTCCTGAGTATCATCATACTCACTTAGTAGCTGACTCCCATCATCGAGAACTCCACAAAGCACGAAGCAAGCAACATTCGAGCATCGAAGCATACATAGGACTCCCTATCCTTGATAGCTCCACCTTCTCGGCTCATCCTCGGAAGTACCACTGTACTCTGTAGCTCTACCCCTCGTGCGTTCTAACTAGATACCCTCACTCATCACATACACACAAAAGCATAACGCACATATAACAACAAGCCCTAGGCTAAGGCATCACAAATCAGGCCACTCTAGTCCTAAGATATGAAATTCCTAGCCTGTCTCTAGCATGCAATAATATCTCATAAAGTACATAATAGATATTTCATAACACAAAAGTAAGGGTATTTTGGGAAATCACCGTTTGGCTCTGGCTGATTGTACACACTGCTCTTTCTTGCTTTCTCTTTGAACTCTTATTCACTTTTAGAAAACTATTTATTTGAAAACTTTTTCTTACTTCCTCAGTTTGAGTCCAGATTTACCCGTAGGCACGTCCGAATCTCTCAAACCAAGGCTCTGATACCAATTGTAACACCGTGATTTTCAAAAAACAGAATTTTCATTTAAATAATCAATTTAATATTAAAACACTTGGTAAAAATCTTATTCATATTTGAATTACAAAACATAGTTCCATTTTCATTTGCATAGACAACCAGGATCCTCCAAAATACAACTCTTTCTTCGGTGTGTACAATCGAACCGTTGCCATTCCGCGTTACTGAGAAAACCTGAAACAATATAACATAAACACTGTAAGCACGAAGCTTAGTGAGTTCCCCAATATACACCTTACGCACATACGCCTTTCCAGGCCCTGACCTTCCGGTCCACTGCACAATGCCTTCCGGCCCATGAGATAATCGCCTTCCGGCCCATAACGTGTTGCCTTCCGGCCCATAGCATATTTGCCTTCCGGCCCATAAGATAATTGCCTTCCGACCCATAAGATAATTGCCTTCCGGCCCATAAGATAATTGCCTTCCGGCCCATAAACATATATAACACATAATACATTTACTCTAACACATAAAGCACATATATCATATATCAACCTGCCTTCCGGCCCGAAACATGCACAACACATAATACATTTACTCTAATACTTAAAGCACATATATAGCATATCACACCTGACCTTTCTGTCACATAACACTTTGCCTTCCGGCCCATAGATAAACATGTATATCACGCGTAGCAGCTAACTTTCCATTTATAGCATATAAACATAACACATAACATATTTGACCTTCCGGTCACACAATCAAACCCTTCCGGGTACATTATAGTGAGAAAACTCACCTCGCGGACGCTGGGAGATAGCAACTCCTGAAGTCCCTTGCACTTGATCCTTCGAGCTACAAGCTCCCTGTAACATCATATATCTCTTATTAATACTTCTATCTTCCACGCTAACTGACCCTAAGAACTCACACCGGTCATCTCTGGTCAACAGTCCATTGTCAGCTCGGCTGGACTCGGCGAGTTCCCTGGCGACTCGGCGAGTCTGGTCGTTCTTCAATCCTCTAAAATTCCCCTTCTACTCGTCGAGTATCCCCTTTGACTCGACGAGTTACTCCTGGAAGAATCGCGGGCCACCCCGACTCCACTCGCCGAGTCTGAAGAACAAACTCGGCAAGTCCCAGTGAATCTTCAAGCTACTCGCCGAGTCTGATCATCCGACTCGGCGAGTCCACGCCATGCAGTCGATCGAACTGCTTCCTGAGGTACATATTTTCCCGAATATACAAACATGGATCCTTCTGGACCTCTAAGGGTCCTAATACAAGGTTATAAACGTTGAATAACAACACAACAAACCATCTAGACTCCAAATGGGTTCCATAAACCCTAAATCTATATACACATCAATCACAGGAGAATGTAATCCGAGTTATTACCTGAATGATGTACCTTCCATGTCCCCAAACTTCAGAACTCGAACTCCCTGCAGTTCCTTTAACTAAAACCCTTCTCCTCCTTGCACAACAATTCCTTCAAGGTCACCCATGGCCTTCAAGCTTGCTCTAGACGCCTCAGTCGTTTAGGGTTCTCTTCAATCGGCCAAAAGGCCAGCAATGACGGCATAAGATCCCTTATATACGTCCCAAACTGAACGGCTAGGGTTTTCCGCTGAACAGCATCGACTCGCCGAGTCCATACCTGGATTCGTCGAGTCCAGCCGCGAACCCGCGACCACAACTGCGACCCTACTCGGCGAGTCTGGCTCCAACTCGCCGAGTCTCCCCTTTAAAACACCCCAAAAAGCAATTAAACAATACTTGAGATTTTGGGCTGTTACATAAAGACCTATTGGAAATGAAACATGAAGATGGTAAACCCGTGTGTGCCCAAGTTCTAGGAATGAAATCACACATCGATAGGTTGATAATGTTGGGTGCATCATTCCCTGATAAGTTGGCTGTGAACTGGGTTCTGCAGTCACTCCCTGAATCATATAATGAGTTCAAAAGAAAGTATTATATGATGGATCATGATGCAAGCCTCATTGACTTAACTTACATGATCATTGCTGCTGAATCAGAAATGATTTGGCAAGGCAATGAAGCATATTTGTTGGGAAAGTCAACCAACCATGCTTCCGAGGACGTTCTTGGAGAACCGACCTGCGTTTGTGGCCAAGAGAAAGGGCGTTGGATACAAGTCTTCCCTAAGAGCCTGAAGAGTCCAGAAGATGGGAGAGTCAAAGAGTATGGTTGTGCTTCAGGTAAAATCCATTATCTCACTCCGTTAAGTTCCTATTCGTTGATTCTTAATACATGATGTGATAAGATTGCATTTGAATGTTGTGCAGGATCAGTGAAAAGAGAGGAAGCTTGATGAAAGAGCAAGATGAGTCTAATCAAGAAGAAATGGATCTCGATCGCATGGATTTGAAGATTAGATTTTGAGCTTAGAAAGTAATGATAGAGTTGTTAGGAATTTTTCCTTTTGACTGCATAGTTTTAAGTTGATTTTGCATTGTAAGGACAAATGTTTTCCGCTGCTTGTATGAATAAAATAAATTTTGGTTTGACTCATTTATTTATTTCCTTGCAATGAAATCGTTATGAAAAATTGATGTTTGCATATTTCTACAACAAATGGATGTGATTCTTAATTATGTTATTTATGGAAATGTCAAGAATTTACCAAATAGGGAGAGTTTCTCATCGCCCAAGTTTCAGTTTGACAAAAATTTGGAATCATGCAACTTGGTTGCACGATGAATGAGAAATTTCATATTTGGAAATTAGACTAATTCGTTGACAAAGTGTCAAGTGAAGGACTAGGAGATCGAGTACACAAAGTTGTGTGTTGATCAAGTCCACCATAAGAGTGACAAAGATATTCGTCATGATTTACTAAAAGTTTAGTAAATATGATTATACTTATAAGATTAAGTGTAATTCTAAATTGATTGAAAAGGTTTAAATCAATAGCAGAACGAATAAGAAGAATCAAGTAGGCAGAAAGATAAAAGTTTCTCTATTCTAAGAAGAAGGGAGAGTACCTTTTATTATGTTTTATGATAGGTCTTAATGATTAAGAACCATATCTTGATTGATTCTCTAAGTGAGTCTTAGTACAATGGTATGACTGAGAAGAGGAATCAAGAATTGAAGAAATGGTTAAATCAAAAAGGTCAATCGTACTTTGTTCCAAAACAAGTCTTAGAGTTAAGATTGTGACATTGAGTGACAAGTCTTAAGAAGGTTTATAACATTCATCAAATGTAGAATTTGGAAAAAGGTTTTCTTATTCTTGCACATTTGAAATTGGTAATTTGTAATGTCTTGGATAAGACAAAGATCAACAAGGACCAATTTTGTGTGGTGTTTTGTCTTGATAAAAACTACACGAACTCTTGAATATTTTTCTGTCAAGAAAAGTTTATTGTCAAGAGAATATTATATGTCAAGGAGTCAGTGGGAGTCTTAATGGTCTTGAAAAGGTTTCAAGAACAATCAAAATAAACCTTATCGATCATCACTAGCACACGAGTTGAGGTTCACAACTTATCGTGCTGACACTATCTTGTTTATGTGCCATTTCAATTGAGTTAATTATGCATATGAGTTCTATGAGTTCTCATTTGAATGCATAGAAGGCAAGCACCTTGATCAATGAAGAATACATTTACAGGAAAGAGTGAGTTGTTTAACTACTTGGAAGACATGGTGGGCACTCGTGTTGCCATAAGGCAAGAAATCAAGATTTAGAAGTTCGGTCCATATGAGTTTGGATTTGTCACAAACCTTGGTTTTGACATATTCACATGGATAGGATCACATACACCATTAAAATCTAAGTGTCATAAGATTCCCTCCTTCATGAAAATGATTGTGAGGAAATGCTTTCACTAAGATAAATTTTAAGAAGATGGTGATTGTGAAAATTGGATTCTCGAATTCGATTATTGTTACGGTATCCCTTTCTATTATTCGAATTGTGAGATTTGGCAATTAGTCTGAATTGTTTAGACACACATATGAGCTATCTAAGGCAAAGGTGTATAAGCTTAGATAAAAGATTATCAAGGCATTAGGTATTAGAAACATGAACTTAAGAAATTCAATAGGTATTGTTTTTCTGGAAGTTAAGCTGGTTTCTGAATACATGTCAAAGCTAGTGGGAGCATAAGTGCTATGATTATATGATAATAATCATCATGATAGTGGGAGCATAAATTTTGTGCTTGTATGATTATTATGGAAAGTATTTCAAGTTAGCAATATTAATTATAGAAAACAAGAGTTATACTTTGCAAAGTTGTAAGGATTGAATAGTTGTTTTGCTATAATTAAGGGAGAGAATATTATGCTTCATTTCATAACTAGAGGCTCAGGTTGTGGAATGTTAATAAACTTAGTTAAGGATACATAGTGTGTTCGTAAATTTCAAGTATGATTACGGAATTCCTCTTCATAGTTCGAATTGTGAGAACGTGACACATAAAAAATTATGGCAGAAGATTGATAAAGTATCAAATATTTATGTAAGACATTATGCATCATGTCCCATACGCTTTGGATATAGGATCGATTGAAAATGCTATAATATTTTACCATTCTAAAATTTTCCAAATGACTAGCGCATTAAGAGGAAATAAGGACAAGAATCGGTTTTGACTAAGATAATTAAACAACTATCAAAGGACGATCCAAAGCTCGCTGAGGATTGGTCGCTTGTGAGAAGTTGGAAGTATGATATTGGATGGACCATATCAACATTATTATGAATATATAAGATTCTATTAAGAATGAGTTGTCATATGGCAAATATGGAAATGGTTCCATATTGGGAGTTGGATATTGAGAGTCTATGTCTAGATTAGAGAATTTTATGCAAAAGGATTTTCAAAGGAATGTACTTTGAGAGAAAAACATCACGTCTATAGAATTGTATTGTAACAATCACAAATAGAGAACTTTGTAATTTCATTGGCAATTGTCATTGTGACTTTTGTGCTATGACATTACGAAAGGATCATTGCATAAAATGTTAGAATCTAGCATATTCTATAAGTGGCAAGAATTTGATATTCTTTCACTTGTGAAAAGGATTAGGAGTCGTGAAATGAGTATGATTGGAAATGTGTGCAATTGATCTATTTCACAAAGTAAGAACCATAGGTAAACATTGTGTGCATGCTAAGAACATGGGACAAGTGTTGTAATAATTCAGGTAAGAAGTTGATTACTTGAAACAACAAATAATGAGTAATCGATATGGTTATAAATAAAAGGGGTGTTATTTATACTCAAGGGTTTGGGACCATATAGGATTAGTATTATTCTTGTGTTTCACTTTGCATGTTTTGACTTCCTGAATAATTTAATTGGTTTAGAACAGTCAAATTATTTGAATGGGCCACAGTCGTTCATATGTTGGATGTAGGTATTAATGAAGACTGTCGTGAATTGGTGTGTGAATTGTCTAAAGAGTATTAGATATAAGCAAATGTTTGCTACAACGTTCATCAGTGCTTATGAATATGATTTGAGCATTGGATAAAACCCACGCTCACAAGAATCATTACATGGATTTGATCACGCGTGATTGTGAGTCGATAATATTGTATATTCTTGAAACCGAGATGTGTGAATTGTATCTTGCGAACCAATTTCACATTGATAATATGGAAACACACCAGTAACTTAGTGTTATAAAACATATTGTTGTGTGTGATTCGGTAAGTGAGTGCAAGCAAGCATTGAATCAAAGTTTATCCGTTCCTTTTATCCAAAGTAGGATAAAAGAGATATATGTGGGCCTTTCGATGATTTAGTGATGGCACCTAAGCACTTGGCCAAGCTGGGACTAATTTGATGTGTTCAATTGTAGTCTGTTGTCAGTCATCATAAACCGGAAATCGGGAAACATCATAGAGAGAATGATTATATTTCATGTCTCATATCTATACGATATCTAGAATGGAGGAATATATAATCCCTTATCTAAAGGACATGCGTATCTGATAAGATCAGAGTTGACAGCGGCTTTGGAAAGCTACGATTGCAGATCAGGATCTGAAGTCATACGCAGAATAGTTTTTAGACGTATCCAAGTGGGAGACTGTTGGATTAGTGTCTAAGTCCATAACTATTTTTGTATCTACTTGACCCGATGGTGCATGGTCCTTTTGGGTTGCCTTCACCAAAACAACTTGATAGGATGAATTATGGAGAGAAATGATTAATTATGATTTATTAATATATTATGAGAATAATATATTAAAGGAGAAATCATATTGTTTGATTAATATTAGTCAATAATTAATTAAGAATTAATTTTGTGGCTAAAAGACATTAATTAAACTTAAGGGACTAGAACTGTCAATTGTATGATAGTTGAATATTGGGATAATCGACTCCATATTAGAGGGGTGTACGAATTCTATGGGGAAACCCATTAGAAATCGTCCAAGGCCTCTGGGGGCCTAAGTATCCAAATTAGGGTTTCCTTGTTAGATAACCCTAATAACCTCACTATTTAAGGACCCCTTGGGCACCAAAAACGTGGTGAACTGAATCCTTAGGGTTTCTACACATTTTTGGGTGTCTCTTCTCTTCTCCTCTTCATCCTCTTGCTCTTGGTGTTTGTGAACCATTAGAGGAGTGACATTTGTGACTCTAAGCTTTCTAAAGTCATTACAAGGAGGATTTGAGATTATTATTGCTACATAACAATCAAGGTAATATCTTAAACCCATTCTTATGTTAATATTGATTATCATATGCTAGATCTAGGGTTTAAAGTATTGGATGAATTACATGTACAATAGAGAAACCTAGATCCAAGCATTAGGGTTTGTATGAGCACATAGGATGTTCTTATGGCTAAAACCCATCACTTATTTGCTTCAATTTGCGGTAAGAAAGTCATTACCGAAGCATGTTGTGATTCCTTTGATTAGAATGAGTGCTTGTTTTAGAAGTTTATGCAATAAGGTAATTAAGCCTCAAACAACCTTGATCGATTACAATTAGAAATAACTTAAACTTTGTGTGAACTTGAAGAAATATTATTGCCAAGTCTTTTTTTTACAATAATGGTAAATTAAAAACCTCAATGTTGTTGATTTCTCAAATAACTTCCTATTTTTGAGAAACCCTGAATACCCATTGAATTTCTGATTGCAATAATAGGGGGATATGAACTTGGTGTTGAATTTCATAGGTAGACCATATCTTTTTAAGACTAAAAATTAGTATATATATTTGACTTAGTAGGCAAAATTCTACAAGAAGTGTTTGTATAGTCATTGTTCACCACACAAAGTACCTTTTAATGTATGAAGTATGTGATGTTCTGATCAGAATAACACCAATTCACATAACAATGAGACTTAACTACATTAGAATGTTGTACTCTATGCTTGAAAATAAGTATATTTGATGTTATCAAAGCATGCATTGTCAATGTTGTTGATTTCTCAATGTTGTTGATTTCATTACATGCTTCTAGTGTAGTGCTTTTATTCGATTTTTTTTCTTGATCAACATCATGTTATTTGTCATCAGCTTTAGATTCATTTGAATCAAATGTTTCTATTTTATGTTGTTTCTTTAACATGTTGTAATCCATAAATATGAATCATGAAGTTTTTTTATTTTTAGTTTTTTAAGTCGATTCTTTCATGGACTTACTTTATAAAGTTATTATATGTAGCTTTTCTAAATAGGAGAAAAACTACAATGTTCGAACAAGCAAGTAAAATGTTTATTAGATACGTGTATCTAAGAGGTCAACAAAATTGGTAGAAAATTAGGTAGCATGCACAAGGAGTCTTGGGTTACGTTAGGGAAAGCTCTAAAAGAAAAAGTTTGACATGGATACTTCACAAAAACAATTGAAAAATGCTTTTGATAATCTAAAAGCTAAATACATAGGATGGAAATATTTGAGAAACAAGTCACGGAATTTATACAATGCTCAAAGAAATTCATTTGCATTAGTGAACACAGAATGGGAAGAATTCAAGAAGGTGTGTCTATATAATTTAATTTTTTTAGTTTATGTCCAATTTTAGTAATGATGTCAGAATACTTATAATTACTATTAACCTTGGTTTAGGGTCATCCAAAGGCAGGATCATTGAGGACACACACATTGCCTTATCCCAACCTTTGTGCATCTTTGTTTGATGGAGGTAGTGCCAGCAGTAGCAATAAATGGACCTCTACTAAAACGACACTCGCAGATACATCATCTTCTTCTCATCGTGTCCAAAGAATTCTGACTGATGACAACCCTTTTAATGGCCTAGAAGATGATGATGATGACGCTTCCAATGACACTAGTGCTCGAGCTCCTAGTGATAAAGCATATGGTGCTTCTACGTATAGGTTCGATAAAAGGGTTAAAACCAATGATGCTTCTACTGATAGGACCGATATGGATAAAGCCTCTAAAACCTCTATTAGTCTTAATGATTTGAGTCTTGATATGCATAAAGCTCTGCAACATTTGGTGAACAGCAAGTAAGGGCCAGTAGTAGAAGAATGTCATGAGAGGTTGAAGCTAGTTGGATTAGACCCAATTGATCCTATAGTTTTGGCATCCTTTCACCTTTTTGGAATGTCCATGAATATGATAGAGGCATGGATGACATTGCCACCGATACCTGAGATCTTAAAAGGGTGGATAAAGATGACTGACACCACATTAGGGATGTTTAAGTAGCCTTTATGCTTACGTTTTTTCTTTCAATTTGAACAATTATGTGTTTCTTGAACTTATTTTTGACATTATGTTTTTTGCTATCATTTGAATGATTGTGTACTTGTTTTACACAAATAATGATAGTATTAGGATTATATGCTTATTTGAAATAAAATGTGTGCTTTAAATATAATACGAATGCTTATGTTTTTTGCTTTAGCATATTGGGATTTAACAACTATTGATGGTTTAACAAGTTCACAATTGTAACGCCGCAGATTCGGGCTAGTAAATTTAAAGGCAATAACCATCAAAAAATGACTTTTTTTTATAGAAGATTATGTAGAGTAAATAATCTTAACCGACTTATAGTATATGTCACAAAGATTCCGTACATATAAAGAACGTTGAAATTTGACTTATAATGAAAAAGTTATGACCCATCGAAGTTTTACGACAAAACCGGCACGGCGTCGTGTATCGTAAAAACTGAATTTTTGATAAACTACTTTTTAGCCTTGTCGATCAAAATGAAATTCGTAGAAGACGTTAAACCAAAATCGAGCATATAGAGAACGTCCAAGTTTGACTTCGTATGAGGAAGTTATGATTTTTCTAAGATTTAGCATAACAGTATACAGCCTGGAAATCCAATTTTAAATCGATCGATTGTTAGCTGACAAAATCTAAATGAGAATCGAAGATGTCGTTAATAGAAACTCAACGATATAAAGACAGTCGAAAATGGATGTCGGATGAAAAAGTTATGAATTTTTAACGGACTTTATGTAATCACACAAAAAAAATTCAACGAAAATTTTCATTTTTAATTCTATAAAACATATGTCTCAACATTAATCCTCATAATCAGACAACAAATTTTCAAAAAAATTATTCGAATCCAAGATCCACAAACATAGCTCCATATCAAAAGTGTGTGTGTACAATCACGCCGATGCCTTCCCACGATGCTCTAGGGTACCTTTAACACATAACACATAACACATAACATGGTAAGCACGAATGCTTAGTGAGTTCTGCAAAATACCTCATACAACATTTTGCCACTCGAGGCTATACTCTGTAAGACCCTCTGGTCAATGTATCTCAGCGAGATCCTCCAGTCTCGTAGCTCGTTGGACCCTCTGGTCCGATCTAGCTCATTAGAGCCTCCGGTCCGATCTGATTGAAGACCCTCTGGCCTAGTAAATCTTTGAACCCTCCGGTCCGGTCAAAATAGCACATAGCATACATAATCACAAAACACATAATCTCAAGCAAACACGTATGACCTTTCGGTCCACACATAGATAGCACCCTCGGTACTGTATAGTGAGAAGACTCACCTCGGGTAAACTCGAATGATCTCGAACTCAAAACACTGATCTAGCCTCCGCCTAATCACAAACAAAAATTATCTCTAATTAATAATGGCTCTCAAAGGCTAGACTAATCCTTTCCTATGCTCTCTCAGAAGGTTAAAAGACCATTCTACCCCTCCAATGGTCCAAAGTTCCACTTGTTGACTAAACCCTAAAAGTCAACGAAAGTCAACCCTAAGGAGTATGTGGCGCATAACAACTCTGTACGTTGGGTGTACTCAGATGCTATACAGAATCGGGGACACTCGACCCCTATGTTGCGCGTACTGGGATTACGCCCAGCGTACGCCCAGTTTTCACAATCTTCATGATTTTTGTTCTTAATCGATTAAGACACAAGCTCATATCCCATATATGGTCACTCTAATGCCTCTTAATCCATAAATCCAGTTACTTTACGCCATTGCATGGCTGTAAAGGTCATCATCATCCAAATCACACCACTTCCTTCACTAAGGAGCTCATATCTCATGCATGGCTCACTCTTAACGTCCAAGATTGGATTTTTATGGAACTATATCACATTATATACTAAATATGGGTTGCTCAATGTCTATAGAGCTCCTTTACTCATAAAGTCTCCACCTTTGGGACAACAACCCTAGAAATGGTCCATAATGCACAAATCAAAAAGGTTGAGAAAGCTCTGATCTTTTTACCTCCAACTGATGCTCCAACTTCAGAAAACTCATATCCAAAGCCTGCCCTCCAACTCTAGTCCCTTCAATAGCACCTCCTTCTCTTTAAAAGCACTCAAGAACACTTTCAAACTCAACCACATTCACACAAGCTCTAGAACGAGGGTTAGGGAACACTTAGGGTTTTGCTCTCTGGAAATGGTGGCTAAAAGTGAGGCCATAATGTTCCTTATATAGGGATCACCCCCACAATTAGGGTTTCAATCTGAACCTAGTACGTACAGCGTACACTATGGTACGCCCCGCGTACTGGGTAGCCTCTGTGTCACGAACACGCTAATGAGTACGCGCAGCGTACTCTCCCTTATGCCCAGCGTACTCAAAAACCATACATTATTTTCAAGGACTAATTTTGACATCTTGCGGAAAGAAAAGGATCAAAGAGATATACCTGAATTCTGGGATATTACAATTCTCCACCACTAGATACCTGAGATCTTAAAAGGGTGGATAAAGATGACTGACACCACATTAGGGATGTTTAAGTAGCCTTTATGCTTACGTTTTTTCTTTCAATTTGAACAATTATGTGTTTCTTGAACTTATTTTTGACATTATGTTTTTTGCTATCATTTGAATGATTGTGTACTTGTTTTACACAAATAATGATAGTATTAGGATTATATGCTTATTTGAAACAAAACATCTGCTTTAAATATAATACGAATGCTTATGTTTTTTGCTTTAGCATATTGGGATTTAACAACTATTGATGGTTTAACAAGTTCACAATTGTAACGTCGCAGATTCGGGCTAATAAATTTAAAGGCAATAAGCATCAAAAAATGACTTTTTTTATAGAAGATTATGTAGAGTAAATAATCTTAACCGACTTATAGTATATGTCACAAAGATTCCGTACATATAAAGAACGTTGAAATTTGACTTATAATGAAAAAGTTATGACCCATCGAAGTTTTACGACAAAACCGGCACGGCGTTGTGTATCGTAAAAACTGAATTTTTGATAAACTACTTTTTAGCCTTGTCGATCAAAATGAAATTCGTAGAAGACGTTAAACCAAAATCGGGCATATAGAGAACGTCCAAGTTTGACTTCGTATGAGGAAGTTATGATTTTTCTAAGATTTAGCATAACAGTATACAGCCTGGAAATCATATTTTAGATCGATCGATTGTTAGCCGACAAAATCTAAATGAGAATCGAAGATGTTGTTAATAGAAACTCAACGATATAAAGACAGTCGAAAATGGATGTCGGATGAAAAAGTTATGAATTTTTAACGGACTTTATGTAAACACAAAAAAAAATTCAACGAAAATTTTCATTTTTAATTCTATAAAACATATGTCTCAACATTAATCCTCATAATCAGACAACAAGTTTTCAAAAAAATTATTCGAATCCAAGATCCACAAACATAGCTCCATATCAAAAGTGTGTGTGTGTACAATCACGCTGATGCCTTCCCACGATGCTCTAGGGTACCTTTAACACATAACACATAACACATAACATGGTAAGCACGAATGCTTAGTGAGTTCTGCAAAATACCTCATACAAAATTTTGCCACTCGAGGCTATACTCTGTAAGACCCTCTGGTCAATGTATCTCAGCGAGATCCTCCAGTCTCGTAGCTCGTTGGACCCTCTGGTCCGATCTAGCTCATTAGAGCCTCCGGTGCGGTCTGATTGAAGACCCTCTGGCCTAGTAAATCTTTGAACCCTCCGGTCCGGTCAAAATAGCACATAGCATACATAATCACAAAACACATAATCTCAAGCAAACACGTATGACCTTTCGGTCCACACATAGATAGCACCCTCGGTACTGTATAGTGAGAAGACTCACCTCGGGTAAACTCGAATGATCTCGAACTCAAAACACTGATCTAGCCTCCGCCTAATCACAAACAGAAATTATATCTAATTAATAATGGCTCTCAAAGGCTAGACTAATCCTTTCCTATGCTCTCTCAGAAGGTTAAAAGACCATTCTACCCCTCCAATGGTCCAAAGTTCCACTTGTTGACTAAACCCTAAAAGTCAACGAAAGTCAACCCTAAGGAGTATGTGGCGCATAACAACTCTGTACGTTGGGCGTACTCAGATGCTATACAGAATCGGGGACACTCGACCCCTACGTTGCGCGTACTGGGATTACGCCCGGTTTTCACAATCTTCATGATTTTTGTTCTTAATCGATTAAGACACAAGCTCATATCCCATATATGGTCACTCTAATGCCTCTTAATCCATAAATCCAGTTACTTTACGCCATTGCATGGCTGTAAAGGTCATCATCATCCAAATCACACCACTTCCTTCACTAAGTAGCTCATATCTCATGCATGGCTCACTCCTAACGTCCAAGATTGGATTTTTATGGAACTATATCACATTATACACTAAATATGGGCTGCTCAAGGTCTATAGAGCTCCTTTACTCATAAAGTCTCCACCTTTGCTACAAAAACCCTAGAAATGGTCCATAATGCACAAATCAAAAAGGTTGAGAAAGCTCTGATCTTTTTACCTCCAACTGATGCTCAAACTTCAGAAAACTCAGATCCAAAGCCTACCCTCCAACTCTAGTCCCTTCAATAGCACCTCCTTCTCTTTAAAAGCACTCAAGAACACTTTCAAACTCAACCACATTCACACAAGCTCTAGAACGAGGGTTAGGGAACACTTAGGGTTTTGCTCTCTGGAAATGGTGGCTAAAAGTGAGGCCATAATGTTCCTTATATAGGGATCACCCCCACAATTAGGGTTTCAATCTGAACCTAGTACGTACAGCATACACTATGGTACACCCCGCGTACTGGGTAGCCTCTGTGTCAAGAACACGCTAATGAGTACGCGCAGCGTACTCTCCCTTATGCCCAGCATACTCAAAAACCATACATTATTTTCAAGGACTAATTTTGACATCTTGCGGAAAGAAAAGGATCAAAGAGATATACCTGAATTCTGGGATATTACAATTCTCCACCACTAGATACCTGAGATCTTAAAAGGGTGGATAAAGATGACTGACACCACATTAGGGATGTTTAAGTAGCCTTTATGCTTACGTTTTTTCATTCAATTTGAACAATTATGTCTTTCTTGAACTTATTTTTGACATTATGTTTTTTGCTATCATTTGAATGATTGTGTACTTGTTTTACACAAATAATGATAGTATTAGGATTATATACTTATTTGAAACAAAACGTGTGCGTTAAATATAATACGAATGCTTATGTTTTTTGCTTTAGCATATTGGGATTTAACAACTATTGATGGTTTAACAAGTTCACAATTGTAACGCCGCAGATTCGGGCTAGTAAACTTAAAGGCAATAAGCATCAAAAAAAGACTTTTTTGTAGAAGATTATGTAGAGTAAATAATCTTAACCGAGTTATAGTATATGTCACAAAGATTCCGTACATATAAAGAACGTTGAAATTTGACTTATAATGAAAAAGTTATGACCCATCGAAGTTTTACGACAAAACCGGCACGGCGTCGTGTATCGTAAAAACTGAATTTTTGATAAACTACTTTTTAGCCTTGTCGATGAAAATGAAATTCGTAGAACACGTTAAACCAAAATCGGGCATATAGAGTACGTCCAAGTTTGACTTCGTATGAGGAAGTTATGATTTTTCTAAGATTTAACATAACAGTATACAGCCTGGAAATCATATTTTAAATCGATCAATTGTTAGCCGACAAAATCTAAATGAGAATCGAAGATGTTGTTAATAGAAACTCAACGATATAAAGACAGTCGAAAATGGATGTCGGATGAAAAAGTTATGAATTTTTAACGGACTTTATGTAAACACAAAAAAAAAAAAAAATTCAACGAAAATTTTCATTTTTAATTCTATAAAACATATGTCTCAACATTAATCCTCATAATCAGACAACAAGTTTTCAAAAAAATTATTCGAATCCAAGATCCACAAACATAGCTCCATATCAAAAGTGTGTGTGTGTACAATCACGCTGATGCCTTCCCACGATGCTCTGGGGTACCTTTAACACATAACACATAACACATAACATGGTAAGCACGAATGCTTAGTGAGTTCTGCAAAATACCTCATACAAAATTTTGCCACTCGAGGCTATACTCTGTAAGACCCTCTGGTCAATGTATCTCAGCGAGATCCTCCAGTCTCGTAGCTCGTTGGACCCTCTGGTCCGATCTAGCTCATTAGAGCCTCCGGTGCGGTCTGATTGAAGACCCTCTGGCCTAGTAAATCTTTGAACCCTCCGGTCCGGTCAAAATAGCACATAGCATACATAATCACAAAACACATAATCTCAAGCAAACACGTATGACCTTTCGGTCCACACATAGATAGCACCCTCGGTACTGTATAGTGAGAAGACTCACCTCGGGTAAACTCGAATGATCTCGAACTCAAAACACTGATCTAGCCTCCGCCTAATCACAAACAGAAATTATATCTAATTAATAATGGCTCTCAAAGGCTAGACTAATCCTTTCCTATGCTCTCTCAGAAGGTTAAAAGACCATTCTACCCCTCCAATGGTCCAAAAGTCCACTTGTTGACTAAACCCTAAAAGTCAACGAAAGTCAACCCTAAGGAGTATGTGGCGCATAACAACTCTGTACGTTGGGCGTACTCAGATGCTATACAGAATCGGGGACACTCGACCCCTACGTTGCGCGTACTGGGATTACACCCAGTTTTCACAATCTTCATGTTTTTTATTCTTAATCGATTAAGACACAAGCTCATATCCCATATATGGTCACTCTAATGCCTCTTAATCCATAAATCCAGTTACTTTACGCCATTGCATGGCTGTAAAGGTCATCATCATCCAAATCACACCACTTCCTTCACTAAGGAGCTCATATCTCATGCATGGCTCACTCCTAACGTCCAAGATTGGATTTTTATGGAACTATATCACATTATACACTAAATATGGGCTGCTCAAGGTCTATAGAGCTCCTTTACTCATAAAGTCTCCACCTTTGGGACAAAAACCCTAGAAATGGTCCATAATGCACAAATCAAAAAGGTTGAGAAAGCTCTGATCTTTTTACCTCCAACTGATGCTCCAACTTCAGAAAACTTAGATCCAAAGCCTACCCTCCAACTCTAGTCCCTTCAATAGCACCTCCTTCTCTTTAAAAGCACTCAAGAACACTTTCAAACTCAACAACATTCACACAAGCTCTAGAACGAGGGTTAGGGAACACTTAGGGTTTTGCTCTCTAGAAATGGTGGCTAAAAGTGAGGCCATAATGTTCCTTATATAGGGATCACCCGCACAATTAGGGTTTCAATCTGAACCTAGTACGTACAGCGTACACTATGGTACGCCCCGCGTACTGGGTAGCCTCTGTGTCAAGAACACGCTAATGAGTACGCGCAACATACTCTCCCTTATGCCCAGCGTACTCAAAAACCATACATTCTTTTCAAGGACTTATTTTGACATCTTGCGGAAAGAAAAGGATCAAAGAGATATACCTGAATTCTGGGATATTACAATTCTCCACCACTAGAACTGGACTTCACCCCCGAAGTCATGCTCCGCAAACAACTCTAGATACTTCTCCCACATCTCTAACTCGGATTCCCAAGTCATCGCGGACCCTCTCCGATGTTGCCACTGGACCTGAACCAAGGGTATTTCTTTGTTCCGCAAAGTCTTTACCTTGTGATCCACAATCGCGGTCGGTCTCTCAATATAATTCAGGCTCGCATCCACCTGAATGTCCTCTAGTGGAACCACCGCCGTCTCATCGGCCACACACTTCCTTAATTGTGACACATGAAAGGTGTCATGAATCTGACTTAACTCTTCATGTATCTCTAAAAGATAAGCTACCTTACCTACTATAGCGGTCACTCTAAAAGGACCAATGTATCGAGGTCCTAGCTTGCCCTTCTTCCTGAACTGGATCACCCCCTTCCATAGGGAAACTTTCAGGAGAACAAAATCCCCAACCTGGAACTCAAGCTCGGATCGACGTCTATCTGTGTAACTCTTCTGACAACTCTAAGCCGTTTGCAACCTCTGTCTGACCTGATGAATCTGTTCGGTCGTCTTCAACACTATCTCCGTGCCGCCCATAACTCTCTGCCTCACCTCTCCCCAACAGATGGGAGTACGACACCTCCTCCAATAAAATAGCTCAAAGGGAGGCATATCGATGCTCGAGTGATGGTTGTTGTTATAGGAAAACTCAGCCAATGGTAGGTATGAGTCCCAACTCCCACCGAAATCCATAACGCATTCTCGAAGCATGTGCTCGAGCGTCTGAATTGTCCGCTCACTCTGTTCGTCTGTCTACGGATGGTATGCGGTGCTGAAATGCAAACGCTTGCCCAACATCTCATGAAATTTCTGATGGGTTTTGGACATAATAACAATCCTATTTAAACATGCAACCCTAGCATTGGATCTATGTTTTCACTATTGGATACACAACATTATGAACACATAAATAAACCCTAATTCTAGCATATAAGTAATCATATTAACATAAGAATAAGTTTATAATATTACCTTGATTGTTATGTAGCAATAACAATCCCAAATCTCCTTGTATTGACTTTGGAAGGCTTAGAGTCACAAGTGTCACTCCTCTAATGGCTTACAAACACCAAGAGCAAATGGAGAAGGTATAAAGAGAGAGGAGAGAGGTTAGAATTCGTCCTTAGGACTCCTTGGGAACAAGTACATGAATTCTAAGGCCTTAGGGTCTTTATATAGGTGTAGAGATAGGGTTTCAGTCATTATCCTTATCTCGTTGCTTATCCACAAAGCAACCTTAAGATAAGCCTTGAAAACCCTTATCCTTTATCCTTTGGACGATTTCAAGGATCCTTATCTCCTTGAATTCATTCAACCCATATTTAGGATAACCATTACCATATTTTGTAACTATCATATAATTACAATTCAGCCCCTCTAGTTTAATTAATTACACTTGATCACAAAATTAATTCCTAATTAATTATTGACCAATATTAATTAAGAAAATATGATTTCTCCTTTAATATATTATTCTTATAACATATTAATAAATCATAATAACCTCTCTCTCTTTATTTATTTCTCCAATCAAGTTGCTTTGGTGAAGGCAACCCAAAAGGACCATGCACCATCGGGTCAAGTACATACCAAAATATTTATGGACTTAGAAACTAATCCAACAATCTTCCACTTAGATAAGTCTAATAACTATTCTGCGTATGACTTCAGATCCTGGTCTGCAATCGTAGCTTTCCAAAGCCGCTGTCAACTCTGATCCTATCAGATACGCGTGTCCTTAGATAAGGGATCATATATTCCTCCATTCTAGATATCGTATGAGATATGATTTCAAATCATTCTCTTTGTACTACTTCTCGATTTCCGATTTATGACGACAGACTAATTGAAAAAATCAAATTAGCCCTAGCCCGGCCGAGCATTTACGTTTATCATCACTAAACCATCGAGGGGCCCAAAGATATCGCTTTTATTCTTTGAATAAAAGGAACGGATAAACTTTGATACAATTCTTGCTTGCACTCACTCACCGAATCACACACAACAATATGTTTTATAACACCAAGTTACTAGTGCATTTACATATTATCAATGTGCAACCGATTCGCAAGATACAACTCACACATCTCAGTTTCAAGAATATTAGATGTTATCGTCTCACCAATCACTCGTAATACAATTCATGGAGTGATCCAAGTGAGCGTGGGTTTAATCCAATGCTCAAATTCATATTCATAAGCACTCATGAACTTTGCAGCAAACATTTGCTTATGTCTAATACTTTTCTAGACAATCCACACACCAATTCACGACAGTCTTCATTCATATCTACTTCCAACATATGAACGACTGTGGCTCGTTTGAATAATTCAATTATTCTTAATAATCTCAATTATTCTGGAAGTCAAAACATGCAAGGTGAAACACAAGAATAATACTAATCCCATATGGCCTCAAACCTTTGAGTATAAATGAAACTCCTTTTATTTATCACCATACCGATTACTCATTATTTGTCGTTTCGGGTAATCAACTTCTTACTTGAATTATTACACTTGTCCCATGCTCCTAGCATGCACACAATGTTTACCTATGGTTCTTACTTTTGTGAAATAGACAAATTGAACACATTTCCAATCATTCTCATTTTACAACTCCAAATCCTTTTTCATAAGTGTAAGAATATCAAATTCTTGCTACTTATAGAATATGCTAGATTCTAACACTTTATGCAACAATCCTTTCGTAATGTCACTGCACCAAAGTCACAAAGACTATTGCTAATGATATTACAAAGTCCTTTATCGGAGATTGTTACAACACAATTCCTTAGATACGATATCTCTCACTCAAAGTACATTCCTTTGAACATCCTTTTGCATAAAGGTTTCTAATCTAGTCATAAATTTTCAATATTTACTTCCCAGTATGGGCACGCTTCCATATGTTCCATATGACGACTTATTCTTAATAGAATCTTATCTATTCATAATAATGTCAATATGGTCCATCCAATACCATGCTTTCAACTACTCACAAACAACCAATCTTCGTCGAGCTTTGGATTGTCCTTTGATAGTTGTTTAATTATTTTAGTCAAAACCAATTCTAGCCCTTTTCCCTCTAAATGCGCTAGACATTTGGAAAATTTTAGAATGGTCAAATATTAAAGCATTTGCAATCGATCCTATACCTGAAGCGTATGGGACACGATGCACAATGTTTTATTTTCTATGTTCTCAAAATTTGAATTGTGAAGAGGAATGCCGTAATCATAATTGAAATTTTAAGAACACACTATGTACCTTTGACTAAATATATTAACATTTCTCAACCTAAGCCTTTAGATTTGAAATGAAGCATAATATTCTCTCCCTTAATTATAGCAAAACAACTATTCCATCCTTACAACTTTGCAAAGAATGACTCTTGTTTTCTATAATTAATGTTGCCAACTTGCAATACTTTCCTTAATAATCATACAATCATAACATTTATGCTCCCACTATCATGATGATTATTATAAAACATAACACTTATGCTCCCACTAGCTTCGACATGTATTCATAAACATCTTAACATTCAGAAAGACAATACCTATTGAATTTCTTAAGTCCATGTTTCTAATACTTAGTGCTTTGATAATCTTTTATCAAGGCTCCTTGAACTTATACACCTTTGCCTTAGATAGTTCATATGTGTGTCTTAACAATTAAGACTAATTGCCAAACCTCACAATTCAAATTATGGAAAGGGATACCGTAATCATGATCGAATTTGAGAATGCAATTTTACAATCACTATCCTTTTTAAAATCTTTCTTAGTGAAAGCATTTCCTCACAATCATTTTCATGAAGGAGGAAATCTTATGACACTTAGATTTAAATGGTGTATTTGTTCCTATCCATGTGAATTTGTTAAAACCAAAGTTTACAACAAATTCAAACTCATATGGACCGAGCCTTTTTTAATCTTGATTTCTGGCCTTATGGTAGTACAGCTGCCCACCACGTCTTCCAAGTAGTTAAGCAGCTCACCTTTTCCTATCAATGTACCTTTCATTGATTAAGGTGCCTTGCCTTTTATGCGTTCAAAATGAGAACTCATAGGACTCACATGCATAATTAACTCAATTGGAACAGCACAGAATCAAAATATTGTCAACACGATAGGTTGTAAACCTCAACTCGTGTGCTAGTGATGATCGATAAGGTTTATTTGATTTGTTCTTGAAACCTTTCCAGACCAATAAGACTCCCACTGACTCCTTGACATATAAGATTCTTTTGCTAATAAACATTTCTTGACAAACAAATATTCAAGAGTTAGTGTAGTTTTTATCAAAACACTTCATAAATTGGTCCTAGTCGATCTTTGTCTTATTCAAGACATCACAACTTTCCACATTTGATGAATGTTATAAACCTTTAATACTTTTCACTCATTGTCACAATCTTAACTTTAAGACTTGTTATTGGAACGAAGTATGATAGACTTCTTGATTTAACCATTTCTTTAATCCTTGATTCCTCTTCTTAAACATACAATTGTACTAAGACTCACTTAGATGATCAATTGAGATATGGTTCTTAATCATTAAGACCTATCATAAAGCATAAAAGGTACTCTCCCTTCTTCTTAGAATGGAGAAACTTTTATCTTTCTGCCTACTTGATTCTTGTTATTCGTTCTACTATTGATTTAAACCTTTTCAATCAATTCAAAATTATACTTAATCTTATAAGTATAATCATATTTACTAAACCTTTAGTAGATCATGACGAATATCTTGTTACTCTTATGGTGAACTTGATCAACACACAACTTTGTGTACTCGATCTCCTAGTCCTTCACTTGACACTTTGTCAACGAATTTGTCTAATTTCCAAATATGAAATTTTTCATTCATCATGCAACCAAGTTGCGTGATTCCAAATTTCAATCCAATTGAAATTTGGGCGATGAGAAACTCCCCTATTTGGTAAATTCTCGACATTTCCATAAATAACATAACTAAGAATCATATCCATTCGTTGTAGAAATATGCAAACATCAATTTTCATAATGATTTCATTGCAAGGAAGTAAACAAATAAATAAATAAGTCAAAATTTATTTTATTTATAAAAGCAGCGGAAAAACATTTGTCCTTACAATGCAAAATCAATTGGAAACTATGTAAAAGGAAAATTTCTAACAACTCTATCATAACTATCTAAGCTCAAAATCCAATCTTCAAGTCCATGCGATCAAGATCCATCTGTTGTGATTAGATTCATCTTGCTCTCTTATCAAGCTTCATTTCTTTTCACCGATCCTGCAAAACATTCAAATGCAATCTTATCGCATCATGTATTAAGAATCAATGAATAGGAACTTAACGGAGTTAGATAGTGGATTTTACCTGAAGCGTAGTCATACTTTTGACTCTCCCATCTCTTAGATCTCTTAGGTAAATAGGGCAACTTCATCTCCAATGCCCCTTCTCTTGGCAATAAAAGCAAATTGACTCTTTTTGGAACAAGACATGGAACTACTTCATACATCGCCTTTCTCTTATGATCAATCTTTTCAATCATAGCATGTCTTTCATTGCCATTGTCTATATCCATAGAGGTCTTGAAGGCAGATTCACCAATCAACTTTGTTTTTCTATTGCGCCAAACCATTGTTGATTCAGCAACAATAAGCATATAGGTGAGATCAATAAGGGTCACGTTGTGGTTCATCGTATAGTACTCTCTTACGAACTCACTATACGAGTTAGGAAGTGACTGAAGAACCCAATCAACAGCCATCTCTTCACCAACAACGGATCCCATCATTCTTAACCTATCAATGTGTGACTTCATCCCTAAGATTTGTGCACACACCGACTTTCCTTCTTTATGTTTACTTTCCAAAAGGGCTTGAGTGATATTGAACCTTTCAATTTTACAATCTTGTGGGTTAGGGAGAATAATTGGAGGAGGAGGAGGAAGTGAAGCATGATTTCTTGTTCCTCGATCGAATCGTGGAATATCATCTTCATGTGGAATGCTTGTTCCATGGGATTTGGGAAGACCATAGTTGTCGAACTTTGACATCTACAAAACGGGAGAAAAACGAATTCAAGTTAGTTTATAGATTGAGTCCTTAGTAAATCACCCAAATGAAATACTAAGGCTAGGACCCAACACAATATTCTACAACTCGGGAGAGGGATGCCGTAACCCTAATTGCAGAATATTTGAAGATAAGTGAATGACGATTCACTAATTTCCACCATGAAAAACGAAAAAGAAATTGAAACTTTAAATCTATGAAAACTCCTAGATCCTTTGAGATTCATTGAACTTCCAATGACATGTTTAAATCTCGATATGCCCCTCTAGTTTGCGACTGGGATGCCGAGGATCACAAAGCGGGTGTGAATAACCATGCAAAGTTACATGGTGCCCTCACATGTTACAATCACTTATTCGATGTGCCGGTAAACCACACACGCTCCACCGAACTATGACAAACATTGAGTCACCCTTTGCTACCTTTGCTTAGAACCATTTAGTGTGCCGGTAAACCACACACGCTCCACTAACGTCTTCGCAAGGGCACAAAGTGTAATTTCATGGAATTGCATCAATTCACTTTTGCCTAAGTAACTAAGATTGGGAATTAGAAAAACATTTAGTTACTTTGTATTTCATTATACTTATAATGGAAGGTTTCGTCCTATCCTACCCGTTCGGCTAACGACCCTCCACTAGTCAAGAGTGCGGTGGGTAAGAGTGGATACCCATTCAATCGCCATTTTATAGGCAATTTCCTTAAACACCCCTTATAGACCAGCTTTGTGAATGAGGCCTACTAACGGTAAGACTGACTTTTACTCATACATATATATAATTGTTAGACTTTTAATGTTATAATATATGGTGCATTTCATACTTTTAAAATACTATGTGGTCAAATTTAATAATTATACCTTTAATTCAATTAAATTGCAAACCAAAACTTTTATGGATTTATTAAATCTCTTTTAATTATACACCTTAATTAATTAATAAAACCATAAGGGTGTGATTTGAACTTTTCAAAACAATACTAGGGTGTTAGAATTTAACACTCCTAATTAAACCTTTTTAATCAACTTTTAAATTCCAAAACTTGAGGGCAAGTTTTGAAACATTTCAAAACAATTTAGTTTTAATCTATCTTAAAATTTCGAATTTATGACATTTAAATTAAAATTTTAAATATTAAAACTCTTGATTTAATAATTATCTTGAATTAGACTATTAATTTAATTATTAAATCATAATGGATTATCTAAATAATTAGGATAATTACCATTTATACATTTAAGTTATCCTAATCCCTTAAATATCTATATAGATTTCGAAAATATGGATGGATAATGCAAGATCTATAATTACCATATATAACAATTAGAGGATAATTACAAGATATGGGATAATCCAAATCCCTAAAATTTAGGATCTTATCTTGGGGAGGAGGCTAATTTCGAAAATCATGGGGTTTTTTTCAAACCCTAGATTTTGAAATCTTGAGGCTTAAGTAAAGGATTTGAAACCCTTTCAAATTTTCGCAAATTAGGGTATAGAAACCCTAATCTCGAAATTTCTAGCCTCCTAGGGTTTATTGGCTATAAACCCTAATATGTCAAGTTCATACAATTGTATAATACTAATTGAAAACATGTTAACCAAAGGCTCTGATACCACTGATGGGTTTTGGACATAATAACAATCCTATTTAAACATGCAACCCTAGCATTGGATCTATGTTTTCACTATTGGATACACAACATTATGAACACATAAATAAACCCTAATTCTAGCATATAAGTAATCATATTAACATAAGAATAAGTTTATAATATTACCTTGATTGTTATGTAGCAATAACAATCCCAAATCTCCTTGTATTGACTTTGGAAGGCTTAGAGTCACAAGTGTCACTCCTCTAATGGCTTACAAACACCAAGAGCAAATGGAGAAGGTATAAAGAGAGAGGAGAGAGGTTAGACATCGTCCTTAGGACTCCTTGGGAACAAGTACACGAATTCTAAGGCCTTAGGGTCTTTATATAGGTGTAGAGATAGGGTTTCAGTCATTATCCTTATCTAGTTGCTTATCCACAAAGCAACCATAAGATAAGCCTTGAAAACCCTTATCCTTTATCCTTTGGACGATTTCAAGGATCCTTATCTCCTTGAATTCGTTCAACCCATATTTAGGATAACCATTACCATATTTTGTAACTATCATATAATTACAATTCAGCCCCTCTAGTTTAATTAATTACACTTGATCACAAAATTAATTCCTAATTAATTATTGACCAATATTAATTAAGCAAATATGATTTCTCCTTTAATATATTATTCTTATAACATATTAATAAATCATAATAACCTCTCTCTCTTTATTTATTTCTCCAATCAAGTTGCTTTGGTGAAGGCAACCCAAAAGGACCATGCACCATCGGGTCAAGTACATACCAAAATAGTTATGGACTTAGACACTAATCCAACAATTTCCTCCAAAACTGGGAAGTAAAACGGACGTCTCGATCTGACACAATCGAGATCGGTACTCCATGTCGTGATACCACCTCTCTCACATAAATCTTGGCTAGCTTCTCTGCAGAAGATCCCTCACTAATATAATGGAAGTGAGCACTCTTCGTCAACCGATCCACAATCACCCAGATCGCGTCAACTCCATGCACCGTTCTCGGTAATTTGGTGATAAAGTCCATCAAGATCTGCTCCCACTTCCACTGGGGAATCTCCAAGGGTTGTAATGGACCATGTGGATGCTGGTGCTCTACCTTGACGCGGCAGCAGGTCAAGCACCTCTCTACTACCCATGCGACATCTCTCTTCATACAAGGCCACCAATAGTCTCTCTTCATATCTAAATACATCTTAGTGGCCCCAGGATGGATCGAAAATCTCGACCAATGAGCTTCCTCCATCAGTGTGCTACGAGCTCACCCCGTATAAGGCACCCAAATCCAACCTCTAAAGGTCATAAGTCTCAAGCTATCTGTCACAAACTCGGATACCTATCCAATCACCCGCTCCTTCTTGTGGTTCTCCGGTCTCACGGCCTTCGCCTGGGCCTCTCGAATGGTATCCAATACCGAAGTCATCACTGTTATCCTCATGCATACATCCTGAATCAGGTCACTCTCCGCCTTGCGGCTCAGGGCATCGGCTACCAAGTTAGTCTTTCCCGGATGATACAAAATCTCACAGTCATAATCCTTCACCACGTCCAACCACCTTCTTTGGCGCATATTCAGGTTGTGCTGGTCCATCAGATACTTCAAGCTCTTGTAGTTTGTGTATATGGTACACCGAACCCCGTACAGGTAATGGCGTCAGCTTTTGAGGGCGAACACCATTGCCCCCAACTCTAAATCGTGTGTGGGATACCTCATCTCATGAGACTTCAGCTGCCTGGATGCGTATGCTATCACGTGCCCTCTCTGCATAAGCACTGCTCCTAACCCCGATATAGATGCATCACAGTAAACCACAAAGCCCTCCATCCCCTCAGGAAGGGTTAAAACCGGAGCTTCGCACAATATATGGCAAAGGGTCTCGAACGAGGTCTGTTGCTCGGGACCCCAAGTAAAAGCAACACCCTTTCGGGTCAACCTGGTAAGAGGAACAACTATCATGGAGAAATCTCTAATAAATCTCTGATGGTAGCCGGCCAACCCCAGAAAACTCCTTATCTCGGTGGGGGGTCTCGGCACCTCCCAACTCATAACCGCCTCAATCCTTGTCGGGTCGACCAAAATCCCATTCTAATTAACAAGGTGTCCCAAGAACTGGACCTCTCGTAACCAGAAATCACACTTGGAGAATTGGCATAAAACCTCTTCGATCTCAATATTCTGAGAACCTCTTTCAAATGCTCCTCATGCTGCTCTCTAGACCTCGAATACAACAAAATATCGTCGATGAACACGATCATCAAATGATTCAACATAGCCATGAATACCCAGTTCATGAGATCCATGAATGTTGTTGGTGCATTGGTGAGCCCGAAAGGCATCACCACGAACTCGTGATGACCATAACGAGTCCTAAATGTTGTCTTCTGAATATTCTCCTCACGAACCCTCATCTGATGATAACCAGACCTCAAATCAATCTTGGAAAACCAAGATGCACCCTGCAATTGATCGAATAGATCGTCGATCCTCGGGAGTGGATAACGGTTCTTGACCGTCAGCTTGTTCAACTCCCGATAATCAATGCACATCCGGTGTGAACCATCCTTTACTTGACAAAAAGGATTGGTGCTCCCCACGGCGAGTTACTCGGCCGGATAAACCACTTTCCCAACAGCTCCTAAAGCTGCGAGAATAACTCATGCATCTCTAGCGGTGGAAGGCGATATGGTACCTTGGCGATAGGTGCCGCCCCTGGAAGTAAATCAATACGAAACTCCACCTGCCTCTCAGGAGGCACACCTATTAACTCCTTAGGGAAAACATCCGGGAACTTGCTCACTTCCGTAACCTCAACGACAGAACTTGGTCTCTCAGTAACATCCCGCGTATTCTCCACATACGCTAGAAAACCCATGGAACCCTGTTGCAAACCCTGCCTCGCTCGAGAAGCCGAACAAAATGTTGACCCAGATCGGGTACCCTCGCCGAATACTATAAGTACTCCCCCACTAAAGTTTCGGATGGTCACCAGCTGACGCTCACAGTCGATCATAGCCCCGAATCGACTCAACCAGTCCATGCCCACGATGACACAGACATCCCCCATCGCAGTAGGTACCAAATCTATCGGAAACTCGACTCCAAAAATCTCAAGCACACATCCCTGGATCACATCAGTCGCAAAAACAGCATGCTCATTAGCTATGGAGACTCTCAAAGGTTGGCTCAACGCCTCACGTCGGATACTGATGTGACGACTAAATGCTAGGGATACAAAAGATCGACTCGCACCCGAGTCAAATAACACCAAAGCAGGCATAGAATTCACAAGAAAAGTACCTACGCATATCACAATATAAGCATAACATATCTCAATAATAGAATAAATAAGAGAATATACCGGCCACAACGTCTGGTGTTGCGTGGACCTCCTCCGCTGTCAACTGGAAAGCTCTACTGCGAGCCTTCAGTGCCTCGGCCTTCACTGGTCGATCCTCTGGAGCTCGAGTAGCGGAAGGCGCAGATCCCTGCGCTGATCCCTAAAGTAATTGCGGGCACTCGACCCTCTTATGGCCAGTCTGGTTGCAATGGAAGCAAACCGAAAATCCCTTGGGTCAATCCCTCTCGATATGCCCCTCCTTCCCACACTTGTAACACACATCTGATCTACACATCTCATCATGACTCTTGCCGCACTTCCCACCTGTGCGGCCCTTCTGACCTCCCGATCTCGAATTAGTTGGCTTTGCCCGCTTGGCCGTCGGCTGAGACTGTGTCGGCTGCCTATCTCTCCTCTGAGACTCCGCCTCCTCCCTGGCCTGAGTCTCCACTCCCTCTTCTGAGCATTTTCCTGGAGCTCGACAAATGTTCGGTATGTAGAATTCGCCACAAACTCAAGAATGTCTCTCCTCCAAATGCTCAGATACCGGCTCATACGTGCCTGCTCAGTAGACACGTGCTCGGGGCAAAACAATGCCCTCTCATGAAACATCCGGGTGATCACAGTCACAGACTCAGTCCCCTGCCTGAGGGACAACAACTCTTGGGCCAACCGTTCCCTCTCCACCAGGGGAATGTACTCGTCTCAGAACATAGCGGTGAACCTCTCCCAAGTCACCGCGCTAAGCTCTGCAGTAGTAAAGTCAGCTGTCACAAACTTCCACCAGTCCTTCGCTCCCAAGCAAAGCTGGTTCAGCGCGAACCGTACCCTCAGATGCTCCAGACAAGAACATGTGTAGAAACATCCCTCAATGTCATAGATCCATCTTATCGCGGCTATCGGATCCTGAGTCTCATCAACTTTGGTTTCGTGTTGCTGAACTCCCGGTACAGCAACGAGTCATCCCCCTGTGGCCTAGCAACGGCGACGGTTGTAGTGGCCACAGCAACAACAGCATCGGTAAGAGCAGCGTATCGCTCATCAAAGGTCTCAATCAGCGTGGTCTTGATAGACCCAAACATCCATGGTATCTCAGCTCGAATGGCTGTAGCCACCTCATCATGAATCATCCTGCAAATATCATCATCGCTAACACCGCTGTTCTCTGGGTTGTGGCACGTACCCACCATGATGTCTCTAAAACACAACACAAAAGAAATCAAAGACTCGCTCGAGTATTCTCACACTCGATCACTCAACTCTACTTGCTCTTTAGTACCCTAAGGATTCTTACTTAAGTACGATCCCTATACTACCTTCCACACCACATCAGTATTCACCCCAAGTCCTCCTCCTAAGATCCCAGATCACAAGTACTCTATATCTTGCTGAATGTAGACTACCCTCCAGTAGAACTCTCATAAGCTCCTCTCTGCTACCTACTCACACTCGAAGTAATTCATATTAGCAGTAATTCCTAGGCTAAGGCATCACAAATCAGGCCACTCTAGTCCTAAATATGAATACCTAGCCTAATCTAGCATGCATAACACACCTCACAATATCTAATAACACGTAACGCAAGGGTATTTTGGGAAATTGCGTTCGGGCGCTGACTGATTGTACACACTGCTCTTTTCCGCTCTTTTGGAATCTTTTACTCTTTTTAGAAAAATTGTTTCTTTTTGAAAACTTTCCTCAAATCCTCAGTTGAGATCCGATATGCCCGAATGTGTATCCGAATCCCTCAAACCAAGGCTTTGATACCAACTTGTAATGACAAAAAAAAAAATCAACTAAATTTTTCATTTTTATTCCATAAAACATGTCTCAACATTAATCCTCACAATCAGACAAGTTTTCAAAACAATTATTCAGATCCAGGATCCACAAACATAGCTCCATATCAAAAGTGTGTGTGTGTGTACAATCACGTCGGTGCCTTCCCGCGATCCTCTGGGGTACCTGAAACACATAACACAAAACACATAACACGGTAAGCACGAATGTTTAGTGAGTTCCCCAAAATACCTCATACAACATTTCGCCATTCGAGGCTATACTCTGTACGACCCTCTGGTCAATATGTCTCAGTGGGACCCTCCAGTCCCGTAGCTCGTTGGACCCTCTGGTCCGATCTAGCTCGTTGGACCCTCCTGTCCAGTCTGGTTGAAGACCCCCTGGCCTCGTAAATCGTTGGACCCTTCGGTCCGGTCAAAATAGCACACATCATACATAATCACAAAACACATAATCTCAAGCAAACATGTATGACCTTCCGGTTCACACATAGACTCAGTATTGTATAATGAGAAGACTCACCTCAAGTAAATTCGAATGATCTCGAACTCGAAACACTGATCTAGCCTCCGCCTAATCATAAACATAAATTATCTCTAATTAATAATGGCTCTCAAAGGCTAGACTAATCCCTTCCTATGCTCTCTTAGAAGGGTAAAAGACCATTCTACCCCTCCAATGGTCCAAAAGTCCACTTGTTAACTAATCCCTAAAAGTCAACGAAAGTTAACCCTAAGGAGTACGCGGCGCGTAACAACTCTGTACGTTGGGCGTACTCGGATGCTATACAGAATCGGGGACACTCGACCCCTACGTTGCGCGTACTGGGATTACGCCCAGCGTACGCCCAATTTTCACAATCTTCATAATTTTTGTTCTTAATCGATTAAGACACAAGCTCATATCCTAGATCTGGTCACTCTAATGCCTCTTAATCCATAAAGTCAGTTACTTTACACCTTTGCATGGCTTTAAAAGTCATCATCATCCGAATCACACCACTTCCTTCACTAAGGAGCTCATATCTCATGCATGGCTCACTCCTAACGTCCAAGATTGGATTTTAGATTGGATTTTTATGGATCTATATCACATTATACACTGAATATGGGTGGATCAAGGTCTATGGAGCTCCTTTACTCATAAAGTCTCCACCTTTAGGACAAAAACCCTAGAAATGGTCCATAATGCACAAATAAAAAAGGTTGAGAAAGCTCTGAGCTTTTTACCTCCAACTGATGCTCCAACATCAGAAAGCTCAGATCCAAAGCTTGCCTTCCAACTCTAGCTCCTTCAATAGCACCTCCTTCTCTTCAAAAAGCACACAAGAACACTTTCAAGCTCAACCACACTCACACAAGCTCTAGAACAAGGGTTAGGGTACACTTAGGGTTTTGCTCTCTGAAAATGGTGGCTAAAAGTGAGGCCATAACGTTTCTTATATAGGGCTCACCCCCATAATTAGGCTTTCAATCTGAACCTAGTACGCCCAGCGTACACTATGGTACGCCCCGCGTATTGGGTAGCCTTCACGTCAAGAACACGCTAATGAGTATACAGTGTACTCTCCCTTACGCCCAGCGTACTAAAAAACCATACATTCTTTTCAAGGACTAATTTTGACAACTTGAGGAAAGAAAAGGATCAAAGAGATATACCTGAATTCCGAGATGTTACACTTTAACTGTTTAAGTCTATTAAAATATAAGTTTAAAAATAAAGTCAAAATTAACAGACAAAGTTTAAACGAAAGTTGTAGAGCGTGTCAGTACCTACACGTGAATATAAAGAACATGAAAAACGGATCTCGTATGCAAAAGTTACGAAATTTTAAAGATAACTAATGTTTTGGATTAACCAACGAGTGATATGTGGCAAGATCTAGGCCACACCTTCTTATAGGAAATGTCGATTCCATTTTCTTTGTATAGAAGCTGCACAACATTACTACTCACCACTCTCACCAAAAGACCCTACAGCTACCTTGAACCGTATCTGAGAAGTAGTAGCAACCGAAAATGTTTTGGATTAACCAACGAGTGATATGTGGCAAGATCTAGGCCACACCTTCTTATAGGAAATGTCGATTCCATTTTCTTTGTATTGAAGTTGCACAACATTACTATTCACCACTCTCACCAAAAGACCCTACAGCTACGTTGAACCATATCTGAGAAGTAGTAGCAACTGAAAATTTAAAGCAAAACAGGAAAGACCACTACTTTGTCCATACTATCAGGTGCAACTTTCGATTTTTTTTTTTTTTTTTTCTACTGAAGGGTATTTTAGGTATTTTGTTTAAAGGTCATCCTTATAAAGTAAAACCTAAAAGTAGATGGCTATATTAGAAAGTAACGGACGGACGATTCTACAATAAGTAGTTATAAATTCGGTTATTTTGATAGGTAACGTCAACCCACAAAAGAATTGGGAAATATAAACAGATAATGAAAGACATCTCCGATGAATAAATGGTCGATGTGTCACCCATCTTTCAAATATGTGTTTTTTTCTTTACAATGTATGCAATTTTTTTCATGTTTTCCTGGCTTTTTGTTGATGTTTTTTCATGTAAGTAATGAAGTCTTCTTCCATGCATAAATAAATAAAATATACTCATTTAACATATTGTGATACACAGTAACACTAATTAGCATAAGCAACATACTTCTTTTTAAAAAAATCAACACACATTACAAAGAAATACCCTACAACTTGGAGATTCTTTTCTAGTTCTAATTAAAAAACAAACAATCTTTTTGTATGAATACATAAAAAATAAATAAATAAATAAATAAATAAAACTTTTAGTCCGTACATAAAAAAAAGACAAGACAAAAAAGACAAGACAGTTCCCAATTCCAAAACAAACACCACCTTAATCTCTGAATTTTGGTGAAGTTCCTCACGTTTACTTATACTTAATCTCGGATTTCTAGTGGAGTTCTCATAATGATGATATGTGTTTGATTTGGAAATCACAAGGACATGTAGTGTAGTGTAATGTAGTGTATAGTGTAGTGTTGTTGAATGCTATTTCAAAATTGCTACCTTTTAGAAATCATAAACATTATTTATGAACATTTGTCTTACATTTACATACAAAATAGTTTCATCACATTTTGAATTAAAAAAAATTTAATTTCTTACGGATGCAGAAGAGAATGGATCAAGAAAACATTTTGTCTATTATACTTAAATTTAGGCAAAACAAGCTAAGCTTACATTTTTTTCAAACTAAGAACTAGAAGCTAATTTTCTTTTATGTAGAAGTATCTGACAAAAAATAGTTGTAAGTTTTTAAAGTATATAAAATTAATAAAAACATATAACAAAAACTATCAAAAACTAATTGAAGGCATTCACAAAGGAATGGAGGTATCTAGAATTGATAACCTTCAACCAATTTGAGCTCAATAAGAACATTTGAGCTCAATAAGAAAGCATTCATGAATATCTCTGTTCCTAATGCTTCTATGGAAGCATAATTAGGCCAGTTGTCTTTCATCTGTAATCACTTTTGATACCATTTGAGCTCAATAAGAACATTCTTACATTCTGAAATGTTAAAATTATTCGAACATTCGACCTCAATCATAATCAGGAACAATAGAGCACACTATAATTGCTTCAAATCAAATTAACCAATTACTAGATTAAGTAAATCAAGTATGGATAAGTGCATTAAACAGATCAAATTCATAAAACCCATAAGTGTAATCCCCCAAAATCCTTATCATTATAGGAAAAAAAAAACAAAATTTGAAGAAGCATTTAATAAGATAATTGAAATGTTGCAAACCCTAATCGATCTCTTGAAGAGAAGCACCGGCAGCAACGTCATCGACTGTGAACTTTCCCTTCGACTTATCGGCGGCGCGCCCCTTGGCTTTCCGGTCAAGTAGCGACTTCCGATCCTTATCAAGCTTCAACTTGGTGACGACGACCTTTGAAGGATTGATTCCGACGTTCACTGTTTGCCCGTTAACTTTCTCACGGGTGATCCTCTCAATATGGATGACCCACTTTCGCCGGTAGACCTGAACCACCTTACCTTCACGGCCTTTGTAAGTTCCACGCACCACCTGCACCTCGTCGTCTTTCCTGACGGGAACTGACCGGACGTTGTGCTTGGTTCGTAGTTCGGTGGATAGCGGCGCACTCATCAGCACGCGGCGGACGCTGGATGGGGCGGAGAAGTGCGCCTTCCGGCACTTGCGGCGGGAGCTGGTGACTCGTGGGTTGTACTTCATTTTGAGCGTCTAGGGTTCTTGGCCGACGAAACAGATTGAACCGAATAGTTATAACTTATAAAAACGAGAGGTAACTAGGGTTTCATGCTAATTTACGAAAATAACCTTGATGTTTAGTCTATTTACAAAAACACTATTGCTAAATTGTACTGGTTTTTGGTTTTTGGGCCCCTTGGTTTTTCGTTGGTTTTTTTTTTCTTTTTTTTTTTTTCCTTTTAGATAAGAGCAACATGTTTTACGAACAAAATATATAAAGGTAACATGTATATGTAAGAAAAAAGTATATAGAAAAGTATTTGTGTTTTCAATTTTTCACTATTTTATCTGAAAATTTACTATTTTATTTTACTTTTTAAAAAACCATTGATTTTCATAAATATGTTTTTTAAAAAGGAATTATTGACTTGCTAAAGCCATGAGAATTATTTGGTTTAATTTATTTTTAATTGTGCGTTTATTAACCACATAACAAGTGCTTGCTCATCTTGTTGATATAGACTACCTAAACTCAGGGCCAACCCTATAGGGTGGGCAAGCTGAACTACCGCTCAGGACCCCTTTGAGGGTGGGCAAGGGTAAGACTTCAAATCTTATTTCAGTGAACTCTCAAGAGCTACAACCCACAGTGGCACCAAGTTTATTGTAGGTCTAGAAGAAATCTAGGGAGATACGAATCATTGATGAAAATATTCAGGTTTTCTTTATGAATCAGAGAGCAGATTGATTTTGTGATGGATCGTATTCATATCATGTTTACATTGTATTTTTCATACAATACTTTTAATTTAAAAAGATTTTTGGTGAGCTAAACTAAGATTATTCATGTCTTCAAAAAACTACTAACTATATCCCAATTCTAGCAAAGTTTGCTTGATAGTTGAACTTGACTTCATAGATGTTAAAATCCATAATCTTTACAAAGTTAGAAGTAGCAACTTGTTTTATTTAGTTGTATATACAACTTTACTCAACTAGTCTTATATAATAATATTTAATGAATTATTTAAGTAAATTAAATTTTGTATTTGTTTGTGCATAAGTGAAAAAGTGTGACCACTTTAAAAAAAAAGTGAAAAGGCGTGTTTGCTTGTTAGACCCCTAATATTCAAAAATTAAATTGGTCATTTTGGACGAAAATACCCTCGTAACTAAAGCCCATGTAAGTAGAATACATGCCATCTATTTTTGGTGTTACACCCAAACTAAGTTGTTGTTCTTGGTGAAGACATAAAACTTGGTTGCTTTTAAAGTATATCGAATGTTCCCTAAAACATTTCTTCATTATCCATAATAAAACTGTTTCTTTTGTTCTGCCATATGTATTCTTTCCTCATTTTATGTTTTTGGTAGTCTTTTAGGGGCTTTTTTTTTATTTTCGTTCCAGACCTAAAATATGTTTGGACCACCCTACCTAAACTAAATACATAGTATTTTTATATATTTAGATTAAATAATTGAATTGATTAGAAAGATAAAATAAGTATCGCATTGATATCTTACATTAAACATATGTTATTTAATAACTCATTAAAGATATATCAATTGAGTATAACAAATATTCTATCTTTTTAACATGTTTCTCAATTATCTCTACAAAAAAAATGATTTGTCAATGTCTCCCGGAAGAATTGCATCCTATAGTATCTTGAATATCCTTTACCATGTAAATGTTAAATAAATCACCTTTCTCTTTACCTTGTATCATAAAAACTCAAACTAAAAATATTGAATTTCTTCCAATTATTTTAGTCCACTCAAACAAACTAAACTTGACATTAGATTAAATAGCTTGATCATATATATGTACATCGTTGTACAATTAACTATTTACCCATTAATCAACGCTCCTTATTTCTTTGCAAACCAAACAAATCTTGTGGAAATCAATACAAACAATCATAACTATACCAATTTGTAGCAAAAAAATGAAAGAAAAATCTAAACTTCTAAACATTGAAAAATCTATCAAACTACCTAATGCCAATTTCAAGATCATTCAACCCCAAATCGGGATTATTATCCAATTCTTCAATTTCTTCAGAAAGCATGTTTGTTTCAACAATCGTAGGTCTAGACTCCTCTAAAGCCCGAAAAAATGCATAAGGTCCCCAACCTTCATTTCCAATCACGTTTCATTTTATTACAAATTTATGAGACAGAATTGGTAACTTTTGAAATCGTTTGAAACATATAAAAAGTTATAAAAGAAAAACACACACACACACATTTAACGATACCTTCGGCATGATACGGTGGTGCGAAAAATTGCAAGTAGCAAAATGTGGCCACGGTCATACCTGCAATGAGTAAATGACTATTTTACCCTTACGCTTTGGATATAACGTTGAATAACAAATGATTGTTTGATCAAGAGGTGTGAATTTACCTATAAGACCTCCGGCAAATACGTCTTGCCAATGATGCCAATAATCATCCACACGAGAAATCCCAACAAGTGATGCAACAAGTAAAGGCAAAAAAACCACACATAGTTTTGCAATGTGTCCTTTTCGATCAAACACTCGTACTTTTCCACATAAATATAGCGACAAAAATCCAAGACCCGAGAAAGACCCTGTAATAAAATTATAATTTATTAGGATTTTTATTGACTAGAATTAAAACATACGGATTTTGTTTTACATAAATTGAGGGACATTTGGTGCTCTCACATGAAGTATGTCCACTTGGGAAACTCTTGTGGCCTTCTCTTACAACTTTGCTATCGCCATGACATATTACGTTTCCTAATTGATCATAAAACTGAAAATAATCATTGTACTTTAGTAACGGAAATTTAAATTTATATATTTTTTTAAAAAAGGTAAATTACACTGAATGGTCCCTATGGTTTGGGGTAATTTGCACGTTTGGTCCTTATTTTTTTTTTTTTTTAACTTGGAAGGTCCCTATAGTTTGTTTTTGTTGCGCGCTGGGTCCTTGTCTTATCTAAAAAAATCAAGGGCAAAATAGTCTTTTTGGGTAAGATAGGGACCAAGCGTGCAACAAAAACAAACTATAGGGACCTTCCAAGTTAAAAAAATAAGTTAGGGACCAAACGTGCAAATTACCCCGAACCATAAGGACCATTCGTGTAATTTACTATAAAAAAACGTACATCTTTTCCGTCTGGAAAACATCGCCAGAAAAAGTCGGGGCGAGGTCGGCCAACTGCGTCTTTTATAGCATCCGTTATAACGCCGGTTATCAATACTGAGAATAAAATCCCTGTGTATACAGTATACATGATTTAATTTAATCTGGTAAGCTATAGTGTTACTTTTTTTTACTTAAAGTAGATAGAATGTTTCAATTGAAGAAGAAAGGAAAATAGGGTTTTCCCTTTTTCCTTTTTTGTCCAAACTTTTTACAAATTTTACTTTTCATGTATTCCCAAATATGTCATCATTTTCTCAAATATCTTTTAGACATCATTTTAAAAAAATAAAAAATAATAATAATAGCCTTTGGTCACCTAATGTGGCATGATGAAGATCGTAGACATCTCTTCTACGAAAATAGAAAGCCAAAAAGATAGCCAATGGAAACAATATTGCATATACCTAATCAACAATAACGAAATAAGATTATAATTTTGAATACTTGGTTTACACTGTCTCCTGGGAGTATCTGTAAATGTAAATCAGGTACACAGTGGCCCACTAGCTGGCTGACATAAGAGCCTAGAGCCCCACAAGAATCTCAATCCACATTGGAACTGAAACTTCCACACTGTTTAGAATCAAACCTCACAATAATCATTTGAAAATGCACATCCAAACACCGATTTAAACAATGAAAAGATTACTTACGGGAACAGACCAAATTGGAACAGTGTTATCCTGCAACGGGTACTTAAGATCGGTCATCATATCTTTTCCAACATAACGATAAAACGGATGGATACAATTTAAAACAATCATTAGAATTGCAAGTAGTATGAGAATCAACCAATCATGCATGTGAGTTTTTGCAACCATAAATCCATGAGATCTCATGGTATGAGTTCCAAGCTGTCCATTTCTCATTCTACTCTATAAAATAGGCCCAAAAAGAAGTTAGGAATAAAATCAAGAGAATGTATTATATAATAGTTTTGGTAAGTGGTACCTCAGCCTTCTTGTCATTTACTAAAGGAGAATAAAGATGATAAAACGGATTTGTTTCGGTTGAAATGTCTTGCTTCTTGCTTGATGCATTCTGTAGAACTTTAAAAAATCAGTCTTGGAAGTGGGAAATGATGCCATTATTGAATTGGATTTGGAAAATTTGGCTATAAATAAAAAACGATATAGATTGAATTGAATGTTTGAGCATCAATTTGGGAATATGAGTATCAATATGACTAATTATGAAGTAATAATTATCACATTTCCACTTAACTAGTGAGATATGATTCTTACTAGAGCAACAGAAAGAAGTAACCACGTGATTCAGTAGTTCAGAGGGAAAAATTTATTGTCTTTAACTTCATAAAGATCAAAATATTCAAGCATTAAAGCTAAGTGAAGTTATACAAGCTTGAAGATGGAGCTTAGATTTTGAACTATTTCTACTTGATTCCACTACTGTAATCTGCAAATTTCAGCTCGTAAAGTACGCATATGTAAGCTAAGGATCCAGGCTTATAATCAATGTAAGTAATTAATTACAACTAAAATCACAAGATTATGAAGAACCTTAAGTCTAATTGTACTCCAGAAGGAGAAATCAGGTAAGAAATCCATTTCTTCACACGTAGACAAGAAGAGAAAAAACCCTTAACAAACTCACCTGAGAGGTTTCTGCGGAATTCCTAGAATTGAAAAGGGATCTCAAACTCCACGAAGAAAATTGCCAATTACCCATCAGACACAAATCGAAGAATTATGCAAACAATGCATATATGAATGGCGTTGAATCAAATAAATGGTTAAAATTATGCAATAATGAGTGGGATATCGGGAAGAAGAGGGGGATCGAGACTCGAGAGAGAGGTTTTTGGAGCAACAAAAGAAATGATTGATGAACACTTGTTAATGGTAGTGAATTAGTAGAACTATAAAAGGGTATGGCCTGCGTCAGTTGACCTAGAAGTCATTATTACTAAATTGCCAGAGATTTGGATATTGATGATGAGGAAGCAGGGGGGCAAACCCATGTCGACGTGATGTTAGCTTCAAGATGTGTCACGTTGAGATGAAAGAAGTGGCGAGTACGTGTTTCTTTTTGAACAAATTCTGTTGCAGTGATGGAAATGGATATTTTGGAGAATGGAGATCGAGCGAAATTGATATTTTGCTTTCTAGTATTAAAATAGGGGTGATCGAACGAAGTCATTATTCCAAATTTATATATAAAGGGTGAAATATCATAATTTGACACAGTTCAATTAGCAACTGTTTTATATTTATTTTTGAAGAGTTTAAAAAAAAAAAAAAAATGATATCAATTTCGCTTTTAAGTTATTCATAAGTACTGAATGAGTATAAAAACAAAAATAATTTATTTTACAACAAAAAAATATTAAGGACTAAATGTGTACAAAAATATTAAGGACTAAATGTGTACAAAGTGAAAAATATATTATCCTATTAAGTCATTTTTACCGGCTAACCTAGAGTAGACGGTCATAAGGACTAAATGTATATAGTTTAACAAGTTGAAGGGGTAAATGTAGACGAAAAAGAAAATCAGTGACTAAATGTGTACAAATCAAAAAATATATTACCCTTTTAAGTTATTATCCCTGTTCCAAATTTATATATTATATCATATAATGTTTTAAAATCCAACTAGTTAGGACTGAGAACCAATGAACTTAACGGTTAAATTAGCATCGGTTTTATGTCTGTTTATGAATCGGAACGAACCAAAGAGTTTTACAAAAAAAAAAAAAAAAAAAAAAAAAAAAAAAAAAAAAAAAAAAAACTCAATTCAACCGGTGTATTTAAACTTGGACTTCAATGTTTGGGCTACAAAGTGTGGAGTATGTACTTAATACATCTAAAGTGAGTCCACCGTATTTGAAGCAAAATAGAGAGGGTTATTGTCATAAAGACACAACGAACTTATCGTTTTTGGTTTTAAATGGTCATTGAATTTTTTTTTTCTGTGTTTTTTAAGTCCTTAAACTAATAAATAACCTGTTAAAAAAGATAATAAGTTTTTTTTTTCATTTAGTTCCGGTACATGTTACATATAATCCATGTGGATTTGTTTTTATTTTATAAAAATGAAAGAATCCATGTTGGCATTTTTCTATTTTCACTCCTGACTTTTCACTCACATCTTACCTCCTCTACCCTCCGTCTCGAGCTCAGTAACACCAGAAATGCCATTCTAAACGAGCTTCCTCAAGTTCCTCGGTCCCATGCCTGAAATTCTCAACAAATCTAGATTTCCAGGAGTAGTGGAGGAGGATTACAACTACCACCCAAAGAACTTCTATGCTTCCTGTTTAATCTCGTGGGTTACACCTTCGAAGCCGACAACCCTTTCTCAGCCTCATTGCCACTATCACCAGAATCTTCACTATTCATGGAAAAAATCAAAACCCCCTTATCGGATGAGGTAGAAGAGGTACGAAACCAAGACAAACGAGACACACTACGACTTTCCTTAAGAACAACCCATGCTCTATCAAGAGCAGTTGTAGCATTCTTAATGGATCATAAGCAAATACGACATCTATTACCAGACATCTACTACTAGAGCTCAAAGCCTAACAAGGGGAACTCGAAGATGAGGTTTAATTACACATGGAAATGATGGGGTTCATAACATTAAGAGTGGGAGGCATACCAAAATTGCGTAACTGTAAAGCGATGACATCCGGCGACATTGAGGAAGAAAGTGAGAAGGAAATCTTGCTTGAACCTTAGAGAATGTAAGGTGCCTTTGGGGCTAGTTTGCTTAAACACTAGAGGGATAATATAGTGGATAAATGACACATGATAGGGGGTTACAAATCAAGGGTTCAAACGCAGCAGCTTTTGCATAACTCTCAATAGATCACCAGCAAATACGACATCTATTACCAGAGCTCGAAGCCTAACGAGGGTAACTCGAAGACAAGGTATAATTACACATGGAAATGATGGGGTTCAAACCATTAAGAGTGGGAGGCATACCGAAATTACGTAACTGTAAAGCGGTGGCATCCAACAACATTGAGGAAGAAAGTGAGAAGGACATGTTGCTTGAACCTTAGAGAATGTAAGGTGCATTTTAGGCTATTTTTGTAACACCCCGTTCTTAAAGTGTTTAATTATGAGTCCCTGAGATTTAAGAGGAAGCGTAATTCTAGTCCTTTTACGGAAAATGGGTTTCATCCGAGAAGGTTTCGGGCTGGTGGAAGTTGTTAGAAGCATTGGGCTTCTCGTCACCCTCGTATAAATCTAAAGTTATTTGGGAGCGGGTTTAGAGTAGAGGAGTTGCGGCGTTTTGAAGATGATAATTGATTATAGCCCTTTATGGAAAACGTGGAAAAGGTCCCATGCATGCATGGCATGTATGCTTGAAGTTGGCTGGGTACGCCCAACGTAAGCTGGACGTACGCCCAGCGTAGTGAGGGGAGTAATACGCGGGTGTTTGGGTGAGTACGCCCAACGTACTAGAGGTACGCCCAGCGTGCTCTCAGAAACCCCAAACCCTAATTTTAGGGTCAGCCACTATATAAGGAACATGTTGGTTCATACCTTAGCCTCCATAAGCTCACCCTTAACCTCAGAAACCCTAGAAACCCGTATTCCTTCCATTGTTGGGTGTGTTTGGCCTTTTGAAAGCTCATTTTGGCAAAAGAAAAGCTAGAAGGAGAAAGGAGAAATTGTCAAAGAAGAAGAGGAACGATTGGAGCTTGTAGATCTGAAGAGATATCATCCTTTGGAGCTTATTTGGGGGTATAAAGCTTCTTGCTTGCCATTTATTTTGCATAGATCTAAGTGTTGTGAAGTTTTAGCATCTTTCTTGTCCCAAAAGTCCTCATCTTGATTCATGCTTTGTTTTGGCCGAGATTATCTGTCCTTTCAGACCTTTGGAGAGATCTTGAGTGAGAAAAATGAGGTCCCAAGGGCTGTAGTTGTTCCATGTGTGAGATATATAGGTCTTAATGGATTAAGACCTTGGATTAAGAGCTTATGGACGTCCCAAGTGATAAAGTTTGAGACTTTGTGAATTCTAATCATATTTGGCCTAAGGATCCGAAGTTTGGGCTTAAGAGCTTAAACCATTAAGTTGTTAAGTGATGTTTTTGAGCAGCGAGGTTACGCCCCGCGTAACCTGTGAGTACGCCCCGCGTAGTGGGCCAGTGCCCCGATCCTCAGCTGTGACTCAACGTGTACGCCCCACGTACCAAGAAGGGTACGCCCAGCATACTTCCCCTTATTGGACTTTAATGTTGGACCTTAGAGTTTGGGCCATTTGTGGGTTGTTGGTTTATGGGCCATGTCTGGAAATTATGGATAGAGTATTTTGGGCCCAATTATTGTTATGGACCATTGGATCTATGCCCATTTGGTAAGGTGGGCCCAATTTGGTAAATTGGGCCAATATTGGACTTTGTATAAGATTTGGACTTTGGCCTTGGCCCGATAAGTGAATATATATATATATATATATATATGCTTGGCCTAATGGGTATTTGTGCTATGTGGGCTAGTTTGGGACTTGCAGTGAGTTGGTGATTCGAAAATCTGCTTCTTCAGTTCAAAGTATCGGCAATCGCGAGGTGAGTTATCCTCACTATATCAACAGGGTCTAAGGCACCAAGGCCGGCCCTTTATCGGATTGAGATCCGGGTATTTTTTGTTATGTTATTGCTTTGATATGTTTGCATCCTGGTAGTTAGGATGGTATATGCTAGTGACCGGTTAGGTCGGTATCCTGGTTAGGATGATGATATGTTATGTGATCTGTTTGATCGGCTTATTGACTGTGAACTGTTATATGATTGTATGTTTATGTGCACATGGTTGTTTGGACTGGATTTGGGTTGAGGTGGGTCCTAGTTTGTGCTGTAGGCCAAGATACCCAGGGCAGACCGGTTGTTCCGAAGGCCCAGCGAGTGGTCCGGATAGGCTGTAGGCCCCACGAGGGTGGACCAGACGTGACAAGGCTCGGAGAGTGGACCAGGCCGACTGAAGGCCCGATGCGGGCGGACCAGTCATACTGTAGACTCAGAGAGTGGACCAGGTGGGTTGAAGGCCCGGTGCGGGCGGACCAACCACACTGCAGACTCGAGGGACATGACTAGACTCGGAGGATGGACCCGGTGGACTGAAGGCCTGACACGGTGGACCAGTCACACAATAGACCCGATATGCCTGGCTGTTCTATGACCGGTTATGATATGACATGTTATATGTGTATGGTATATGTGGTTGGTATTTCGGGGGTATCTCACTAAGCTTTCAGGCTTACAGTTGTGGTTTAATGTTTTTCAGGTTCTTCAGGAGACCGTGGCAAGGTGAAGGCGTGATCGTACCGCTCCTCGTGTTTATGTTTTATGTTATGGTTCTGGGAATACTATGATAATAAATGTATTGAAAACCTTTTGTAATAACGTGATTAAAATGGGTTGTTTTTGAAAAGTTAAATTTTGTTGAAAATTTTGGTCGTTACAAGTTGGTATCAGAGCCTTGGTTTGAGTGAATTGGAGGAACATTCGTGTGAATCCAGTCTCAAATCAAGGAGAGTTTTTAAAAGAGAATTTAAAATGGTTTTCAAATTAAGTAAAAGGAGGATGCGGAGGTACGATCAGCCGGAGCCAGTAAGCAACCCCAAAATACCATACATGATATTTGTTTTCGAGCTTTGATAGAACAGCATGCTAGTACTAGGCTAGGGATCTTCAGGATTTCATGATAATGTTGCCTGTTTTATGCTGCCTGCTAGCCTAGGGTTTCATTCTGTATGAGATTTTCAGTGTTCCTCTAGGAGTGAGGATTGAGCATTTGCTATGCATATTTGTCACTAGGGTGTTGTGGTAGTACTTCATACAAATATGGGTAGGTGTGGAAGGTAGTATGGGCCTGTACTACTGAAAGCACAGGACCCATACGCATATCAGGGAAACCATGACCTCTAGGGTTGAGTTGGGAGTTGGTTCCCGGGTTAGTGAGAAGTGTCTAAGATTTTGTGGTTTATTCCAGTATGGAGATTTCAAGGCATGCTGGGAGTGGATCCGGGTCAGGATCGGGAGCAGGAGAGGGAGTTCCGGGCAGGTCAGTACCGCCCGAGGTTATCGGTCAGATGAGCACGTGCAAGTTGGATGCGAGGATTCGTGAGATCCTGCATGATGAGATTGCTGCGTTGTTCCGGGCTGAGCTGCCGGAACTGTTTGGGTCGATCAAGACCGCTATGGTGGAGTATTTTGATGAGCGCTATGCGGCTCTCACTGAGACGGCTGCCGCATCGGCTACAGCGACTGTAGCAATGGCAGGGGGAGGAGCTAGTAGAGGTTTTCAGTATCGAGACTTCGATAATACGAAGCCTCCCACCTTTGATGGAGTTCAGGATCCGATCGTTGCTATGAGATGGTTATCGGACGTGGAGGGGTGTTTCTTCATGTGTTCTTGCCCTGCTGATCAGATGGTGAGGTGGGCTCTGAACCTGTTAAGGCTCGGGGCAAAGGATTGGTGGAGATTGACCACGGGGTCATATTTGGATGCGCAGAGGGTTGTGGTTTCATGGGATCAGTTCAGAGAGATGTTCAGCACTCGTTATGTTCCGCAGGTCGATAGGGAGAGATTGGCTCAGGAGTTCCTTAAGCTGAAGCAGGATTCGGAGTCGGTGACGGAGATCACCAGGATGTTTACTGAGAGGGCGATGTTTTGCCTTGAGTTCGCTACGGAGCAGGCTCAAATGTTCCGATATCTGAGTATGCTAAAGAGAGATATCAGACAGTTTGTGTCCGCGCAGAGGTGCGAGACCTTGTTAGAGTTGCAGGAGGCTGCCAGGCGGCGGGAGTTGGAGATTGAGTTGCAGTTGCGTGAGCTGAGGCAAGCTCCGGTGCAGTCGCAGCCGGCATCGAAACGGTCCAAGACCGTTGATTCCCGGGTGGGAGATCAGGGCAGCCACGTTTGTAGGAAGTGTGGGATGGGTCACACCGGAGTTTTTAGGTCCGGTGGTGCATGCCGCAAGTGCGGAAAGGAGGGGCATTATGCGCAGGATTGTCGGTAGGCAACCCCGGGTTGGGATTTGAGAATCTGTTATCATTGTCATCAGGTTGGGCACTTGAGGGTCAACTGTCCATAGCTTGCTGCGGGACCGGTGCATGCTCCAGCACCGACCACTTTAAGGATCACGGGTAGAGATCAGTGTGGAGCGGAGCCCCCAAGGGCTTAGGGTCGTGCTTTTCAGCTTACAGCAGAGGAGGTCAAAGCAGTACCGGATGCAGCTGCGGGTATGTTCCTTTCTTGATATCTTGTTATCTTGTGATTATTGTGGAAGTATTATTATCTTCTAGTCTCGTTGTGTGGTTTTCGTTTTGGTATCCATTGTTCCTTGAGGGTTTGGTATGGTTATGGGTTAGTGTTTCGGGTTTTAGTTGGTTATCATTCGTGAGGGTTATTAGTGGAAATATGGCGTTGGTCTGAATGTCGGGTAGCATCTGCAGTCTAAGGAGTGGTTAGCTGAAGATTGAGTTTCTTTCGAGCGGGATGATCAGTGTGGAAATGTGATTTTGTGAAGGTTGCTAGTGCTAGTGGGAATCAGTCCGCGTGTAAGTGTTGGGTTTTGTGCAAGGTTGTTTTAGGAGGTTGGTGATAGCGACCGGTGGTCGATAGTCGGTTCCCTAAGTGGGGGAGAATTGGAAATTCTCCGGATGGTCGATAGGCATGAGAGATTGTTTAGCTGCTTGGGATTCAACAGTGTTTCTGTCAGCCGAGAGCAGGCTGGTATGAGTGAGTGGCAGGCGTGCGGGGCGGAATACAGACCTATGGAAGTGATTGTGGAGGGTTTGGGATCAGGATGGGATCGAGTATGTATGATGGAGATAGAGTTTGGAACCCCTAGAGGGCTAGAAGAGTATGCATAGGAGGATTTCCCGGAGAGATAACACGGAGTGATTAATGCTAGTTGAGCGGTCCGGATAGACTAAAGGCTGGTAGGCATACCAGTCAGGCTGAAGGCTCGGAGAACGCTCCAGCCAGACTGAAGGCCCTGGAGGGTGGTCCAGATTGGCTGAAGGTTTTGAGAGTGGTCCAGATTGGCTGAAGTCCTGGTAAGGAGGACCAGTCATGTTGAAGACTTTGCAGGTATTGTTAGACCGGTTCGAAGAAATGGGTTGAGTATGTTGTGATGTGTTAGCATTAGAAGATCTGGCCCCGGGTACTGATCTTGATTGGTGAAGGTAGTGCATGGACTCGAGAGTCCTTGCGAGCAGATTCAGAATATGTGTGTTGCGTGGATAGCGGTTATACTATAAGGAAGTGTAAATTCACGGAAGTAAGAGTAGCAGCGCAGAGTTATGATTAGAGTGGTCCAATTATGGTAATTGAGCAGCGTGATTGCGGCAGTGGTATGGGATCACATCCGGGTTGGATGGTTGCTGAGGCTCGGCAGGAATGCATGGATGGAATCTCGGATTTCCAGATAGATTTTGTTTTATGTGGTGAAAATTCATCCTGTAGGATGTTTGGAAGTTTCATCAGTGTATCAGGTTTTTCCTAACCCGAGGACACTAGAGCCAGTTCAGTGTGGTTATGAGATTGCGGTGGAGAACTCGTGGGAGTTGCTCTGAGGCTGAAAAATGTGTCATTCTGTCAACAAGAAAGCTAAAGTTGGGTTTCGGATTTCGATGGTCGAGTCTTGAGGAACGTGGTCCGGTGAATGCCAGGCAGTGCATTGCGGGGGTAGTTCTGGAGTAGAGTTATCGCAGGCTTCGAGGATGAAGCCTAATTTAAGTGGGGGAGAATTGTAACACCCCGTTCATAAAGTGTTTAATTATGAGTCCCTGAGATTTAAGAGGAAGGGTAATTCTGGTCCTTTTACGGGAAATGGGTTTCATCCGATAAGGTTTCGGGCTGGTGTATGTTGTTAGAAGCATTGGGATTCTCGTTACCCTCGTATGAATGCAAAGTTATTTGGGAGCGGGTTTAGAGTAGAGGAGCTACGGCGTTTTGAAGATGATAATTGATTATAGCCCTTTATGGAAAAAGTGGAAAAGGTCCCATGCATGTATGGCATGTATGCTTGAAGTTGGCTGGGTATGCCCAGCGTAAGCTGGACGTACGCCCAACGTAGTGAGGGGAGTAATACGCGGGTGTTTGGGTGAGTACGCCCAGCGTACTCTCAGAAACCCCAAACCCTAATTTTAGGGTCATCCACTATATAAGGAACATGTTGATTCATACCTTAGCCTCCATAAGCTCACCCTTGACCTCAGAAACCCTAGAAACCCGTATTCCCTCCATTGTTGGGTGTGTTTGGCCTTTTGAAGGCTCATTTTGGCAAAAGAAAAGCTAGAAGGAGAAAGGAGAAATTGTCAAAGAAGAAGAGGAACGATTGGAGCTTGTAGATCTGAAGAGATATCATCCTTTGGAGCTTATTTGAGGTATAAAGCTTCTTGCTTGCCATTTATTTTGCATAGATCTAAGTGTTGTGAAGTTTTAGCATCTTTCTTGTCCCAAAAGTCCTCATCTTGATTCATGCTTTGTTTTGGCCGAGATTATCTGTCCTTTCAGACCTTTGGAGAGGTCTTGAGTGAGAAAAATGAGGTCCCAAGGGCTGTTGTTGTTCCATCATTAAGACCTTGGATTAAGAGCTTATGGACGTCCCAAGTGATAAAGTTTGAGACTTTGTGAATTTTAATCATATTTGGCCTAAGGATCCGAAGTTTGGGCTTAAGAGCTTAAACCATTAAGTCGTTAAGTGATGTTTTTGAGCAGCGAGGTTACGCCCCGCGTAGCGGGCCAGTGCCCCGATCCTCAACTGTGACTCAACATGTACGCCCCGCATACCAAGAAGGGTACGCCCAGCGTACTTCCCCTGATTGGACTTTAATGTTGGACCTTAGAGTTTGGGCTATTTGTGGGTTGTTGGTTTATGGGCCATGTCTGGAAATTATGGATAGAGTATTTTGGGCCCAATTATTTTTATGGACCATTGGATCTAGGCCCATTTGGTGAGGTGGGCCCAATTTGGTAAATTGGGCCAATATTGGACTTTGTATAAGATTTGGACTTTGGCCTTGGCCCGATAAGTGAATATATGTATGTATATATATATATATATATATATATATATATATATATGCTTGGCCTAATGGGTGTTTGTGCTATGTGGGCTAGTTTGGGATTTGCGGTGAGTTGGTGATTCGAAAATCTGCTTCTTCAGTTCAAAGTGTCGGCAATCGTGAGGTGAGTTATCCTCACTATATCAACAGGGTCTAACGCACCTAGGCCGGCCCTTTATCGGATTAAGATCCGGGTATTTTTTGTTGTGTTATTGCTTTGATATGTTTGCATACTAGTAGTTAGGATGGTATATGCTAGTGGCCGGTTAGGTCGGTATCCTAGTTAGGATGATGATGTGTTATGTGATCTCTTTGATTGGCTTGTTGACTGTGAACTGTTATATGATTGTATGTTTATGTGCACATGGTTGTTTAGACTGGAGTTGGGTTGAGGCGGGTCCTGCTTTGTGCTGTAGGCCATGTACCCAGGGCGGACCGGTTGTTCCAAAGGCCCAGCAAGTGGTCCGGATAGGCTGTAGGCCCCACGAGGGTGGACCATAAGTGCCGAGGCTAGGAGAGTGGACCAGGCCAACTGAAGGCCCAATGTGTGCGGACCAGTCATACTGTAGACTCAGAGAGTGGACCAGGTGGGTTGAAGGCCCGGTGCGGGCGGACCAACCACACTGCACACTCGAGGGACATGACTAGACTCAGAGGATGGACCCGGTGGACTGAAGACCCGACACGGCAGACCAGTCACACAGTAGACCCGATATGCCTGGCTGTTCTGTGACCGGTTATGATATGAAATGTTATATGTGTATGGTATATGTGGTTGGTATTTTGGGGGTATCTCACTAAGCTTTCAGGCTTACAATTGTGGTTTAATGTTTTTTAGGTTCTTCAAGAGACCGTGGCAAGGCGAAGGCGTGATCGTACCGCTCCTTGTATTTATGTTTTATGTTATGGTTCTGGGAATACTATGATAATAAATGTATTGGAAACCTTTTGTAATAACGTGATTAAAATGGGTTGTTTTTGAAAAGTTAAATTTTGTTGAAAATTTTGGTCGTTACAATTTTGCTTAAACCCTAGAGGGATAAGGGAAACATGAGCGGGTAATATAGTGGATAAATGACACATGATGGGGGGGGGGGGGGGGGGGGGGGCGCTGCAAATCAAGGGTATAAACGCAATAGCTTCTACATATCTCTCAAATCCTTGCAAAATTCACTATCTTCTTTGTATTTTTTGCTTCGCTTTCACTGTAATTTTTCATGGTATTGGAAACCAGGAATGATGCAAAAGGAAAGTTTTTTGTGTGTGTTATGTTTCATTACCGAATGAGATATATGATGATGGATGGGGTGGGGGATCATCATCGATGGCAACGACAAAGGGAGAAAGCACGATGGTCTTCAAAGAATTGTGTCAATCTGAAGAGGTTTTTATTAGGTTCAACCATTTAGGTGAGGTTTTGGGGGAAAGGTGTACACGTAGGATAGATGTGGCATGCATATGATATATATATATATATATATATATATATATATATATATATATATATATATGAGGTTTGACTGAATTTTCATGTTAACTGGGAACAGCAGGTTAACTTCCCTTTAATAACAGGTCAATTTTGAGTTTATACCTTTAGAAGGAACAAAAAATAGTTTAAGGACCTTTTAAAACCAAATAAAAAACTTTATTGGGCTATTACGACAATAACCCAAATAGAGATACAAAAGTTCTCCATCAAGCGTGTTTCTTCTCCTACACTTGATGCGAACCAGTTGACCAATAAGTTGGGGCTAGCCTATATGGATTACAAAGTGTCTAACTTTATAACAAGGAGGTTTTTGGTTCAATCTCAACTATATATTTAACTTTTCATTCTGAAAAAATGAATTGGTTAACAAGCGGTCGAACCGGTTTGTAACATCCTAAAATACGACCCAATTTTTTTTTGTTTTAATAGTAATAAAAATCATATACTGATCGTCATATCATAAAAACCATACGTCAAATAACTCAACTCATATAATAATGTCATGAAACAACTATATCAAATCAAACTATGAATCAAAACAAACTCCCAGGATAAAGACTGAAGTTGTGGTGTGTGCGATGCCATCATCCCGAGCTCTTCCCCTTACTTGCGGAAGTACCTGAAACCAAAACTGAAACTGTAAGCACGAAGCTTAGTGAGCTCCCCCAAACTACCACATACCATACAATAACATATAAGCACATACTGGGCCTTGCCCACTGCATCAGACCAAAGCCCGGAAACTGCATCGGACCGTAGTTCGGAACTGACTGGGACCTTGTCCCCTGCATCGGACCGAAGTTCGGAACTAACTGCATCGGACAAAAGTCCGGAACTGACTGCATCGGACCGAAGTCCGAAATTTACTGATCATAGCATAGCATAAACACATATCAACTAGCATAACACAAATCATCATAAACTCATATACTGCATACTACGTCAGGCCGTAGCCCAGAACACATAACACATAAATCCTGTCTGAGCCACGAAGGCATCAAACACACTAAAAAATGCATCAGAACGAAGTCCAGAAACTACTACTAACTAAACGGGCCGACATTGTGGCCTTAGACCCGTTCCTACTGGATGGAAACTCACCTCGTAGCCTAGCTGCTGAAAGGACTGCTCTGGAATCTGGCTGCTGCATCTCCGGTTTCACTCTGGCTACACTATCTATGAGCACCATCAACCAAATACTGATAATAATACTGAGGGTAAAATGACTCTCCTACCCCTAGTCCAAGTCAACCTAACTATCAAAGTCAACATTCAGTTGACCTGACTCGTCGAGTTGGGTCGCCAACTCGTCGAGTCCTTACTCTTACTTTCTTGATTCCACTCACTACTACTCATCGAGTTTTGGCGCAAACTCGGCGAGTTCCTCTTTGCTATTAACACTCCGATATTCTACATCCGACTAGCCGAGTTGTATGAACAACTCGTCGAGTTCTCCTTCATCAAATGATCATTCTAGCTTTGACACGCCGAGTTGTATGAACAACTCGTTGAGTCTGTTCTTGAAGTATGAAGATTGCCTTGGACTCGCCGAGTTCTTCCACAAATGAGTCTAACCCTCTAGCTTACCGAGTCCATCTCTCACTCACTAGTTCCACTTGGCATAACTCGAAAAAGGAAAAACATGGGACTTGCGACTCAACTCGCCGAGTCAGAAGAACGACTCGCCGAGTCGTATGCATGCAAACACTATATACTCAATTCTGCTTGAAACCAATCCATACCATTAATAGATCTGGGTTCCTGGGGCTTGATTTACACGTAAAGTTTCCAACTTTACATGTAAATAACATCAAATGAAGGTTTTAAGGTTCAAAGCACACTATAATAGTAGATCTAGAGCTTTCATGCAAAATGGATCCATAAAGGTGCTACATCTAAGCTTCTAGAATTCAAACCTAGCTAGATCCGAAGGCTAATCAACTCCATGAGTCCTCTATGCTACTACTAAGCCAAGAAATGGTTCAAGAATAGCTTTAATGGCTTCTAAAAAGGGATTTAAGCATAGAAACAGAAAAGGGCCAAGATATACCTTACTATCTTCTGAAATTCCTCAAGGATCTAGGATCTCCTTCTTCTCCTCTTGATCTACCTTCCTTTATCTCTCAAGATCTTCAAAGAACACACCAAAATCAGACAAAATGCAAAGAGGGTTCTAGGGTTTCGAGAACAGTGCTCTGAGGGGTGATGGGGGCTGACTTGTGGCCTCAAAACTTGTTTAAATAAGGTGCAAACCCTTGAAATTAGGGTTTCATCCAGACTGGCGGACTCGCCGAGTCCAGAATATAGACTCGTCAAGTCGCCAACTTAAACGTGCTTGAAATCCCGATTCTACTCAACGAGTCCAACTACCGACTCATCGAGTTCCCCTTAAAACTTGAAGAAAAATAACAATAAATAAAAATATAAATATCATACCAGAATTGGGGTGTTACAATCCTCCCCCACTTGTCTCAGACTTCGCCCTTGAAGTCTGTTGCTGCTGAATCTAGGAACAACTCGGGGTAATGCCCCCGCATCTCCTCCTCAGACTCCCACATCCACTCAGAACCCTTCCGGTGCTGCCACTGTACCTTTACCAACATAATCACTTTGTTCCTGAAGGTCTTCACCTTCCGATCCAATATCGCAACTGGCTTCTCGACATAATTCAGGCTGCTATCATCCTGAATATCCTCAATGGGCACTATTGTCGACTCGTCCACCAAACACTTCCTTAATTGAGAAACATGGAAAGTGTTGTGGATCTAGCTAAGCTCTGATGGAAGATCCAACCGATAAGCAACCCGACCCACCCGGGCCAAAACCCTAAAAGGACCAATGAACCTGGGGCCCAGCTTGCCCCTCTTCCAAAACCTGATAACACCCTTCCAGGGCGATAACTTCAGGAGGACCAAATCGCCCACCTGGAACTCCAAATTTGAACGCCTCCTATCGGCGTAACTCTTTTGCCGACTCTGCGCAGTCTGCAGTCTGCCACGAACCTACTGGATCAATTCTGTCATCTTGACCACCACCTCGATGCTTCCAATGACTCGCTGACCGACCTCGCCCCAACAAATCGAGGTCATGCACTTCCTCCCATAGAGAATTTCGAAGGGAGGTCGATCGATACTCGCGTGGTAACTGTTGTTATATGAAAATTCCGCTAACGGAAGGTACGTATCCCAACTGCAATCGAAGTCTAGAACACATGCCTGCAGTATGTCCTCGAGGGTCTGAATCATTCTCTTGCTTTGTCCGTCCGTCTGAGGATGGAAAGTGGTGCTAAAATGGAGACGAGTACCTATCTCGTTGTGAAACCGCTTCCAGAATCTGAAAGTAAAACGGACATCTCGATCTGACACCACTGAAACAAACACTCCATGTCGTGCCACCACCTCCCTCACATAAATATCGGCTAACTTTTCTGCTGATATGCTCTCCTGGATCGGTATAAAATGAACACTCTTCGTCAACCGATCCACAATAACCTATATAGAAACCACTCCACGCGCAGTCCTGGGAAGCTTCGTGATGAAATCCATGGTAAAGTCTTCCTATTTCCACACCTGAATGTCTAACAGCTGCATCTTGCTGTGAGGTCTCTGGTGTTCTGCCTTAACCTTCCTGCAGGTCAGGTACCTCTCCACATACCAGGCGACATCCCGCTTCATGCAGGGCCACCAATAATAGGGTCGAAGATCTCTATACATCTTCGTAGCCCATGGATGAATGGAAAATCGAGACTTATGGGCCTCATCCAATAACACTTGCCGTACTACGCCCTAGTACGACACCCAAACTCTCCCGTGAAGGGTCAACAATCCTCTACTATCATAGTCAAAGGAAGCTACTCGGCCCTCGATCCTCTCACATTTCTGTCTCTCCTCCTTGAGGCCCTCTACCTGTGCCTCCTTAATTTACTCCAATAATGGAGCAATCACCATCATCCATTCATCCTCAAACAAATGTATCTGATCGGGGCCGCTACTTCCTTGCGGCTCAAGGTGTTGGCCAATACGTTGGCTTTCCCTGGGTGATAAAGGATCTCACAGTCATAATCCTTCAACACATCTAACCATCGCCTCTGCCTCATGTTCAGATTCGACTGATCCATGAGTTACCTCAAGCTCTTGTGATCCGTGTAAATGGTACAACGGACCTCATAAAGGTAATGTCTCCAAATATTGAGGGCAAACACCATTGCCCCCAGCTCTAAATCATGTGTAGGATAATTAGCCTCGTGAGGCTTCAACTGTCTCGAGGCATAAGCTATCACACGACTTCGCTGCATCAACACTGCTCCCATACCTGTGATCGAGGCATCACAGTAGAATATGAAATCCTCTACTCCCTCTGGCAGGGTAAGAATCGGTGCCTCGCACAATCTCTGCCTGAGGGTCTCAGTCGCTACCTGCTGCTCAGGCCCCCAATGAAACGCTACCAACTTTTTGGTCAGTCGGGTGAGCGGTACTGCTATCTTGGAGAAATCCTGGATGAATCTTCTGTGATACCCTACCAATCCTAGGAAACTCTGAATCTCGGATGGAGACTTCGGAACCTCCCACTGCATCACGGCCTCAATCTTCGCCGGATCTACCAAAATACCCTTCTGGTTGATGAGGTGACCAAGGAACTACACCCCGCGCAACCAAAACTCACACTTGGAGAACTTTGCGAAAAGTCTCTCCCTCCTCAAAACCTCTCGCACCTCTCTCAGGTGATCCTCATGTTACTCCTAGGTCTTGGAATACACCAAGATATCATCTATGAATACTATTACAGACCGATCCATCATCGGCCTGCACACGCGGTTCATGAGGTCCATGAATGCGGCCGGAGCGTTGGTGAGCCCAAATGGAATCACCACAAACTCATAATGACCATACCTGGTCCTGAAGGCAGTCTTCTGCACATCCTCGCCTCTGACCCGCATCTGGTGATATCCGGAGTGTAAATCAATCTTGGAGAACCAAGACGCTCCCTGAAGTTGATCAAACAAATCATCTATCCTCAGAAGTGGGTAACGGTTCTTCACTGTTACCCTATTCAGCTCCCGGTAATCTATACACATACGGTGCGCCCCGTCCTTTTTCTTCACGAATAAAGTCGGTGCACCCCAGGGCGAACTGCTCGGCCTGATAAATCCCTTGTCCAGAAGCTCTTGCATCTGCGTAGACAACTCCTGCATCTCTGGGGCAGCCAACCGATACGGTGCCTTAGCTATCGAAGCCGCACCAGGGACTAGATCAATCCCGTACTCAACCTGTCTCTCAGGAGGTACCCCCGACAATTCCTCCGGAAATACATCCGAGTAGTCTTGGACCACCAGAACATCATCAACTGTCATCTTGCCCTTCTCCCGGGCATCTGAAACATAGGCAATATAGCCGGCACAACCCTGCTGAAAGTAGCGTCTTGCCCTCGCTGTTGAACACAGAACTGGCCAGCGTTGTCGCTTCTCTCCCTGAATCACTAACTCTCCCCCACTAGGAGTGCGAACCCTTACCAACTGTAGCTCACAATCTATCACCGCCCTATTGGGGCTCAGCCAATCCATGCCTACTATGACCTTATTCCCTCGCAAGGGAATAGGGACCAAGTCCACCGCAAACTGCTCATCGAATAACTGCAGAGAACTCCCTCTGTGCACCCTTGCCACCCTAACAGTCCTATCAACTGCTATCTCAACCTCAAGTGGACAATCTATCTCCCATGGAGCTCTACTAAACCTCTTGCTAAGTGCAAGAGAGACGAATGATCGAGTAGCTCCGGAATCAAACAATATTGTAGCTGAGATGTCGTTCACCGAGAACGACCCTATACAAAACATATAACCATAAGAAACAATAAAGAAATAAGTAATGAGATAAGGGAAAAATACATACCCGCCACCAGATCAGGAGTCGCTCACGCCTCCTCTGCTGTCAGCTGAAAAGCCCTAATCTTAGCCACCGGCGTCTCGACTCGGCCCTGACGGCCATCTGAAATCCTCAAGGTAGCACGAGCTGGTGCTGACACCTTCCTCGCTGCCGCTAAACTCGGATACTGGGACTTTTTATGTCCCCTCTGATTGCACTGGAAGCAAATCAGATCTGATGCCACAACGGTGGTGGTAGTGGCTGTACAATCTCTGCTCATATGCCCAGTCCGGCCGCACTTGTAGCAGTCGGCACTCCCTACCTTGCACTTCCCATCGTGCAATCTCCCACACTTGCCACACCGAGCGTGGCTCTGCTGACTCCTAGCTCTTTGATCTGAACACTTGAGCTTTTTGCCCAAATTCCCTGAACCTGGAGCCGCCTCTGACTTCCTCTTTCTCTCCATCTTAAGGTCAATCTCTCTCTCTCTCTCTCTCTCTCTCTCTCTCCCTAGTAATCATGTCATCCAACGTCTTACAGCTGGACCGGCTCACGAACTGGTGGATATCACTCCGCAGCATCTCATGATAACAGGCATTCTTCATTTCCTCATCAGCTGCGTACTAAGGAACGGGAAGTGCACTCTCTCTGAACTTGGCGGTAATTTCCGCCACCATCTCTGTAGTCCGATTCAACTCCTGGAACTCACGTGCTAACTGTTGCACCTCAATAATCGGTGCGAAATCAGCTTTGAACCTGGTAGAGAAGTCTGTCCAGGTCATGGCATCCAAAGCCGCGTCATCCCCAATGGCATGACCAACCTCCTCCCACCAATCTTGTACCCTATCCTTCAGAAGATAGGACGCCAATCTGACCTTGTCCCCCTCGGGACATTTGCTCGTGCGGAATGCGTTAGCTACATCTGCCAACCATCTGGTACTCACAATGGGGTCTCGCGCCCCGTGGTAATCTGGAGCTCCATATGCATAGAACTCCCTGAAGGTAAGCGTGCGCGACCCCATCATGGCCGCTACCTCAGCACGGAAAGTACTCAGTCTCTCATCCATCAACTCCAAGATACCCTCCTTGATCGAACCAAAGATCATAGGAGTTTGCTCAAGTATGGTGCGAGTAATCTCTGAAGAGAGAAACTCCCTGGTCTGCTCATCCATCTGTCCGGCCTCCGGGCCTGATCCTGATCCCCCTTCGACACCTGAACTGCTAACTGGTGGTCGAGGACACAATACCACCATTCTGAAAACACATCAAAATAAATTTTAGAATCATAAATACATCTCGAGGGATCACTACTATCACAAGTTTCCTGGTCTCATCTCAGCTTTCTTGATTTAAGTACGAATCCTCTACTTCAGTAGTACGGTTTCATACTACCTTCCACATCTATCCGTACCTTCCTTAAGAACTGCCTTGACTCCACCAAGTCACTTTACAACTACTGATCTCTAATACTACCTTCCTAGGCTTGCCCTAGGGAACTTCTGACGCTACCCAAACCAGTCCTCAGCTGCTGAAAGCCTCCTTGTAATGCCAATTAGCCATTACCTGAATACCATCATATGTGGCGAGGCTCGGATAATCCTTCGAGTAAAGACCCGTCCCTACCATGGTCAGACTCATACCGGAGCTGCGCAATAGGGCCAAGTCTATCACTCTGAGATTATTCAACCCTATTCACATGTGACGTGACGTATTCACCTAATGGCTAACTCCCATCACTCAGAGCCCCACAAAGCACAAAGCAAGCAACATTCAGACACAGGAAACTACTCAAGCAACTCTATCCTCATAACAAGGGCCTATACTAGCATACAATGCTAAGCTCATGATATCAGGCACAACCTAAACAGGCTATTCTACTGCTGCCCACTCAAATAGTATGAAATTCTCATAAAGCAGAAGCACATATAGCTGGCACATATGGCATCCTCTTAGACCTTAGTCCTATTCTAGCATGCTGTTCTAGTAAATACCGAAACTGATAAATCATAAAATAAACTTGTATGGGTAATTTGGGAGTACTTACCTGAGCTCGGCTGATCGCATGCACCACACCCCTTTTCTCTTTTCAAAGTTCTTTTCTATCTAAAAATTCTCTTCACTTTTCTAAAACTCTTTTCTTTTAAAAAAAAAAAAATCATTTTACCACTTCCTTAGTTTGAGTTCAGACACACCCAAGAGTGTGCCCGAATCCCTCAAACCAAGGCTCTAATACCAACTTATAACATCCTAAATACGACCCAAAATTTTTTTGTTTTAATAGTAAAAAAAATCATATACTGATCGTCATATCATAAAAACCATACGTCAAATATATCAACTCATATAAAAATGTCGTGAAACAACTGTATCAAATCAAACTATGAATCAAAACAAACTCCCAGGATAAAGACTGAAGTTGTGGTGTGTGCAATGCCATCATCCCGAGCTCTTCCCCTTACTTGCGGAAGTACCTGAAACCAAAACTGAAACTGTAAGCATGAGGCTTAGTGAGCTCCCCCAAACTACCACATACCATACAATAACATATAAGCACATACTGGGCCTTGCCCATTGCATCGGACCGAATCCCGGAAACTGCATCGGACCGTAGTCCGGAACTGACTGGGACCTTGTCCCCTGCATCGGACCGAAGTTCGGAACTAACTGCATCGGACAAAAGTCCGGAACTGACTGCATCGGACCGAAGTCCGGAATTTACTGATCATAGCATAGCGTAAACACATATCAACTAGCATAACACACATCATCATAAACTCATATACTGCATACTACGTCAAGCCGTAGCCCAGAACACATAACACATAAATCCTGTCTGAGCCACGAAGGCATCAAACACACTAAAAACTGCATCGGACCGAAGTCCGGAAACTAATACTAACTAAACGGGCCGGTATTGTGGCCTTAGACCCGTTCCTACTAAAAGGAAACTCACCTCGTAGCCTAGCTGCTAAAAGGACTGCTCCGGAATCTGTCTGCTGCGTCTCCGGTTTCACTCCGGCTACAATATCCATGAGCACCATCAACCGAATACTGATAATAATACTGAGGTTAAAATGACTCTCCTACCCCTGGTCCAAAGCAACCTAACTGTCAAAGTCAACATTCAGTTAACCTTACTCGTCGAGTTGGGTCGCCAACTCATCGAGTCCTTACTCTTACTTTCTTGATTCCACTCACTACTACTCATCGAGTTTTGGCGCAAACTCGGTGAGTTCCTCTTTGCTACTAACACTCCGATATTCTACATCCGACTCGCCGAGTTGTATGAACAACTCGTCGAGTCTGTTCTTGAAGTATGAAGATTGCCTTGGACTCGCTGAGTCAGGGCATTGACTCGCCGAGTTCTTCCACGAATGAGTCTAACCCTCTAGCTCACCGAGTCCATCTCTCACTCACTAGTTCCACTCGGCATAACTCGAAAAAGGAAAAACAGGTGACTCGCAACTCGACTCGCCGAGTCAGAAGAATGACTCGCCGAGTCGTATGCATGCAAACACTATATACTCGATTCTGCTTGAAACCAGTCCATACCATTAATAGATCTGGGTTCCTGGGGCTTGATTTACACGTAAGTTTCCAACTTTACGTGTAAATAACATCAAATGAAGGTTTTAAGGTTCAAAGCACACTATAATAGTAGATCTAGAGCTTTCATGCAAAATGGATCCATAAAGGTGCTAGATCTAAGCTTCTGGAATTCAAACCTAGCTAGATCCGAAGGCTAATCAACTCCATGAGTCCTCTATGCTACTACTAAGCCAAGAAATGGTTCAAGAATAGGTTTAATGGCTTCTAAAAAGGGATTTAAGCATAGAAACAGAAAAGGGCCAAGATATACCTTACTATCTTCTGAAATTCCTCAAGGATCTAGGATCTCCTTCTTCTCCTCTTGACCTACCTTCCTTTATCTCTCAAGATCTTCAAAGAACACACCAAAATCAGACAAAATGCAAAGAGGGTTCTAGGGTTTCGAGAACAGTGCTCTGAGGGATGATGGGGGCTGACTTGTGGCCTCAAAACTTGTTTAAATAGGGTGCAAACCCTTGAAATTAGGGTTTCATCCAGACTGGCGGACTCGCCGAGTCCGGAATATAGACTCGCCGAGTCGCCAACTTAAACGTGCTCGAAATCCCGACTCTACTCGATGAGTCCAACTATCGGATCGTCGAGTTCCCCTTAAAACTTGAAGAAAAATAACAATAAATAAAAATATAAATATCATACCATAATTGGGGTGTTACATGGTTAAACCAGAAACTAGTCACTAGATCGGTTCAACTAAAAATCCGATTTTTAAAACATTGATATCATACGATAAGATATGGTGAAATATGGTGGAATGTGTTGGAAATTTTAGTATAAATATTTATATTTTTACTAATTTTGGACAGATACAAATACATGCATATATTGTATATATAATTAACTCTAAGTGGGTATGTTTTCGTCTCCATGAGAGTTTCGAAACAATATATCGTACGTCCAAAATAGAGTATATGTGTATGATATATCAATACTAAAATATGGATATTTGAGAATAAAAGTTAGCAAGTGAGATAGGTGTGGGAATGAGTCCCACATTGGTAGAAAGACCATACTAAAGTGAGTTCATAAGCTTGAATGTATGATAGGCTTACAAGCTTGTATATATGGTTTTACTCCAACTCTTACCCATGCGTAGGGGGGTGCAAATTTTGGATTTCAAAGGCTAAAGTTACCGAACTTGTGTGTGGGTGCGACCTACAGACACAAAATTACATTGAGTATTATTTATTGGGAAGCAGTTCTTTTCATTATGATTATGAGATATCTATGATGCACTCAGTTTTAGAGTATCATGTTTCCTTCAGTATACTCTCTAGAGTCTTAATACTTATAGTATTAAGATATTGATCCTAATGATCACAAATCTACTAAGGTGTAAGGTAAGTTAGTCAAGATTTGAGGGGAATTTAAAGAGTATAGACAAGTGTTTAAAAATAGCATCCGAGTAATAACAAAATCGAAAGTGTGGAATCTCCAGTGGATGTGATGCAATTATGTCGGGCCCTTCCCTTTGGAACAAGAAGTACCTAAAATAATTAAACATAAACCACAAGCACAAAGCTTAATGGGTTTCCCAAAACACCACATACCATAACCATAGTGAATTCCCAAGTGAAATGTTATGGGCCAAACCATAGACTTACAATAACTCCTGCAACAACCTATTTCACCCAACGGGCCTATTTCATCACAAGTGAAGGTTACAGGAAAAATTTGTAGTCTTACATCTCTCCTGCAATTTCCATGGGCTCCCCCATGGCCTTTCATACAATTATTAGTGGCTAAATCATTGTCTTCCATGCAAGTATCACAAAGATAACTAGCATCGTACATAGTACAATGAGAAGACTTGCCTCACAAACATAGTCGACAACTAACGAGCTCTCACAGTTGAAAAGCGAGTGCTACACACCTCCTACTGAATCATATAAGGTAAATCCTTAGTCCACCTTCATTAAAGGCACCACACCATGGCATAGTTCCGGTGAAACAGTCGTGAAACCCTTATTCGCCATGTCGTGGCACCCTCTTTTCCATGTCATGGGTTACTGCAATTTGGACCACTTAATGGATTAGTCCTTAATCTTCTAAGACATTTTCTCATACTTTCCAATAAGCTTCTTGGGGCCCTAATGGTTCATAAAAACCCAAACTTTATGGATATGCATATCCTTCACCCAAGCATGTCAAAATATGGGGAAAATAAGCTAAACCACATGCATACTCTAAAAAATCAACCATCTTCTAGATCCATAAGGTATTATGCTCAAGGGACCTTGGTGAGTCATAAAGTTGCAAACTTTATCTCTTAGAACCATTCCAACCATAACTATCAACCTAAAAATTCAAACCAAGCCAAGATCTACTAAGAAGGAACCAAAAAGATCAAGTCTTGAAGTCTTACAAATGATCTAGAGAGTGATTCCAAGGGTGGAGATGAGTTTCTTGCTTGATCCTTGCACCAAAAACTACTTATTATTCCTTCAAAATACACCAAGGACACCAAAATGAGCCAAGAAATTCAAAGGGAGGCTAGGGTTACTGATGTGTGCCTAATTAACTACATATTTAATGCATATTTCTAGTACTTTTAGCTACAATTATGCTTACTATGGAACAAAAGATACTTATTATGTTTAAATTATGTTTTATAGCGATGAAGACTTGCTTGAGACAAAAAGGAAGCATATAAAGAGTTGGAAGCAAGAAACAGGAGCTAAAACATAGTTCAGGTCAACAAGTGAGGTTCACGGCCGTGAACCCCTCTTAGGTCGTGAACTCATGGTATATAGATGAGTTTTTGCCACTTTTCCTTCACTTCTTCTTCTCTTGGCTGCAATCACTCCATTCTTTCTCAAGTATCATAGTTCAAGAACACCATCTTTCACTCTTAAACACCCCCTTTCCTTTGCTACTCCATAGAAGCTCACTAGGAACTTAAACACCCACCAAAACACCAAGATCTTCAAGAGTTCTTCATCTTTTGGGTTGTGTTCATCAAGTGGGCCGTAAACCCTTCGTGTGTTCATCAATTTGAGCCATGAACTCCAGTGGGTTGTGAACCATCCTTCCTTTGGGCCGTGAACACCCTATCAACCTCATATCTTGCTTCTAGCACTTTTTGGTGAGTTATTATTGCATTCTACGTTGTTTCCCAATCACCTTTGTAGTTAGATTCACTGATTTCATGCCTATATGTATCAATATATGTCATTTAGGACTCGTTTGTGCCTTGAGACTTCATTCATGGAACTTATCATCCTTATTCGAATCTTTATTTTATCACCCATATAAGGTGATTTCATACCCCCATGTCTTTTTCCAACTTTTTAAATGTTTTAGGGGGGGGGGGGGGTACAAGCATAACACAAGAAATGTTGTGTTATAAAATATAAATTGCTTATTATGTCTTTGTATCAATAAATTGTATTTAGAACATGAAACTTTGAATAGAACATACAAATGACCTTATAAACTTTAATAATGTAACAACGTGAATTGTCAAAACAATCTTTCATTTTTGCAAACATCAAAAATCATCATTTAATATTTTGGAATCACATATGTAACAAATGTCATTGTAACAAAATACATCCCATGATCATAAAACAGTTCCTTCGTCAGTGTGTACAGCTCACGCCGGCGCCTTCCCACGGTCCTCGCTAGTACCTGAAACACATAACACAACAACTGTAAGCATAAATGCTTAGTGAGTTCCCCAAAATACTACTTACGCACATACGCCTTTCCAAGCCTTGACCTTCCGGTCCATGTGTGTCAGGGGACTTCCGTCCCGACTCGGTAAACCTTCCGGTCCTACCTGCGTCAACCTTACGGTCCACATCACAACGCCTTCCGGCCCATAACATAATGCCTTCCGGCCCATATCAAGCATATCATACATAGCACATATAAACAATTAACTTATCATATACAATGCACATAACTCGTAACATATCCGACCTTCCGGTCACGCAATAAAACCCTTCCGGGTACAGTATAGTGAGAAAACTCACCTCGTGGAAAGTCTAGAATCTCGCGTACTCGCTATCTCCAAATCCCAACGAAGACTCAACCTCGCCTAATCATAACGAATATCATTTTAATTAATATAGACCTCCACAACTAGACTTTACCCCGTTATCATCATTCCTCGGAGGGTAAAAGACCATTTTACCCTTCCTTGACTCAAAGTCCACATGTTGACCAAAACCCTAAAAGTCAACATTTCAGTACGCGGGGCGTACATCGCCAACCCAAAAGTTGGGGTCTCCACCCAGTACGCTGCACGTAGTGGGAGTTACGCCCATCGTAACCATCAGATCTAAACATTCTTCATTTCTGGTCTTAATCGGTTAAGCCATTACTTCAACTTCTAGATCCGGCTTAATTTAAGCATCCTTACTCATAAAGTCGAAACCTTTAAGCCTTGGCATGGCTGTAAAGGCTCTTACACTCCTTAACACCTTTCCATTTCAACTCAAGGATCTAGATCTCATGCATGACTAAACATTCACGTCCAAGATTACATTTTTATGAATCTACAACTCAAATGGACCAGAACTATGATGGATCTAAGCTAATGGAGACCACTTGCTCATAAAGTCTCCACCTTTGGGACCAAAACCCTAGAAAATGGTCCATAAAGCATACCACAAGAACTACAAGTCAAGATCCGAACTTTTTACCTTAGAATGAAGCTTCAACCTTTGCTAAGCCCGGATCTACACTTGAACACCAACTTCTAGCCTTCCCAATGGACTCTTCTTCTCCTTTGCTACCATGAAATGACACCACCAAGCTTAGAACACTCATAATTGGGCTAGGAACGAAGGAACACTCTCGTAGGGTTTCTTTTTGAGGGATTGTGGCTGAAGAGTCAAACCATCACATTCCTTTTATAGCCAACCACAACAATTAGGGTTTTTGGGTCTGGACCGGTTACGCCCAGCGTACTCGAGGGAGGACGCATTTAAATGGAGCGCGCGAGTACGCGCAGCATACTCCTTGTACGCCCAGCGTACTCGTCCAACAATGAAAACCCTAAAATGACACAAATTAAAGATGAAGGGATAAATAAAAGGGTACCTGGATTTCGGGCTGTTACAATTCTCCACCCAGTACGCTGCACGTAGTGGGAGTTACGCCCATCGTAACCATCAGATCTAAACATTCTTAATTTCTGGTCTTAATCGGTTAAGCCATTACTTCAACTTCTAGATTCGGCTTAATTTAAGCATCCTTACTCATAAAGTCGAAACCTTTAAGCCTTGGCATGGATGTAAAGGCTCTTACACTCCTTAACACCTTTCCATTTCAACTCAAGGATCTAGATCTCATGCATGGCTAAACATTCACGTCCAAGATTACATTTTTATGAATCTACAACTCAAATGGACCAGAAATATGATGGATCTAAGCTAATGGAGACCACTTGCTCATAAAGTCTCCACCTTTGGGACCAAAACCCTAGAAAATGGTCCATAAAGCATACCACAAGAACTACAAGTCAAAATCCGAACTTTTTACCTTAGAAGAAGCTTCAACCTTTGCTAAGCCCCGATCTACACTTGAACACCAACTTCTAGCCTTCCCAATGGACTCTTCTTCCCCTCTGCTACCTTGAAATGACACCACCAAGCTTAGAACACTCACAATTAGTCTAGGAACGAAGGAACACTCTCTTAGGGTTTCTTTTTGAGGGATGGTGGCTGAGGAGTCAAGCCATCACATTCCTTTTATAGCCAACCACAACAATTAGGGTTTTTGGGTCTGGACCGGTTACGCCCAGCGTACCCGAAGGAGGATGCATTTAAATGGAGCGCACGAGTATGCGCACCGTACTCCTTGTACGCCCAACGTACTCGCCCAACATGCAAAACCCTAAAATGACACAAATTAAAGATGAAGGGCTAAATAAAAGGGTACTTGGATTTCGGGCTGTTACAATTCTCCCCCACTAGAACCAGACTTCGTCCCCGAAGTCTTACACTGAAAACAATTCCGGATACTGCTCCCGTATCTCAGACTCGGACTCCCATGTCAGCTCGGACCCCTTCCGATGTTGCCATTGCACTTGCACCAAGGGTACTTCCTTGTTCCTCAGAACCTTAACCTTTCTATCCCTAATTGCCACTAGTCTCTCAACATAGTTCAGGCCTGCATCCACGTGAATATCGTCTAATGGCACCACTGCTGACTCGTCGGCAATACATTTCCTCAACTGCGACACATGAGAGGTGTCGTGGATCTGACCCAACTCAGCAGGTAGATCCAACCGGTAGGCTACCCTGCCTACCCTAGCGATTACCCTGAAAGGTCCAATATATCAAGGTCCCAACTTGTCCCTCTTCCTGAATAGTATCACTCCTTTCCAAGGAGAGACCTTTAGGAGCACAAGGTCACCAACCTGAAACTCGAGCTCGGACCGACGCCTGTCCGCATAACTCTTCTGGCGACTCTGAGCGGTCAACAATCTCTGCCTGACCTACTGTATCTGCTCGGTCGTCTGAAGTATAATCTTCGTGCTACCCATTACCCATTGCCCCACCTCTCCCCAGCAGATGGGGGTGCGACACCTCCTCCCATACAACAGCTCAAAGGGCGGCATACCAATGCTCGAAAGATGGTTGTTGTTGTACGAAAACTCTGATAAGGGTAAATAGATGTCCCAACTCCCTCCAAAATACAAAACACATGCTCGGAGCATATCCTCGAGCGTTTGAATCGTCCGCTCGCTCTGTCCGTCCGTCTGCGGGTGGTATGCGGTACTGAAATGCATCCTCATACCCAACTCCTCATGAAACTTCTTCCAAAACCTAGAAGTAAATCATACGTTCTGATCTGAAACGATCTACATCGGAACCCCATGCCGCAATACCACTTCCCTCACATATAACTCTGCCAACTTCTCCACAGAAGAGCTCTCACTGATAGCTAGAAAATGAGCGCTCTTCGTCAATCTATCCACAATCACCTAAATTGCATCGACCCCTCTCGCAGTCCTTGGCAATTTGGTGATAAAATCTATGGTAATATGTTCCGACTTCCATTCGGGAATTTCCAGTGGCTTCAACTTACTGTGCGGACACTGGTGTTCGGCCTTAACCTAACGACAAGTCAGGCACCTCTCGACGAACCATGCAACATCCCTCTTCATACAGAGCCACCAATACTCCTTCTTTAGGTCCAAATACATCTTAGTAGCCCCGGGATGGATCGAGAATTTCGATCGATGCACTTCTTCCATCAAAATAGTACGCGTACCGCCCACAAACGGTACCCAAATCCGACCCTGAAATGTCATAAGTCCCCCACCATCCGTAACGAATTCCGATAGCTGCCCGACAACCCGCTCCCTCTTCTGGTTTTCTGGTCTCGCCGCCTCAGGCTGGGCCCCTCGGATATGGTCTCCAAAATCGAAGTCATCACCGTCAACCTCATACAGATGTCTCGGATCGGGGCGCTCTCCGCCCTATGGCTCAATGCATCGGCTACGACATTAGCCTTGCCCGGGTGGTACAGGATCTCGTAATCATAATCCTTCACCATATCCAACCATCTCCTCTGACGCAAGTTTAGATTTGGCTGATCCATCAAGTACTTTAGACTCTTGTGGTCCGTGTATATGGTACACCGAACCCCATAAAGATAATGTCGCCAGATCTTGAGGGAAAACACCACAGCCCCCAATTCCAGGTCGTGGGTGGGATATCTCGACTCATGAGGCTTCAGCTGCCTCGAAGCATACGCTATAACGTGTCCCCTATGCATAAGCACTGAACCTAATCCAGATATAGATGCATCACAATATACCACAAAATCCTCCATTCCTTCTGGGAGTGCAAGCACCGGGGCCTCGCACAATTTCTGACGAAGTATCTCGAATGAGGACTGCTGCTCCGGACCCCATGAAAATGCAACACCCTTCCGGGTCATCTTAGTAAGTGGCACGAAGATCTTGGAGAAATCCCTAATAAACCTTCGATAATATCCAGCCAATCCCAGAAAGCTCCTAATCTCAGTGGGCGATCTCGGCACTTCCCATCTCATCACCGCCTTGATCTTGGCTGGATCGACCAATATCCCCTTCTGGTTAACAAGGTGCCCTAGGAACTGGACCTCTCGTAACCAGAAATCACACTTGGAGAATTTGGCATACAGCCTCTCTGATCTCAATACTCCAAGAATCTCCCTCAAATGTTCCCCATGCTGCTCCCTAGACTTCGAATATACCAAAATATCATCAATGAATAAAATCACCGATCGATCCAGCATCAGCCTTCACACCCTGTTCATAAGATCCATGAACGCAGCCGGGGCATTGGTGAGCCCAAAAGGCATCACCACAAACTCGTAGTGTCCATAACGAGTTCTGAATGCAGTCTTCTGAATATCTTCATCCCGAACCCTCATCTGATGATAACCCGACCTCAAGTCTATCTTAGAGAACCAAGACGCCCCCTGCAACTGATCGAGCAGATCATCGATCCTAGGTAACGGATACTGGTTTTTAACCGTCAACTTGTTCAACTCCTGGTAATCGATACACATCCGGTGTGAACCATCCTTTTTCTTGACAAAAAGAATCGGCGCTCCCCAAGGTGAGCTACTCGGTCGAATAAACCCCTTTCCCAACAGCTCCTGAAGCTGCGAGGATAACTCCTGCATTTTTGGTGGAGCGAGGCGATAAGGCGCCTTGGCGATGGGCGCCGCTCCCGGAACCAGATCGATACGGAACTCCACTTGCCTTCCGGAGGCACGCCTGGCAGTTCTTCGGGAAACACATCCGAAAATTTGCACACTACTGGAACCTCGTCAACCGAATTTGGCCTCCCCGCGGCCATGTTTCCATCACATAGGCTATGAATCCACTGCAGCCCTGCTGCAGATTCTGCCCCGCCCTGGCAGCCGAACAAAATGCTGACCCACACCGGGTCCCGTCGCCATACACAGTAAGCACTCCTCCACTAGGGTCTCGTATAGTCACCAGCTGTCTCTCGCAGTCAATGACTGCCCCAAACTTACTCAACCAGTCCATGCCCACGATGATGCAGACATCTCCCATTGCTATAGGAACCAAATCTATAGGGAATTTGACACCAAAAATCTCGAGCACACATCCTCGAATCACGTCAGTGGCGTATACCGCTTTCTCATCAGCTATGGAAACCCTCAAGGGTCGACTCATCACCTCCCGATCAATACCGATGTGTTGGGTAAAAGCCAAAGATACAAAAGACTGACTCGCACCTGAGTCAAATAATACCAAGGCAGGTAGATAATTCACAAGAAAAGTACCTACGCATATCATAATATAAGCACAATATCTCTGCATAAAAGTAAATACACGAAAGAATACGTACCGGCCACGACATCGGGCGTTGTGCGGACCTCCTCCGCAGTCAACTGAAAAGCTCTCCACGAGCCTTCGGAGCCTCGGCTTTCACCGGCCGAGTCTCGGTAACCCTAGTAGTAGGCACAGATCCCTGGTGAAGCTGATGACACTCGGCCTTCCGATGGCCGGTCTGGTTGCAATGAAAGCAAACCATAAATCACTTGGGGAAATCCCTAGCGATGTGCCCCTCATTGCCACACTTGTAGCAAGCACCTGATCGACAGGCCCCCTCATGACCCTTACCGCACTTTCCGCAAGTGCGGCCCTTCTGACCTCCCGTCCTCGAATCGGCGGACTTGGTCTACTTGGCTGCCGGCTGGGACTGAGCCGGCCGCCGATCCACCTGCTGAGACTCGGCCTCCTCCCTGGCCTAAGTCTCCAACTCGATCTCTCTCTTCCTGGCATTTTCATGGAGCTCAGCAAAGGTCTGGTATGACGAGGTCGATAGGAACTCCCGAATTTCCCTCCTCGGTACACCCAAATATCGACTCATCCGAGCCTGCTCAGTGGACACCTGCTCTGGGTAGAACATCGCCCTCTCATGAAACTTCCGGGTGATCACAGTAATCGAATCATTACCCGACTTAAGGGTTAAGAACTCCTAAACCAATCATTCCCTCTCCACCGGGGGAACATACTCGTCTCTGAATATAGAAGTAAATCTCTCCCAAGTCACGGCTGAAATCTCCGCAAGAGTGAAGTTCGCCGTCACGAACTTCCACCAATCCTTTGCTCCCAGGCAGAGCTGGTTCAAAGCGAACTGTACCCTCAGATGCTCCAAACATGAACATGTGTAGAAGCATCCCTCAATGTCATCAATCCGTCTCATCGCAACGATCGGATCCTGCGTCCCGTCAAACTCGGGTGGCTTTGTGTTGCTGAACTCCCGGAATAGCAACGAGTCACCTCCTTGTGGTCTGGCAGCAGCCACAGCTGCGGCCTCAGTCACTGCGGCATACCGATCATCGAAAGTCTCCATCAGTGTGGTCTTGATAGACCCAAACATCTCCGGAATCTCGGCCCGGATCGCCGCAACCACCTCTTCGTGAATCATCTGACGAAGCTCCTCGTCACTCACACCGCTCGTCCCAGGTCTGTGGCGTGGCCCAACCATAATGCCTCTAAAATACAACATAAAATATCAGAGACTCCGTCGAGCATAATCGCACTCGATAACGCAACCCTACTCGGCCTCCGATACCCAAAGGATTCTTACTTGGGTTGCCTACTGACCCGGTGTCTTCAGTAGTACGGGCCCAATACTACCGACTACACCGCATTAGCATTCACCCCATGTCCTCCTCCCTAGACCCGGGATCATGAGTACTCTACTCTTGCTATGCACTGGCTACCTACTCGCTCTCAAAGTATCTCATAGCAGCAGGTTCCCCTAGACTAAGGCATCACAAATCAGGCCACTCTAGTCCTAATATGAATACCTAGTCTACTAGCATGCATATCATATCATAACATATCTCATAACACATATTGTAAGGGTATTTTGGGGATTTTACCATTCGGGCGCTGGCTGACCGTACACACTGCTTCTCCTTTGGTTATTACGAAATCACTTATAAATTTTATTTTTTTTATTTTTTTATTTTTTTGCTTTTATTAATTGAAAATTTTCCTCAAATCCCCGGTTTGAGTTCAGTTACGCCCGAAGGTGCATCCGAATCCCTCAAACCAAGGCTCTGATAGCAACTTGTAACAACGTGAATTTTCAAAACAATTTTTCATTTTTGCAAACATCAAAAACCATCATTTAATATTTTGGAATCACATATGTAACAAATGTCATTGTAACAAAATACATCCCATAATCATAAAACAGTTCCTTCGTCTGTGTGTACAGATCACGTCGGCGCCTTCCCACGGTCCTCGCTAGTACCTGAAACACATAACACAACAACTGTAAGCATCAATGCTTAGTGAGTTCCCCAAAATACTACTTACGCACATACGCCTTTCCAAGCCTTGACCTTCCGGTCCATGTGTGTCAGGGGACTTCCGTCCCGACTCGGTAAACCTTCCGGTCCTACCTGCGTCAACCTTACGGTCCACATCACAACGCCTTCCGACCCATAACATAATGCCTTCCGGCCCATATCAAGCATATCATACATAACACATATAAACGATTAACTTATCATATACAATGCACATAACTCGTAACATATCCGACCTTCCGGTCACGCAATAAAACCCTTCCGGGTACAGTATACTGAGAAAACTCACCTCGTGGAAAGTCTAGAATCTCGCGTACTCGCTATCTCCAAATCCCAACGAAGACTCAACCTCGCCTAATCATAACGAATATCATTTTAATTAATATAGACCTCCACAACTAGACTTTACCCCGTTATCATCATTCCTCGGAGGGTAAAAGACCATTTTACCCTTCCTTGACTCAAAGTCCACATCTTGACCAAAACCCTAAAAGTCAACAAAAATCAACATTTCAGTACGCGGGGCGTACAGCTTGATGTACGCGGGGCGTACATCGCCAACCCAAAAGTCGGGGTCTCCACCCAGTACGCTGCACGTAGTGGGAGTTACGCCCATCGTAACCATCAGATCTAAACATTCTTCATTTCTGGTCTTAATCGGTTAAGCCATTACTTCAACTTCTAGATCCGGCTTAATTTAAGCATCCTTACTCATAAAGTCGAAACCTTTAAGCCTTGGCATGGCTGTAAAGGCTCTTACACTCCTTAACACCTTTCCATTTCAACTCAAGGATCTAGATCTCATGCATGGCTAAACATTCACGTCCAAGATTACATTTTTATGAATCTACAACTCAAATGGACCAGAAATATGATGGATCTAAGCTAATGGAGACCACTTGCTCATAAAGTCTCCACCTTTGGGACCAAAACCCTAGAAAATGGTCCATAAAGCATACCACAAGAACTACAAGTTAAGATCCGAACTTTTTACCTTAGAATGAAGCTTCAACCTTTGCTAAGCCCGGATCTACACTTGAACACCAACTTCTAGCCTTCCCAATGGACTCTTCTTCTCCTTTGCTACCATGAAATGACACCACCAAGCTTAGAACACTCATAATTGGGCTAGGAACAAAGGAACACTCTCTTAGGGTTTCTTTTTGAGGGATTGTGGCTGAAGAGTCAAGCCATCACATTCCTTTTATAGCCAACCACAACAATTAGGGTTTTTGGGTCTGGACCGGTTACGCCCAGCGTAACCTTGGGTACGCCCAGCGTACTCGAGGGTGGACGCACTTAAATGGAGCGCGCGAGTACGCGCAGCGTACTCCTTGTACGCCCAGCGTACTCGTCCAACATGCAAAACCCTAAAATGACACAAATTAAAGATGAAGGGATAAATAAAAGGGTACCTGGATTTCGGGCTGTTACAATTCTCCCCCACTAGAACCAGACTTTGTCCCCAAAGTCTTACACTAAAAACAATTCCGGATACTGCTCCCGTATCTCAGACTCGGACTCCCATGTCAGCTCGGACCCCTTCCGATGTTGCCATTGCACTTGCACCAAGGGTACTTCCTTGTTCCTCAGAACCTTAACCTTTCGATCCCTAATTGCCACTGGTCTCTCAACATAGTTCAGGCCTGCATCCACGTGAATATCGTCTAATGGCACCACTGCCGACTCGTCGGCAATACATTTCCTCAACTGCGACACATGAGAGGTGTCGTGGATCTGACCCAACTCAGCAGGTAGATCCAACCGGTAGGCTACCCTGCCTACCTTAGCGATTACCCTGAAAGGTCCAGTATATCGAGGTCCCAACTTGTCCCTCTTCCTGAATAGTATCACTCCTTTCCAAGGAGAGACCTTTAGGAGCACAAGGTCACCAACCTGAAACTCGAGCTCGGACCGATGCCTGTCCGCATAACTCTTCTGGTGACTCTGAGCAGTCAACAATCTCTACCTGACCTATTGTATCTGCTCGGTCGTCTGAAGTACAATCTCCATGCTACCCATTACCCGTTGCCCCACCTCTCCCCAGCAGATGGGGGTGCGACACCTCCTCCCATACACCAGCTCAAAGGGTGGCATACCAATGCTCGAAAGATGGCTGTTGTTGTACGAAAACTCTGCTAAGGGTAAATAGATGTCCCAACTCCCTCCAAAATCCAAAACACATGCTCGGAGCATATCCTCGAGCGTCTGAATCGTCCGATCGCTCTGTTCGTCCGTCTGCGGGTGTTATGCGATACTGAAATGCAACCTCGTACCCAATTCCTCGTGAAACTTCTTCCAAAACCTGGAAGTAAATCATACGTCTTGATCTGAAACGATCAACATCGGAACCCCATGCCACGATACCCCCTCCCTCACATATAACTCTACCAAATTCTCCGCAGAAGAGCTCTCACTGATAGTTAGAAAATGAGCTCTCTTCGTCAATCTATCCACAATCATCCAAATTGCATCGATCCCTCTCGCATTCCTTGGCAATTTGGTGATAAAATCCATGGTAATCTGTTCCCACTTCCATTAGGAAATAATATGGTAAAAAAAACAAATCCTTTTTGTAACATAGAGAAAAATGGGTTATATTGCAATTTTTCTTTCCATTCCATCAGACAAAATAAGTTTCTTTGTTTCGTTCTAATGGGATGAATGATTTCATCATATTAAACACTAGCTTGATCTTCTTTCTTGATATAGAATTCTCAGATGGAATTACTGGCTCTCATTCTTGAAGGATTACAGTTATGTCTGCCTCTCTCAAATGTTATACATATGCATTCTTGAGGAGACAAAACAACATCCCTGAGGAGTATCTTGCATTATTACCATTATTCTCAAAAAATTCAAATACATTGGGCAACTACTGGCTCTCACTCTTGAAGGATTACAGTTATGTCTGCTTCCGCACACGCCCCAATATTCATGTAAGCTAAATCTATTCCCTGTATACTTTTCAGTTAAATGTAGGCTATACATCATATTTGGGAGTCTATAACATTTCTCTGTGTCTTCTTCCTGTAGTGGAAACCATTCCTTGATGGAATTCAGTCCTCTCTGGTTGCCAAAAAGTTGAAGCAATGTTTAGAAGAATCCTGGCCATTCATCTTGCAAGCATTGTCTCTTGATGCAGTTCCAGTGATGGGGACACAAATGAATCTTCCGGAACATCAGAAAACACATCCAAAACTGAATCTTCCGGAACATCTGAAAAAACATCCAAAAATGTGTTTCTCTCAGGATACAACATGGTGGAATTGAAACAGCAAGACTATCATTTTCTATGGAGTTTCTCTTTACTTGTTCTTTGAAAAACTTACCATATCATAACTTTGATTGGATGGATTTTTCAAAGTACAATGTTGTAATAGGAAGAAGTGAGAAGAGGATGCTTTGTTAAATATTGTTGTCCATTGAAATTCTTAGTCATCTTTTTATTTTTTTGCATGAATGTTGGACCTGAACATATTTGTCTAGACTTCAGGGTGGTTTCGGTTCTTTTTTCTATCAATTACATTAGTGAGTAGTTTTCCCTTCAACTTTAAAGTGCATATTTGGTTTGAAATATGGCATGTCTTGACATATCTTTGTTTTATCTGATATTTTATATATTATTTGGATTTTTTTTGATGTTAATAATATGCTGGAAACATTGTTCCTTGTAGGAAATGTGGTCACATTAAGGCTACAACTATTAGGAATGAAGCTCACTGTGGGTGACATGTTATAATTTGTGGCATTTTTAAGTCCTTTGATGTTGTATAGGTTCAAATTAACTTTTCTCTTAAATCTTTTACATTAATTCTACTTGTTCTTTCTTGACATAAAATCCAAAATGAGCATATCATTCGTCATCGTATCATTCTTTTCTACCCATTATTTGACCTTTTTACCAAATCATTAGGATAATATTTCATAATTTTTTATTTACTTAAGGTAATTATAGTATCTTACATGTGTAACGATGATGAAATTTGTAACAAGAATTTGAAAATATTTTCTAACATTAAAGGGTTACTTTTTACTTACAAGATTTGATTTGGGAAATGCTAGCACTTTGGTAATATAGAAATTCATTTTCTTGATTTGGGAAATGTCGGCGGTAGACAGTAGAGGAACTTTTCTCTAGGTTCAGCAGCACCGTTACCAGCAAACACCACCGCCACTGCTTGGTTAACTACTATTGGTACTGTTCTGCGAAACCCGAAAATGCAGCAGAATCCGGTTCAAACCCCTAGCACCTATGGTTTCTGCTCAGCAATAGGCCCCGAAGGCAGCAACACGTCCGTATACAAGCAATCACATTTGGGAAACATGATGTTGTCTTATGATGGCATGAAGACTGTGTTTGCTACTGGCCCTCTTCCGTTTGAGTCTAAAGAGTTTGTGGTGAACTCACTGAAAGTAATGGGTATAAATTTTATTTTCCAACATCTGTTTCTTAATTCTTGTTTTTTCAAAAACCATTGACCATTGTCCTATGTTAATGTTGGTATGCATATTGTAGGCGTGAAATGGAATTGAAGGTGAACATCAAGTTTGTGTCTTGAAAAGATCTGCACCATTTGAGACATTTTTTAAATGGTAGACAATATGATAACCCCAAGAGATCATTCAAGCTCTTGATGTTGTTACAAGGGTGGCAACTTCAATAAATGGGTAACATAATTTCTATATTATTTCTTTACATTTTGTACTTAATAAAATTTATATAAAGTTGTCAATTTCCCTCTATAATTGCAGCTGTCAAATAGTTGGTAGATCTTTATTTAGCACTAAATTTGGGAAAGGTATGGTTGGTGGTGGGATTGAATATTGGAAACGGTTTCATCAGACTTCTACTTAAGACTTAGACTTTTGTGAAGATGAACCTTTTGCTCCAGACATCTGAATCTTGTGATAAGCATTTGAAGGCTATTGTGATCCTATGGAAACATTACAAGATATGTTTGATTGGTTAGTTGTGTTGTGGTAACGAGGGCTTTGCCATGATAATTCTCAAGGCAAGCAATATATACTCATCACAAAATTGGTTTTCTGTAAATAACCTCAGTTATTAATGTATTTTTTTTTGGCTTAATGGGGACGTGACTTATGGTCATTTCTTTTGTCCAAAATGCCCCTGCATACTGTTTGTTTGATAAAAAAAATTAGCATTTTAACAGTTTTGACCGAATTGCCCCTACATTCTATTTTTTTTTTGGCTTAATAGGGACATGACTCATGGTCAACTTTTTGCTAATGGTGAAAACTCTGGTTTTTCTTTTCAGGTGCCAGCTAAACCGAATCACAAACTAGTTCTCTACTTTGTTGCTGATAGGCCAGTAGCCAAATATTCTTTGCTGGAAAGATTTGTTAATGGAACAAACACTTTTCGTGATTCAAGATTCAAATTGATTCCAAGCATTGTGGATGTATTTATTTTTATCTATGAATGCAAATTTATTCAGAGTAGATTAGATGAATGCAAATTTATATATTGTAAGAAATAGAATTGTACGACATTAAATTTTATGCAATCGATTGTATTTTTTGTATATGGTATTTTATTTCTATTATGACACATTAAATGCAAATTTAAATTAAAAATATATAAATATATTTTTTAAACATTTAAATTTCCGATACGCAAAAATGTGTGTCATCTTCATTTATGACAAGGCCTTTCTTGACAGGGGTTTTAATGATACGCATTGCATGTCATAAATGTGTGTCGTCTCTCCTTATGACAAGGCCTTCCTTGACACACATTTGCGCGTTGACTGAGTGTTTTACGACACGCATTGCGCGTCGTAAAAGGCTTTTTTCTAGGAGTGATAGGTGCATAGCTAGTAAGAGTTTGTTAGGTTATAAATTGAAAACTAAATAGGTACTTATGCCTACATCAGTGGATGAATTCTCCTGAATTGGGATGAATTGGTCGCTCTTGGTTAATCTGTCGACAATAACCTAGATAGAATCAACCCTGCGCGTCATCCTTGGCAACTTCGTGATGCAATCCATGGTGATCTCCTCCCATTTCCATATGGGGGATGGGTAATGGTTGCACCTTATTGTGGGGTCTCTGATGTTCGATCTTGACTTTTCGGTAAGTCAAGCACCGCTCGACGTACCATGCTGTCTCCCTCTTAATACAGGGCCACCAATAACTAAGTCTCAGATCCCTATACATCTTTGTAGCACCTGGATGGATCGAAAACTTCGACTTGTGGGCATCCTCAAATAATGTTTTCCTAACCCCACTAGAATCAGGAACCTATACTCTACCACATTGAGTCAATAAGCCCTTACTATCTCTAGAAAATAAAGGAATCTGACACCTAATCTTTTCTTTCTTTTAATTCTCTTTCTTTAACCCCCTCTACATGTGCCTCCTAGATCAAATATAACAATGGTGAAATGATAATCATCCTTAAAAATAGGTCTCTGATAGGAGTATTGTTCGCTTTGCAACTCAAGGCATCGATCACTACGTTGGCCTTTCCAGGATATACAAAATCTCATATTTGTAATCCTTCACCACATCTAACAATCTACGTTGTCTCATGTTTAAATTCAACTGATCCATCAAATATCTCAAACTTTTATGATCCGTGTAGATGGTACACCGAATCCCATACAAGTAATGTCGCAAAATCTTGAGGGTGAAAATCACAACCCCCAACTATAGGTCGTGAGTAGGATAATTCGTCTCATGAGGCTTCAACTGCCTTAAAGTGTAAGCGATCACGTGACCCCTCTGCATAAGCACTTCCCCCAAACCCATGATAAAAACATCATAATATACCAAAAAACCATCCACACCCTCGGGAAGGGTCAGTATGAGGGCCTCAAGGTCTCAAATGTCGCCTGCTGCTCAGGCCCCCACCAAAAGGTGACATTCTTCTTCGTCAACCTGGTTAAACACACTACAATCTTGAAGATATCATGGATAAATCTCTGATAATATCCTGCTAACCCAAGGAAACTCTTAATCTCAGATGGAGACCTCGGAACCTCTCACTACATCACTACCTCGATTTAGGCCGGATCGACCAATATACTATCCTGGTTGACAAGGTGCCCCGAAAAATCCACCTCACTCAACGAGAACTTACACTTGGAGAACTTGGGATAAAGCCTCTCCCTCCTCAAATTCTACATAACCTCTCTCAAGTTCTCCTTAGTCTTACAATATACCAAATTATCATCAATGAATACAATCACAGATAGGTCCAACATTGGCGTGCACGCCCGATTCATGAGATCCATGAATGTCGTTGGTGCGTTGGAGTGTCCAAAAGGCATCACCAAAAACTCGTAATGACCATAACAAGTCATGAAGGTCGTCTTCTACACATCCTCATCCTTTAACCTCATATAATGATAACCCGACCTCAAGTCAATCTTGGAAACCCAATATGCACCCTGCAGCTTATTGAACAAATTGTCGACTCTTGGAAGTGGATAACGGTTCTTCACCGTTGCTGAGTCAAGAAATATTAAATTTGTTGATGTGGTATTTTTGATAGATAAGTATGGTTTAGAAGCCTCTCTGTAAAAGGTGTTAAGAAGGTGATAGAGAAGGTGTTGAGAAGGTCATAGAGAAGTTCATATATAGTTCTCTATATCGAAGTCTATCTTACTTCGATATATCTATTTATTTTAGTGTGAACAATGAGGTTGTACTTTATGCCTTAGTCACGCTATGTATTTTGAGTCTGTTAAGGGCATTATTATTTATAGTTTTGTAGGCTTAAGTGTTAGAAATAGAGAGTTCTTACATTTCTACATTTGTACACTTGAGATTACCTTTCAGACTAATTGAGTTTAAACAGAGTTATTTACACCTTGTGTTGATTTCCTTATCATTTGATTCATGTTTGATGTTCTTAATCCCCAATGTCATTTCCATGGGATCCTACATGTGGTATCAGAGCTTAATCTTGGAGGTTTAAAGAACTATTTAAAGAAAACGATCCTAAATGACAATTTGATCTCGTGAATCTTAAATCGTTCTTCAAATGTTGTAAGTATTCTGTTTTGGAAGGAATTCTTGTTCTATAAATCGAATTTTATTCTTTGATTCATTCAGATTCATTTTTTTCACTCTAGAACATTATTCAAATCTTATTTCTTATTCGAAAACCCGTTCATATATGTTATTGATTCGTTTTTAGAAGTGATTTTGTTGAAAAGATTCATATTTTGTTAATTGATTCGATGTAGATCTCTTAAAAATTCGTTTCATGTCTACTTTCTCTCTCTAGAATTCTGTTGAGATCTATCTTCTCTCTCTTGAAATATCTAATATTTGGTGATCTTTATGGTATTTGATCAAAAATGATGAATTTGGAGTATGATTCTTTGATAGTGATGATTGAAAATGTGAAGTACAAAGTCAATAAGGAGCAATATTATGGATTTATGTTCAAGTATTCGAAAGATGGTAGATTCGATTGAAGCATTCCAATTTCTTATGGAAAGAAAGATAGTTCTGGAAAGTTGATATTTCAACCTCTTTCTCATAGTTTGAATTTACGTCTGATTAAAGAAATGATGAGTCTTTCAAGACCTTACGATAAAGAACCAAAGGAATTGGAAATGCATATCAGGAAATATGTTTCTCTGATTGAAGATCAAAGTATTCTTAGTGCTCTTGAATTTGTTAAAGATGTTCATGAAGTTCATAATGGTGTTATTGAATATGTTCATAGTTTTCATCATGTTCTTGAGGTTCCAGAAAATGAGATAACTCCAAATGCTCATGTTGAGGGGGAGTTAGGTGTTTTGTGTAATTCTTGTGATTCAGAAGATTTACACTCCGAATCTGATGTGTCAAATGAAGAATTTAACAATAGATCCCTTAAGGTTGTGAAAGTATTTTGTTCTATTGGAACTCAAATTGATGATTCTTCATGTTCTTGTAATTCATTTAAAGGAACGGTGTCTTATAGAAAACCCATAATTCAAGATGTTCAGATGTATTAAACACCAAATGATATGGTACAATTGTACAAATGTGTAATGTTAAAGTTGTGAAGGAAGACGTTGAGTATCTTGATTGCAAAACTTCAAGCTCGAAAAAGATGAAAAAGAAGAAGAAGAGGAAGAGTAAATCCAAGAAAATTTGGGTGCCTAAGAAAAAGTCTTCAAATGTTGTTATGACTTCGAATTTCAAATCCAAAAATGCCGAAGGTTCTCAAATTCGACATGATGACGAAGTTCGATACTAGAGAAGTGAGAAAAGTGACATGGATGGTACAATGTGATGTTTAATAATTCTTATGTGCCTACCAAAGAGCCTAGAAGTTCATTTTATTCTCAGAAGAATGATATCAGATCTTCTATATTCGATTCATATTTTTTGAAAGAGCAACGAATTTACAAGGCATTTTCTCCAATTCTCAATTTCAAGTGGATTCATAAAAATCTTGATAATTGATATAGCTTATTTTGAGAGTTAGCCAATTAAATATTTGAGGTTGTTCTTGTTGGGTTTTGAGCAATCTAACACTTCCTAAGTGTGCATGCAACCCTAATAAACCTTGGATCTATGTTTGTCTAAATACATGCAAAATAATAATTTTCCAAGGTTTATAACCTATCTAACATGGCATGGGGAACATTTCAACATAAAAGAGTTAGAAGAGATTACATACCTTTTGGTGAGTTTGGTTCTAAGGAGTTTGAGGGCCAAGCACCAATAGTGTGAATGCCTCAAATGGAATCACAAACACCACAAACTCTTGGAAAACTTTAAGAGAGTATACACCTTGTATAAAATCGGCCACACACATGCACACACACACTAGTTCACTAGTTTTCTCTTAGGCTCCATTTTAGATAAGTGATCACATAATCCTCTGTTCTCATGATATCAGCCGGACAAACACATGGAACTATGTCTTGCTTATTGTCTAGCAGTTGTTTCTCGATTTTCCGATTTGTTTGACGAAGAACTTCACTGAACACATCGGTTTAGTTCTGACCAGGCCTGGTACATGGGTCAACACAAAATCATCGAGGGGCCTAGATATCGCTTCTATTTCTAGAAGGAACAGATAAACTTCGACTGATATGCTTGTTCTACTACTTATTGAATTGTACACAAAGGCACGTTTTATAACATCAAGTTACTGATGCGTTTACGTGCAATCAATGCACAACCAAATCATAGGTAACAACTCATATCTCTAGGTTTAAAGATTTATATGATGTTATCGTCTCACGATCACTCGAGATAAATTCCATGAAGTGATACAAGTGAGCGTGGGTTTATACCAATACTCATAACTTATGAGTACTCATGAATGTTGCAGCAACCATTGCCATGTCTAAACACCTTTAAGGCATCTACAAACCCAATTCATGACAATCTTGATTCATACCTACTTCCGACGTATGATCGATTGTGGAGGTTTGAATAAATTAATTATTCTGGAAGTCAAAACATGCAAAACTGAAACAATAGTAAATAATTGACAATGATAGTAACACTTTACTCATAAATAAATCACAAATTTTATTCATCATCAAACGTCGATTACATTTTACAAGTTTCAGGAAAACTATCTAATCTGTAAAACTAATATCGTCCCTCAGCCCGATGCATCTCGCATGTTGCAAATGCTTAACCCTCGTCAGTCCCTTCGTAAGGGGATCTACAGGATTCTCATCCGACGATATCCTCCTTGTCACAAGGAGTCCTTCTTCAATCTTGTGTCTTATGAAGTGATATTTTCTGTCAATGTGTCAGGATCTGCCATGATCTCTTGGTTCCTTGGCTAAGGTAACCGCACTATTGTTGTCACAGAAAATCTATATAGGTTCCTTAATAGCTGGTACAACTCCAAGGTCTCCCATGAAGTTCTTTAGCCATATCGCCTCCTTCGCTGCTTCACTCGCTGCTATATACTCTGATTCACAAGTCGAATCAGCCACCGTCTCCTGCTTGGAACTCTTCCAAGAAATTGCCCCTCCATTTAAGGTAAAGATCCAGCCCGACTGAGAGCGGAAATTATCCCTATCAGTCTGAAAACCAGCATCACTTTACCCTAATATTCTCAAGTCATCACTGCCACCAAGGGTAAGGATCCAATCCTTATTCCTCCGCAGGTACTTGAGAATGTTCTTTACCGCGGTCCAATGAGCCTTTCCAGGGTTCCCCTGATACCTGCTGACCATGCTCAAAGCAAATCCCACATCAGGACGGGTACAAGTCATAGCATACATGATCGAGCCAACTGCGGAAGCATATGGTAATTGGCTCATCTCAGCTATCTCTGCCTCTGTACTTGGACTCTGAGTCTTACTCAGTTTGGTATTGCTTTGGATCGGTAAATCTCCTTTCTTGGAATTCTCCATGTTGAACCTTTTCAACACCTTATCCAAGTAGATACTCTGACTAAGTCCAATTAGTCTTCTACTCCTTTCTCTTAATATCCTTATCCCTAGGATATAGGTAGCCTCCCCTAGGTCCTTCATAGCAAAGCACTTCCCAAGCCAGGACTTAACCTCCTGCAAGGTTGGGATTTCATTTCCTATGAGTAGTATGTCATCCACATATAGTACCAAAAAGCTAACTATACTCTCACTAGCTCTGACATACACGCAAGACTCATCTTCGCTTCTCAAGAAGCCAAACTCTTTTACCTTCTCATCAAAACAAAGATTCCAGCTACGAGATGCTTGTTTTAATCCATAAATGGATTTCTCAAGCTTGCATACTCTATTAGGGTACTCTGCATTGACAAAACCCTCTGGCTGATTCATGTACACATCCTCAGCCAACTTTCCATTAAGGAAAGCGGTTTTGACATCCATTGGCCATATTTCATAATCATGAAATTTTGCAATGGCTAACATAACCCTAATAGACTTAATCTTTGCTACCGGCGAAAAGGTTTCATCATAATCAACACCTTGAGTTTGAGTAAAACCCTTCGCAACCAGTCGAGCCTTATAAGTATGCACTTTTCCTCCCATGTCTGTCTTCTTCTTGAAGATCCATTTGCACCCGACTGTTTTACGGCCTGGTACATTGTCAACCAAGTTCCAAACTTGATTGTCATACATGGACTGTATCTCGCTGTCCATAGCCTCCTTCCATTTAGCAGACTCCGGGCCTGCCATGGCTTCCTTAACACTGCTAGGTTCATCCAAATTTACTAGTGTACTATCACTAATAAACGTATCACCTTCCGTAGTAATATGAAAACCATAATAAAACGAAGGTGTGTTCCTAACCCTTGTGGAACGCCTCGGAGGTACAGACTCGTCAGTTGGATCAACAGGAGTTTCCTCCTCAGGTTGATTGCTAGTGTCTGAGGTTCCTTCACCAATTGATTCTCGAATTTCTTCAAGATCAATCTGCCTCCCACTGTCTCCTTGGCTTATAAATTCTTTCTCGCGAAAGATCCCTCTTCGTGCTACAAAGACCACATTCTCACTGGGTCTGTAGAAGAGGTAACCGAAGGATTTCTGTGGGTAGCCGATGAAAATACACCTTCCACTTCGGGGTTCAAGCTTATCATGAGTTTCGCGCCTCACGAAGACTTCGCAACCCCAAATTTTGATGTGGTCCAAATTGGGAACCTTCCCAGTCCACATCTCATGAGGTGTTTTGGTAACCTTCTTTGTAGGGACTAGATTAAGGATATGGGCGGCAGTCTCTAAGGCATACCCCCAAAAAGAGATTGGTAACGAAACTCGACTCATCATAGAGCGAACCATGTCCAACAAGGTTCGATTACGCCTCTCAGCTACACCATTCAGCTGTGGTGTCCTGGGAGGAGTCAATTGTGAGACAATCCCACACTCCTTAAGGTAGTCAAGGAACTCGATACTAAGATACTCACCACCTCGATCGGATCGAAGCATCTTAATGTTCCTGCCCAATTGATTTTCTACTTCCTGCTTGAATTCCTTAAACCTTTCAAAGGTTTCGGACTTATTTTTGATTAAGTAGACATACCCATATCTACTAAAATCATCAATAAAAGTCACATAATACCGATTAGCATCCCTTGTGGCGGTTTTGAATGGCCCACATACATCAATATGTATTAGGTCCAACAAACCTTCACCCCTCTCACAAGTTCCAGTGAAGGGTGATTTTGTCATTTTTCCAAGTAGACAAGATTCACAACTATCATCTGATTTGAGGTCAAATGATTACAAGACTCCACTCTTTTGGAGTTGGCCTATGCGTTTCTTGTTTACATGTCCAAGACGATAATGCCACAATGATGCTTTATCTAGGCTAGTAGAAGAATCAATATACAACACATTATTTCCTAAGTTGTCTACAATCGACACAGTTTCATACACACCATCACAAGGTAATGCTTTAAACTAAAACACATTATTAAAGAAAGCATTAATACCACCACATTCATTATCAAACGAAAAGGTAAAACCTTGTTTGTACAAAGCATGAAAAGAAATAATATTCCTCGCCATTTCAGACGAGTACACACATTTATTCAAATCTAATTTTAACCCATTATTAAGCAACAAAGTATAAACTCCAATCTTGGAAACAGGTGAAGCCTTCCTATTCCCCATGGTTAAGTTTATCTTCCCGTGCTCCACATCCTCACTTCTTCTTAGGCCCTGCAAATCAGAACATATGTGAATACCACATCCTGTATCAAGCACCCAAGAGTTAGAATATGTTGAGTAATTAGACAATATAGTGTAAATACCTGCATAGGTGGGTTTCACTTTCCCATCCTTTAGATCCTGCAAGTACTTAGGGCAGTTTCGCTTCCATGGGAATAGCAGAAGGGGTGACAGAACCGTTCTTAGTCTTTGATGAGGAGCCTTCAAGAGACTTTCCCTTGGTACCCTTCGAAGGGTGCTTCCTCTTTTTCCCTTTGCCTTGCCCAATAGCTAAAACAAGGGTAGAAGTTGGAGTAGGAGTAGTAGAGGTAACAACCGCTTTACCCTTAAGACCGGTTTCAGCGGTCTTCAAGAGTCCTTGAAGCTTGCTGAGGGTAACTTCCTCCTTGTTCATATGATATGTCATTCGAAAATGATCATAACAAGAAGGCAAGGAGTGCAAAATGATGTCAATTGCCAACTCCTCGGGGATGTTAACATTCAGCTTCAGCAAACGGTCCACATACCTTTGCATCTTTTGCATGTGGCCCGTGACGGATTCACCATCCTTCATGCGGGTAGTTATTATGGAGGAGGTTATTTCATACCGCTCCTGACGAGCACTCTGATGGTACCTTTCCATCAGGTCTTGGTGCATCTCAAAAGGGTAGAAATCTCCATACGACTTTTGGAGCTCGGCTGTCATCGTGGCCATCATGATACATGCCACCTTAGTAGCATCTCTCTCATGAGTCCTGAATTCAGCGATCTCCTCAGGAGTAGTAGTAGACTCATCAAGTTCCTTTAACTCCTTATCGAGGACATATTCCTTGTCCTCGTAACGAGTAACCATCCTGATGTTCCTAATCCAATCCATGAAGTTGGAACCATCAAAGATGACCCTCCCACAAAGATTCATGAGAGAGAAAGAACCAGTTGGGTTAGAGCCTGAAGCATTAGTGTTGGAAGACATCTGAAAGAAGAAAGTAAGTTTAGATTAGATATTTAGGATCCTTAATAAGACACCCAAATGTAATATTAAGGCTAGGATCCAATCACAATATATTACACTTAGAAGAGGGATGCCGTAATCTAAGTAATAATATATTTGAAAGGTAGGTGAATGATGATTCACCAATTTCCACCATGAAAACGAAATGATTTATTAGGTTTAATTGGATTTGAAATTCCTAGATTCTTTTGAGATTCATTGAACTTTTCAATGGCATGTTTCAATCTCGATTGTGCCCTTCAAGTTTTGTGACTGGGATGCCGAGGATCACAAAACAAGGTGTGAATAACCATGCTAATTCACTTGGTACTCTTAATATTATCACCTAATCAATGTGCCGGTTAACCACACACGCTCCATTGATCTATGACAAACATTAAGTCACCCTTCGTGATCCTTACTAGTCCTAGTTAGTGTGCCGGTTAACCACACACGCTCCACCAACGACTTGGTAAGGTACAAAGTGTGAATTCCATGGACTAGCACCATGTTCACATTTTCCTAAAATAACTAAGATTGGGAATTAAAAGAGTTTAGTTACTTTATAATATTCATTATACTTTTAATGAGGATTTAAAGTCATTGTTCTACACATTCGGCTAACGACCCTCTACCGATCAAGCAAGCGGTGGGTGAGAGTATACACCCATTAAGTCGCCATTTTATAGGCAACAACCTTATACCCACCTTATAGACCGGCTTCGTGAATGAGGCCTACTAACGGTAAAACGACTTATTCTTATACATATATATAATAATTAACCATTAATGTTATAAATAGTATAAGGGTTGAATTTTAACTATTAAAACTCTAAGGTTTGGAATTAAAGTTTATTAAAGTGTGTGAAACTTTACAAATTCCAAAACTTGAGGGCAAGTTTTGTAACTTTGCAAAACTCTTCATTTCATAACTTATGAATTAAAGGTTCATAAAAATGAAGACTCTTCATTTTCATGTAACTTATGTGTTTTAAGTGTGTGTTAAATGAAAGTGACCTTTGGTAATCCATAACTTGAGGACAAATTATGGACTCCATTAAAACACATAAATGATAAAGAATTAATCCTAAACAATTCAGCAAATAATTCCTATCATTTTCTAAATTCATAAGAACATGAACATGATCATCAAAAATTCAAGAATTATATGAACACATAAAATCATGGAATTTTGATATATGCTATTGCAAATGGATTAGAACAACCATTACACCAACTAAAATAAGTTTTATAACACCAAAACAGTTTAGGGTAATGTTTCTAGTCCATTTCCAGCAGCAAAAGTCGAGAATCTGCACTCTTTCGATCCTACTCGTCGAGTGCATGAACTTACTCGCCGAGTAGGTTGAAGTTTGCCTTGGACTCATCGAGTCCCCCCAATGGACTCGGCGAGTCCAGCATGCTGACAGCAACGATTTCGACTTTTTTTCACTATTTTGCATCAAGTATCAAACAAGCAAGCCTAGGCTCTGATACCACTGTTGGGTTTTGAGCAATCTAACACTTCCTAAGTGTGCATGCAACCCTAATAAACCTTGGATCTATGTTTGTCTAAATACATGCAAAATAATAATTTTCCAAGGTTTATAACCTATCTAACATGGCATGGGGAACATGTCAACATAAAAGAGTTAGAAGAGATTACATACCTTTTGGTGAGTTTGGTTCTAAGGAGTTTGAGGGCCAAGCACCAATAGTGTGAATTCCTCAAATGGAATCACAAACACCACAAACTCTTGGAAAACTTTGAGAGAGTATACACCTTGTATAAAATCGGCCACACACATGCACACACACACACACTAGTTCACTAGTTTTCTCTTAGGCTCCATTTCATGCTCCATAAGCATGCTTATATAGTGTGCATGGTTAGGGTGAAACCCTAATAACCCATGTCTTTTCCTTTTCCAAGGATCCATGGGTTAAAAGCTCCATGGATCATCCATGGACTTCCACATAAGCCTAGCCCATTAACAAATGAGTATTAGCCCACACTATATAAAACAAATAGCCCATAATTTAATTAGTATTCCTTTTAATCTCTAAATTAATTCATAATTAATTTAAGACTAAAACTAATTAAATAACGTAACTTCATATTAATATATTATAACTCATAATATATTAATAAACATATGTGTATAACTCTCATAAAATTATCCATAATAGTTTGGATGAGATGCAACCCAAATGGACCATGCCGGTCGGGTCAAGTATATACCAAATAAGTTATGGACTTAGACACCTTATCCAACAGTTCTATAAAGGGAAAAGTTTGATATCTAAATTTGGAGATATTGCTTCGACAAATACATGAATTCAATTTGGAAGATATTAACGACATGGATGAATTGATTTTTTTTAAAAACAATATGATATTGGTGGTCAAATATCGAAGCTTTGATATGGTTATGGATTGTTGATAAGTTGGTGGACATATCAAATTTTATATCTTGGTGGCCTTATCAAAAATTGATAACTTGGTATTCTTATCATGAGTTAAATATCAAGAGTTGTGATATAGGTATTTCACCTATCAAAATGAATTTTTGAATATGCAAAGAGTACAGGTCAACATTGTTGGAAAGAAAAATCATCTAGGAGGTCATTGAATATGCATAGAGTTGTTCCTAAAAGCTGAAATTGTGTTGTCACACCCCCGAACCGGGACGACGGAAACGTCCGGGGGAGGATGACTTCATGTACAGTATCATAACAATTGAATATGAATGAAACATAGAAACCAAACATCATACATTTGAAATACACACTCAATTAGTTTACATATTGAACTTGTTCATCAGTTACACAAAAGTAAGAAAGTAAAATTTCTTGAAGTCACACCACTTGATCTTATAGCCGAGCTTATTACCTGCTACCGGAATTCCTGAGAATACAAGTCATTTTGAAAAGTGTCAACTAAAAAGTTGGTGAGTTCATAAGCAGTTTTGAATAAAAATGGTTTTTGTACTTGTTTAGAATAGTTTTCATAGTGCTTTCAAAAATTTGATATTTTCTAAAAAGAAATGGTTTGAAATATTTGTGTCCGATCTTATATTAATGCATGTGTGTTAATGTTTCCGAAAATAGAAAAGGAATGATTCCAGACAACCCGATGTTGTCTGCGATAGATAATGCTGGAATCTCAACCCCGGTGGTTGAGTGCCGGTGCGTATAAATTGTCGTTTTATCAAAAGAAGGTTTCCCGTTTTATCCTAAAAAGAAAATAGAATGGTTTCTGTAAATCTTATAATGTTAATTCCACTAAGTGAGCCGTTTGGGACACTGACGGAACAAGGTACGGTCTGTCACCCTAGACTGGCCGAGTTTAACTGTAGCGAACAACTCATGTGTGGGGCGTCACCCACGTATAGATCTATACACAAATCACGATCTCCTTCCAAGAGACTCTGGTTATAACTAGAAGCTACGATCGTACACTCAATAGGTGTCAACCGACATGTCTCACTATATCCTTAATCAAAGTTTACATGGAAAAAGAAGAAAAACATATAAAACTCATTCCCAGGCCCAATGAACCATTTAAGTGAACCACTAAGGCATCACTAAGCATGTAAGTCATTTGAAGGCCCAATAGGAATGAGATTATATAACATGGGCCTAGAATATATATATATATATATATATATATATATATAAGGACTATTAAGGCCCATTTCACATGTAAGGTATTTAGAGGCCCAAATAACACACAAATAGAATCTAAGGTCCATCATACATGTTAATGGGTCAATGATGCCCAATAAACATATAAATAGTATTCAGGACCTATCAAACATATTAATGGGTTACTAAGACCCAATAAACATGAAAATAACCTAATTAGCCCATTTGTTATTATATTGCTAGTTTTAGCTCGATTATTTACAAAAGTGATATAAAAAGCCCACTATTAGTAAAAATAACACTTTAGTCCCCCTTTTCTTCAAAACTTGTATTTATGGCTAGTTTTTGGTAAAGATAACATTTTAACCCATTTTTATCAAAAATATCATTTTTGGCTTGATTTTTGTGAAAATACACATTTTTCTGGTTTTTGACTTTTCTGACCCGGTTATTGGAAAATTTGTAGAAAACTCATCGTAAGTCGAAATTTGGATCCGTAAACTCTGGAAGTTTGGAAATTTTATCTACTTTGTTCCCAATGTTTCTCATTATTTTTAATGGCCTCATAAAAGTGTGAAATTGCTCACCTTCACAGGTTGGTCCGAGATTATTTCAAATATGATAGACAGTTTTGTAAAATTCACCAAAAATTGTAGAAAAATCGTATGAAAACGTGAGAGTATTCATTTTAAAGGTAATAACTTGAAGTTTTTTCATTTAAAACAGTTTTGAAAAATATTACCAGTAAGGGTGTCAAAATAGTCCAAGATTAGACTAAAACGTTTCTGTCAAACGATGATTTTTGAGTTTAAGTTATCCAAGTTTGTTCACAACACTTAATTTTTGCTATTTTAAGTGTATAAATCCCAGATCTACAAGTTTACATGTATTATATGTGATAGCACATACTTTTCTCAAGTTTTTTTTGAAGATCCAAGTGATAAACTTCATGTTCAAGTAAAGATCTAAAAGTTAAACACATAAGCATGCACATATACATAGGTCTAACACAAAAGCACTTGTATCCTCCCCCAAAAACATTATAAAACCAGAAACAAGGGGGTATAAACCCACCTTTTGGTTTTTGAGATCTAGATGAAGAAGAAGAAGAATCTGTGAACCTAACTTGAGTTCTTGGAGAGTTCTTTGAATGATGTTGTTTCTAAGAGTTTTACACACAAAAAAAGGTGTAAATTGAAAGTTCTAAGCATATATATGAAGCAAAAACACTTGGATCTAACATGGACTCACCAAGAAGCTTAGAATCCAACTCTCTATGAGGATGAACTCGAGATTTTTGGAGAGGAAGAGGATGTTCCTTGAGTGTTGAGTGAGGAGTTTGAAGTTTGAAAATGTGAAGTGTTTATGTGTATGTATATGGACCGAGAGGTAGAGAAGAGAGGGGAGAAAAAGGGATGGGCTCTTGATGAATGGGTGGGAGATGTTCTTGAGAGCAAAAGAGTAAGAAAAATGAATTTTTGTGTAGTGTGTGTGTGTGTTCGGTTTTATAAAAAAGGAAGAGGAGAGATTAGTGCATTGATGTTTGTTGGACAATTAATCTTTTTCTAGGTGTATGCTAGACCATAAGCATGGTTATTTTCCATGTAAAAATGAGCTGTCAAACTTGGATTAATTCATTCCCTCTTTTTTTTTATTAATCCAATAATATTAATTCTTGGCCCAACTAAAGATGTTAAATAAAAGTTTTTCGGCCCAAATAGAAAATCCAATAGCAAACTGTGGTCCATTACATGTATTATATGTGATAGCACATACTTTTCTCAAGTTTTTTTTTTGAAGATCCAAGTGATAAACTTCATGTTCAAGTAAATATCTAAAAGTTAAACACATAAGCATGCACATATACATAGATCTAACACAAAAGCACTTGTATCCTCCCCCAAAAACATTATAAAACTGAAAACAATGGGGTATAAACTCACCTTTTGGTTTTTGAGATCTAGATGAAGAAGAAGAAGAATCTTTGAACCTAACTTGAGTTCTTGGAGAGTTCTTTGAATGATGTTGTTTCTAAGAGTTTTACACACAAAAAAAGGTGTAAATTGAAAGTTCTAAGCATATATATGAAGCAAAAACACTTGGATCAAACATGGACTTACCAAGAAGCTTAGAATCCAACTCTCTATGAGGATGAACTCGAGATTTTTGGAGAGGAAGAGGATGTTCCTTGAGTGTTGAGTGAGGAGTTTGAAGTTTGAAAATGTGAAGTGTTTATGTGTATGTATATGGACCGAGAGGTAGAGAAGAGAGGGGAGAAAAAGGGATGGGCTCTTGATGAATGGGTGGGAGATGTTCTTGAGAGCAAAAGAGTAAGAAAAATGAATTTTTGTGTAGTGTGTGTGTGTGTGTTCGGTTTTATAAAAAAGGAAGAGGAGAGATTAGTGCATTGATGTTTGTTGGACAATTAATCTTTTTTAGGTGTATGCTAGACAATAAGCATGGTTATTTTCCATGTAAAAATGAGGTGTCAAACTTGGATTAATTCATTCCCTCTTTTTTTTTATTAATCCAAAAATATTAATTCTTGGCCCAACTAAAGATGTTAAATAAAAGTTTTTCGGCGCAAATAGAAAATCCAATAACAAATTGTGGTCCATTAATGCTAAAATAAGGTTTTTAGCCCATTAAACCCCAAAGGAGGGGTTATCGGCCCATTTGGGCCCAATAAGAGATTCTTGGTCCAATAAGGGTTTTAATTTGAGATTAAGGCCCAAAAATGATTGGGCTTAGCTTATTGGATCAATTTTCGGGTTTATATGAGATTGTTTTGACCTAAATGTCAATGTATAAAAGTAGAATTTTAATGGTATCGAAGTTTTGAAGTTCGCTCGATAAGATGTTGTAAGGTTACACAAGGAGGTTATATTGTACATGAATTCACATTTTAACCTAATTTTTCCATTTGTAACATGTGTGAATTGATTTTTCAAGAAACGTCTATCAAGCATGATGTTCAAGCTGAAAATATTGTTTGTCTAATAGTGTGATGTTCAAGCTGAAAAAGTTGTTTTTCTAATAGCATGTGAGAGCTGTGTCAATATTAGGGCATCCGTAGTACATAGGACAAACAACAAACCATAAGGACCATCATGAACCACGAACCGGTGCTCGTGTACCGGGGACGACCACGAACAGAAAGTACAAGAGAAGATAGAAGAGAGAGAGAGAGAGAGAGAGAGAGAGAGAGAGAGAAAGAGAGAGAGAGAGAGAGAGAGAAAGAGAAAGAGAAAGAGAGAGAGAGAGATAAAAAGAAGAAGAAAAAGAATAATAATAATAATAATAATAATAATAATAATAATAATAATAATAATAATAATAATAATAGGTTTGAGGCATGGGAGAGAAGAAGAAGCGATTTGTCGTTGTCATGCATCTTCCCTGCCACTAACCACCATGAAAATGATGGACCACAATAGGTCGGGGTAGTGTGCATGGATAATGCTCGTGGCCTCGTAGACCATGAGCCTCTTCGTCACTTGTATATCGGAAGGTCTTAAAAGCTCATGGGGGAATGGAAAAGTTGTGGTGCATTTAATAGTCATGAGAATAGTATTGACAACTCATTTGTCTTGAAGAATGTGTGTAGTTGTTGACTTTCAACATATTAGAAATAACATGTGACACATGTATGAGTTGTAAGGGAGCATTGGATACTATGTTTTGTTGGAAAGCAGGTCTAGACAGCTAAAACGAGTTTGGGAAATGTGTATGAGCTGTTAACGAGTTGGGTTTTTGTTCAAGCTTTGTTTTGTATGGTGAGTAAATTGAAGTCTTCCATCAAGGGTTTGCATATTGAAGTTTATTTATCAATATCATAGTGCAAATCAAACCTAACAGGAAGGTTGGGAAGATGTGTATGGGAAGGCATAAAAACCATTGATTTTGATATCGAAGTTTAACCTTCGCCTCTAACCTTCGATTTTGATAGTGAAGCTTTATCAAAGAACATTTCCTCCATCTTAACTTTGTTTCTTAACTTTTCTTTTGGTCTGATTTTCAAGAAAATAGAAAAACATAAAAAGATTTCGTCATTGTTCTTTGAAGCTTCAAAAAAACTCTGAAAACTCAAAAAGATTTTTGTTTTATTCGTTTTTTGTTTGAATCCTCAGAAAAAAGCGAAAAACCAAAATATTATGTTTCAGTTTGTTCTTCGCGACTTAATCAAAGTTTAACCTTCGATTTTGATAGCAAAGCTTTCTCAAAGAACATTTCATCCATCTTATTTCTTATCTTTTCTTTTGGTCTGATTTTATTTCTTATCTTTTCTTTTGGTCTGATTTTCAAGAAAATTGAATAACACAAAAAGATTTTCGTCTTTGTTATTTGAAGCCTCAAAAACCCTGAAAATTCAAAAAGATTTTTGTTTTGTTTGTTTTTTGTTTGAATCCTCAGAAAAACACGAAAAACCAAAAATATTATGTTTTAGTTTGTTCTTTGTGCTTTGAGATATGAAGCTTTCTCAAAGATCTTGCTTCCGAAGCTTGCTTAAACGTCTTACTTGCGAAGTTTGAGTGTCGAAGCTTTGAAGACCTAAGAATCAAAACTTTTAAGACCTGGAAATCGAAGCTTTAAAAGCCTGAAAATCAAAGATCTGAAGACTTAAGTGTCAAAGTGGAGAAGGTAGTGTTCCTAATTCACTTTTCATGCTGATAGCAAAATTGAAGCTTTGATATGCTTTGCATCTTCACATTTGACATCAAATTCAAAGCTTTTAGATCTGAGAAATTTTTCAAGATTTTTTACTCAAAGGGGAGTTGTTTGTTCAAGGGGGGTTTGAATTTTCCGATTTATGTGTTTTGATGGTGACATTTTTTCAGATTTGTTCCTTTCTCTTATACATTCTCAGATGCTGATGCTTCTTACACTTTAAGGGGGGGGGGGGTTGTCATAGGATAAAAGCGTGATCCTCACTAGATCTAACATTTAGGGGGAGAATTTTGAGTCAAGAAATATTAAATATGATGATGTGGCATTTTTGATAGAGAAGTCTGATGTAGAAGCTTCTCTATAGAAGGTGTTGAGAAGGTGATAGAGAAAGTAATAGAGAAGGTTATAGAGAAGGTGATAGAAAAGGTCATAGATAGTTATCTATATCGAAGTCTATATTACTTTGATATATCTATATATCTAGTGTGAACATTGAGGTTATACTTTATGCTTTAGTCACACTATGTATTTTGAGTCTGTTGAGGGAACCAATGTATATAGTGTTGTAGTCATAAGTGTTAGGGATAGAGAGTTCTTACATTTCCGCAATATGGCTCAAACAACCCATGTCCACAATACTCTTTGTCCCATACAGTGAAATAGGGACCAGATTTATCAAATACATCCTGCGAAACAAATCAAGGACACAACCTTGATGAACTCTCGGAGAACTAACGGTACGATCATCATCAATCTCCACCTCCAACAGGTAGTCCAACGCTCCCGAAGTGTCACTAAACTTCTTGCTAAATGCAATAGATACGAAAGATTGGGTAGCCCCCGAATCGAAAAGAACATGAGCAGTTACACCATTGACTAAAAACAACCCTAATCACAATTAAATAAGACATAAGCATAAATAATAAAAACTGGAATAGATATAAGAGTGAAACATCCCAAAAATATAGTCCAGAAATTTCGTTTTAAATCATTAAAGAAAAACCCATAACTCATAAGACAACATAATAAAATCACATGTCGTGTATCTCAAACATATCAAAAATATTGTATCAAAACCATGTATCAAATATCAGATTCTAAAACAACACAGGCTAAAGATTGTGGTGTGTGCCATGCGATCATCCCGAGCCCTTCCCTTTACTAGCAGAAGTACCTGAAACTAAAACTAAAAATTGTAAGCAAGAACATTAGTGAGCTTCCCCAAACTACCACATACCATATAATAACACATGATAGCACATACTGGGCCTTACCCACTACATCGGGCCCTGACCAGCATCGGATGAATCCGACATCGGGCCCCGCCTGACATCGGACCGAAATTTGGCATTGGGCCCCAGCCAACATCAGACCAGATTATGGTATACATATACAATAACAACAACACATAACTCATAAACATATAACATATAACATATAACATGTAAAGCTTCCTCGGGCTTGCCCCGACATCGGATCGAAGTCCTAACACATAACACATAACATATAAGCTAAATCTTCATCGGGCTTGCCCCGGCATCAGAACAAAGTCTTGAACATACAAACAAGTACATGCAAGAATCACAAAGAAATCAAGCATACAACATTCCTCGGGCTTACCCCAGCATCAGACCGGAGACCGAAACATATAAATTGCATCGGGCTATCCCAGGCATCGGACCTAAGTCCGACATACAATAACATACATGAACGCGCCGACATTGGTGCCTTTGAACCATTCCTACTGGAGGAATACTCACCTCTCAAACTGGATGCTGACCTCTTGAGTGAGGAATCTCTAATGGCTGCTCCCACGACTCCTCGGCTACCTCTATACAACAATACTTAGTCAGAAAACTGGAAATCCATCTAAGGGTAAAATGACCATTTTACCTCTGGTCAAAGTCAATGCTTTGGTCAAGCACAACATTCTAGGTTGACCAACTCGCCGAGTCAACCTTTCAACTCGCCGAGTTCTATAACTCAGAAATCCTGGAATCGCGACTCAACTCACCTAGTCATCCTCTGACTCTTCGAGTTCTATCGAGCTACTCATAATCGCAACTTGGCGAATCAACTCATCGAGTCCCTCTACAGATGTAACGCCTGCAAATCCGGGCTAGTCAATTTAGAGACGATGAGCATCAAAAATGAGTTTTTGATGGAATACTATTTAGAAGGATTAATCTTAACCAAGTTGTAGTATATGTTACAAGGGTTTCGTACATATAAAGAACGCCGAAATCCGAGTTATAACGAAGAAGTTATGGCTCGTCGAAGTTTTACGGCAAATCCGGCACGACACCGGGAGACGTAAATAGTGAATTTATGGTAGATGACTTTTTAGCCTTAGTAATCTAAACAAAAGTCATAGAATGTGATAATCTGAGAGCGTTCATAAAAAGAACGCCCAAATCTGACTTCGTATGAGAAAGTTATGATTTCTCTAAGATTTAGCATAGTAGTGCACAACCCAAAACTCGAATTTTAGTTCGAGCGGTTTTTGGCCTATGTGACCTAAATGAAATTTGAAGATCTCATTAATAGGAACCCAACGGTAAAAATACAGATGAAAACGGAGTCCGTATGTAGAAGTTATGAAATTACGCGGACATTTAACAATATAATCTCCTCGTATCGTTAAATATAAGATCGGTCGAGAATTAGCCGACGGAGTCAAAATGAAAGTTGTAGATCTTATTTTTACCTAAGCGTGGATATAAATAATGTCAAAAATGGAGTTCGTATGTTAAAGTTACGGATTATAGAAGTCGGAAGTGTGTTGTGCGAAAATGGGTGATGTGGCACAATCTTGGCCATTGCTTTCTCCCCAAGTCTTGCCACTAGATGGTGACATGTGGCACCAAGTTCAGCCATTTTTCACCCTATAAATATAACCTCTCACACCCTCATTTTCTTCACACCTTTCTCATTCATTCTTCTCTTTACTCTCTCTCTAGAACCTCTCTTTAGCCCCGAAACCCCCCCCCCCCCCCCCCCCAAAAAAAAAGCCTAAGGAACCTCTCTAGCACGAGGCGGAAGCCCCGGAGTGCTCGACAGCTCCGAGAATAAGATATTTTCGGCTCGGGAATGCTGCTCCAAGCAAATCCCAGTTTTCTATAAAACCCGTTGTAAGTGAGCTACGCATACACTATTTTTAATATATCGTTTATTTAATTATAGTAACGTTATTAGGAACTTATAATAAGTACTTGGGCTATTATTATGGGTTATATAATTATTGTTTAACGCTTATATAATAATAATAATAGCTAGATTATTAATTAGTCTCGGCGAATAATATACTAAACTCTAGTGGTAATAATACTAGGTTTCATCGAAGGAAATTATTTTTAAGAAGCGAAGCGCTATCTGAATTCGGAATCACCACATTTTCAAGTGAGTGCATGGTCTCTTTCATCTTACACATAGATATGAAGTATTTAATATAAATTACGTGCTATGTGTGCATATTGTGTGAATACTTGCTGTCTATGTTGGGTGAAATATTTTTATACACGTTTTAAATGATTTAAACTGTATATATGTATTTTATATCTACAAAACGTGTTGAATCAAACATGGGTAGATGTAATAGTTGATGTGTGACCAAATAAAATAATGAGAGGTCTCGTTATAGATGTTATCGATGATCCATTCAATAAGCAGAGTATAGATGACGACCATGGACTATTCTAGACAGTCCAGTGGAACGCTAGCAAGCTCGCAACTTGTAGGTGTTTATTTGAACTGCGTGTTTATTTGAACTGTGTGCTCACCAGGTGTACTCCATCCCCCACATGGTTTCCTTAAGGACATTTATTGTTGAGTAATCCCCTTAAGAGTAGTGTCCATCCCGATGATGATCCTTAGGCTAGGTCCCTTATGATAGGTGTTTAGGGACGTAATGAGAGGATAACGGGAATGGGTAATCGGGTTATTGTTGATTGATGAAATTAATAAACTTATTTATTCTGGGTTGAAAACCCTATGTGCTCACGAGGCTCCCAAGCCTGGCCCACTTAGTTTCTTGTATTACAGGTAGTGGCGCATAAGCATAGATGTGATGTCTTGGGATGAGAGATTAAGGGATTTTAGGCTTGTAAATACGGAATAATGTGGTAAGGCCTATGTTGTATTGTTTATTCTTATGATATGTATCGAACATGACATCCCGAGTCTTTTTAATGAAATACATTTCTATGGAAATGCTTTTGATAAATCTTTATCATATTTTGTTTTGGGACAAATTCCGCAACACTTTTATTGAAAATGTTACTCTGATTTTCAAACAAAGCATAAACAAAATCGGTCTTTTCTGGCCGTGAAAATGGGGATGTCACAACAGACTTGTCAAGTTCTATCATAAACTGGAACATGACAACATGACCCGACTCATCGAGCTCCCTCATGGGCTTGATGAGTTCGTATGTCTGTTTGGCCATCTTAACAGATTAAGCATTTGTTTCGTAGATGTAACATCCGGGCTCCCAGGTATATTATCCTTTTATTTATTTATTTTGAGATCTATTGAGCAACTCGACGTGTTGGTGCCTAAACTCGTCGAGTAGAGACAGATTGACCACGTGGGTCTAAAAACCGACTCGACGAGTCAGAGAGCTGACTCGCCGAGTAAGCGCTGCGAGATGAAACCATAAATCCCTGGGTTTAGGGCCTATTTAAGGGAAATTATGTCCTCATTTCCACCCCACCAGCTGCCCAACTCCCTTGTGTGAAACCCTAATCGGCCATAGAGCTAAGAGAGAGTGCGTGAGCTAATATTGAGTGTTTTGGTGGATCTTTTGGAAGGAAATGAGTGAGATACAAGCAAGGAACAAGGAAAGGCTGTGGGATCTAGCATTCTTTCACTTGGAGCTTTTGTGGAAGGTAAAAAGCTTACATCTTTCTCATCTTATTAGTTGGATCTCTTGAGTATGGAAGTTAGGGCTTTTACCACCTTTTTGTTGGGACAACGAGTGCATGGAGTCTATTAGGATGTCTAGACTTCAGATCTGGACCTTGTGAGGTCCATAGAGTCCAAAGGTTCCAGATTTATTCAACCATATAAGATTTATTGTGCTTAAACACCCTTGTTAGAGTTGTATTTGCATTTTTGAGTAAACTATGCCATGCATGAACGTAAAGATCGAAACTTTACGTGACAATTAGGCCTTGGGAGCCTAGATTTAGGGTTTGGAGTGGTAGATCTACCTTAAAACGTCTGAATGAGAAACTGACTTAAGTGACTCGCCGAGTCGGGTTTTCCCCGATGAGTCTGGACATGGGTAACTCAGTGAGTTGACGTGACAACTCGACGAGTTAAACTGGATATTCATGATATTTCAGAAGAAGAAAGGGGACTCGACGAGTCACATAGATGTACTCAGCGAGTCAGGTCAACATAGACTGTTGACTTGAGTGTTGACTTCTATTGACTTTAGGGTTTGGTCAAGATAGGGATTATGGGGACAATGGAGGGGTAAAATGGTCTTTTACCGATTGCAAGAGTTAGAGAGAGAGAGAGAGAGAATAACCCTTGGTTTATTTAGAGTTATGAATAGAGTGTTAATGAGAGCTAATTATTCTATGTGTTAGGCAGAGGCTAGTTCGAGATTCGTGTATGAGGTTATTATGTGCTTGCTTACGAGGTGAGTCTTCTCATTATACTTATCATCAGTGGTATCTATGTGTGACCGGAGGGTCTTCTGTGCTTATTTGAGTTACGCGATATTATGCATTTTGTTTGTGTGATATATATGCTATATTCTATGTTTTACTAAGATCGGACTGGAGGGTCCAACCCAAGTTGTGGGACTGAAGGGTTTCCACTAAGATAGGACTAGAGGGTCCTCACTGAGACACATGACCGAAGGGTCCACACCGAGTCTCATGAGACCGGAGGGTCCATGCCGAGTTATAGCCATGAAAGGCTTATTGTTATTTGTGTGTGTGGTATTTTGGGGAACTCACTAAGCTTTGTGCTTACCGTGTTGTGTGATATGTGTTTCAGGTACTTCTCAGGACCACGGGAAGGCGCCGATGTGATTGTACACACTTGTTCGAGATTATGTTGAGGATTTTGGGATGTGACTGTTGTTTGTGGATTATGTTGACATTTAAGACACTTATGGTTTTTATGAAATGTAATTTATGAGTTTTATGTGTTTTAAAAATGAAAATTTTGGTTTGAAAATTTATGTGTTACACTAGATATAAAACCCATACTTCGATTGTTCACTGGAAATGACATTTCTAAGGGTAAAGTTTCCAACTTTACCCGTTGATAACCCTTTTTGAGGGATTTAAGTAAAACCCTAATTCCTTTAGGACATAGATCTTGTCCAAACAGCCTTAGTATCCCTAACTAAAGCTTGAAAACCTAGATCTAGGGCCTAGATACCATATAACCATGTAAAGTCTCGAGCTAGCTTCCCTTCATAGCCCCTTTGGGGTTTAAAAGGCCATGACAACATCCTTAAGGTTTGCATGAGACTCAAATGGAATAAAGTATGCACCTTTATGCCTTTACAACCTTAAATGACTCCAGATCTAAAAGCATAAGCAACTTGGGACATCCATGACTCATAAGTCACGCATCTTGGATAAAAATCCCATAAAAGTGACCACAAAGAGATCTAGTCAACTATAAGGCAAGTTGAGAGATTGATTACTAGAAATTGAAGTGGATGGAACGAAATCCCTGGATCAATAACCTTCTCCTTGAACCTTCAAGCTTCTTCTTCTTCTTCTTCTAGGCTTCAAAACACACAAAACCATTCAAAAATGGCTCACACACTCCCAAAATGCTCTAGGGTTTCATGGATTAGGGTTTAGGACAAGGAGGATGTAAATGAGGCCAATGGGTGGGAATTATGATGCTTAAATAGGGTGCAAAACCCCGAAATACGGGTTTCAACTTGGTCGGGATACTTGTTGAGTCAAGGACTCGACTCGCCGAATAGATAGCTTAAACCTCGCGCATAGTTTGCCCTCTACTCGACGAGTTAGGGCCACCACATCGTCGAGTCCTTCTTTCAAAATGAATAAATAATTAAATTAAATACGTACTAGGAAACCAGGCGTTACAAAGAGGGATAAATATCAGTGAAAACATCCAGAGCTGCTCGGGCCTCCTCGACCGTCAACTGAAAATCTCTACTCTTCACCACAGAAGAACCTTCATTGACCTCACAACCATCGGTAATCCTCATCGTAGTTGGAGTGGGCGCCCTCATTTCTCCTCCTGATTGTCTCAGGCAATCGTCCTTCTTGTGGCCTGCCTGATTACAATGGAAGCATATGAGTGCTCCACAAGTACAATCTATGCTAATGTGTCCTGTCTCGCCACACTTGTAGCAGCCTCCCCCTACTGCAAGGCAAACTCCCTTCTGCGATCTCCCACACTTGCCACAATGGCTCCAAACCTGTTGGCCCCTAGATCGAGAGTCATAAGTTTTGGGCTTCTTCGTTGATCCCTCTGTCTTCTGAATTGGATTTCCCTTCCGCTTTGTCCGAAGCTTCAACTCAATCTCCTACTCCTGGGCTCTGTCAATCATATCCTCCAATTTTCTTCATCCTGAGATGTTATCAAACTCTTAGATGTCATCCCTCAGCATATTGTAGTATCTCGTCTTCTTCATCTCGTCATATGCACCATAATTTAGAATCAATAGAGCTCTCCCCCTAAACATAACGGTGATATTTGCAACAGTATCAAGCATCTTACGAAGGTCCTAAGACTCCCTTGCTAATTGTTGCACCTTAAGAGCCGGTTCAAACTTAGATCTAAACCTGGTAACAAAGTCTGTCTAGGTCATGGCATCGACGACCTCTACTCCCAAGGCATGACCAATCTACTCCCACCAGTCGCGAGCTCGTTCTCCTAGAAGGCAAGGTACAAACCTCAACTCCGATCCCTCAGACCAAAATCTTGTCCGTTGAGCACTCTCCATGTCTACAATCCATCGTCTGCTGGCAATGGGGTCCTTCTTCCCAAAGAACCCTGGAGCTCCACAAGATTTAAACTCCCAAAAGGCGAGAGTCCATACCCTTAACTGAACAGTTGTAATCTCTACACGAAAGGCCCCTAGCCGCCCATCAATGGTAGCTCGACATTCTCTTCCCTTATAGTATCAAACATCACAGGGGTCACATCCAAGATACCACGCATGATCTCTGATGTGATAAACTAGTGTATCCTCTCATCAGTTGGTTCAACATCAGCGCCTGGACTAGAACCAAAACCAGAACCTCAGGTATTCACCACCATACCGAAACACAATAATACAATAGATTAGAACATACCCGAAGAATTTCTCATATTATAAGTTCCTTATAATTTCTATGACTTTTGTTTATTCGAGTATGGATCATCTGCTTTCAGTAGTACAAGCCTAATATTACCTTCCATACCTATCCATACTTTCCTCAAGAATATTCATGAATCCTCTAAGTCACTCCCCTATGACTACACTCATAGGTCCTCACGTTAAATAGCGTACTCAACATTCTAAGATACTTCCTAGGCTCTCCTAGGATTCCACTTCCCATAAGCACTTTCTAATAGTATTCCTACCCTATGAGGAACCCTACCTCACCTTACTCTCAACCGCAAGGAAACTTCTACCAATATCAACTAACTATCTCATGAATAAAATCTTATGCAACAAAAGTTAAATAATCTTTCGACTGAAAGATCCTGCACTACAACGGTTGGACTCAAACAAGAGTTGCGTAATATAGCCAAATCAGACATTCTAAAACTATTTAATCCACGTGGCATGCAATCTAACGTACTCGTTTAATAGTTAGTCAACATTAATAGAAGCCTCACATAGCACAAAGCAAGCAACATACTAGCAGCCAAATCAAATGGCAATAAGGTATCATAAAGATCAGGTAATCCCTAACACACAATTCCTGAAGGTCCTTAGCCTACTCATTATTATGCATCTCTAATGATTCACATATCAGGCATATAAAAAGACATCTCTCCTAACTAACATTCTATCACGCAATCTTGAGCAGATCCTTAGCCCTAATCTACCATGCAACTCAAATCATAACATACTAAAGCATAACATTGATGTATGTATATTTTGGGAATTACTTGAGCTCAACTGATTGCATGCATCATACCCCTTTATTTGTAAAAGCAGTTATAGCTCGAATTTCGGCATTCTTTATATCTCCGGAATCCTTGTTTGAACCACTACATCTTCATGAAAAGATATCGTGTTTATCTCACACTTTAATTTTGACGCTTATTTTATTCTTAATTCATTAAATTATAATAGTTAAGAAAATAATCACATAATTCACATAATACTCAAATATTTCATCATTAATACTTCAAAAAGAGTTACAAGGGTTAACCTAGACTATTACATCAATAATAATGCCAAGCCTGGAAACTTGGGCGTTATACATACCTCTGTTAAAAATGAAATATCAATTTTGTGTTGGAGCCACCTTTGCAAATGCTAAGTTCTTACTTTTTTGGTTATGTATTTAATGTTTTTTTTTAAATTTCTTCAATTGATTTGTTTATTGCTTCAGAAAAGTGTACATTGATGTGTTGTACCACGATTTAATTTTGTTGGAGTTGAACATATGGAGTTGCTTATGAAGTGTTTGTGAAAAGTCCTCAGTGAGGTTTATTTTGTGAAAATGTGTTTTGATGACCATCTGAAGTTTTAAATTTTGATATGTAAGCTCTTCTTTACTTTTTCCTTCTGGAATTGATCTAAATTGTCTTTAATGTCTACGGTTTATATTATGGATCTATCTATAAAATACGGTCTTGAAAGTTTGTATGCTAAGTTTTTGTAAAAAGTACTCTGTGAGGGTTTGGAATTGATCACAAGATGACACTCTCATGTTTACTGTATGTTGGTTGATAGGAATCCTAGTAAGAAAATAACGAATTATACTAATAGTTTATAGGTTTATCCATAATTTTGACTAAAATTCTTATTATGTAAGTTTAGTACTTCTATACAACCATATATGTACACATCATAGACATGTATAGTTGTGTGTGTGTGTATATATATATATATATACACACACACACACATGAACGGAAGGAGATACATACAAGGTACAATTATAACCTTACTTTTACTATGTATTTTTTACTTGGTATATATTTTCCATACTTACAAGATTTTGTTTCACTGGTTAGTCATTATACAAGTGACTTACTTGCTATGTCATTTTATACCATACTAGATGTAGTGTGTGTTGTAACTATGGCTAATATACTTACAATTTATGATCATTCAAAAAAACATTTAACAAAGTTTTGGCTTCGCTCCCTAGTTCTATAATCTGTGTTCCGCCCTGAGAGAGGTGGTCGTGTAAGTCAATTGGTTGACGATTGATCAAGAACATTGTAAGTTCATGTAATGATATAGAAAAGTTCAACCCAAGATGCGCAACGATTATCAGTTTAATCATGAGTTATCTACATTGAGTTGTTTTTTTATGTTGGTATGGAGAAGTAAGGGTAAAAATTGCTCTTGTCGGCTTTTTATTCTCATTAGGGACACATAGCGTTCTATGATGGAAGATGAGAAAAACAAGAGAAGAGGGATAGCATTTGTTGGCGAGAAGAGGAGTAGGGGTAGGGGTTGTTCTTCTTCCATCATCAAATCCTAAGGCTCCTAATGAATATAACCATTCATCATATCGATGATTGTTACGTATCTTGGGTTGAACTTTTCTAGATGATTACATTCGCATACACCGTTCTTCACCATATCCATGAAGTCACATGGAAGAGTATTTATGCAATCATCAAGCAATGGAGTTAACACAATTTCTCTAGATTACTCCAAACTATTATGAAGTTGAGAGCATCTGTCATGGAATTATGGAACCGAATGCAAGAAAACTTTCAAGATAACAAAGATGTAAATATTTTTTTAGAAAAAAAATAAAGTTGAGGTTTAATTCGAAAAAATGAAAAAATATAGAGTCTAAATCGACAAAAAATGTACGGGCTAAATCGAAAAAAAATAAAAATTGTAAGGGCTAATCGGAAATAATAGAAAAAATACAAGGGTTTTTTCAGGAAGAAAAAAGTTAAGATTTGATCTGAAAAAAAAAAAAAAGATTTTTTTTCTTTTTCTTTTTTATGATTATCTATTTATAAAAATGTCCATAACCAACTTGATGACAATTGATAAATTATAATAAAGTATTTTAAACATGTCATTAAAAATTTCAATTTGTTATTAATGTTGTCTAGGGATGAGCAAAAGGACCGAACCGGACCGGAACTGGGAATCGGCTTCGGCCAAAATCAAGAACCGAACCGGCCCGGCGGTTCTATCGGTTCCGATTCTACCGGTTCCTGGTTCCTACCGGTTCTTGTCGTGTTTTCAAATGTTGGAACCGGTCCTTGAAAAATAGCATTATACGGTTCCGGTTTTTGCCGGTTCTACCGGTTCCGGTTATATCGGTTCCAGTTCCTACCGGTTCCGGTTCCAAAAATCCACAAAAATAACGTCCCGGTCCCGGCCCGACCGGTTCCATCGGGTTCCGGTTCCGGTGCCGGTTCCGGTTCCGACCGGTTCCCCGGTCCATTTGCTGATCCCTAAATGTTATCATATCTCTTTAGGGCCATACTTCGTTTAGATTTGGCCGTAATTCCATTGAAAATCACTTTTATAACATTTGCATTTACGGCATCATTGCCCATTCTTATTAAATTCAATTTAGAAATTATTTATAATGGTTTTTGCATTTTTAGTTTTCTGGTGTACATTCAAATAGAAAAATACAATATACAATAATTATATATATTTACTGTTGTATCATCATTCATTTACACTTATCGTATATAATAAGATGAAATGAATAGTCATCAAGACACAAATGGCTGAAAATCAATTAATCATCTCAATAGTTGTTGATAATAGCTATTTATTTCAAATTGAACAAGATACGTGTATTTTTAATAAGTATCTGGATAATGAAAAGTTTTATATACTTAACTAAAAGATAAAGAAATAAAGACATTTTTATATACGTAGCTATCTAACTTTCCTTTTCCAGTTTCAATATTATTATAAAAGTAAACTTCTTTAATTAACTAAAACCATACTTCAAACCTTGTAAAGTATTTTAAAACCGTCTATTTTATACTTATATTACTTCATTCATTTTGACACTCAAGCGTTTACGTATTTAGTTGATCTAGAATTATATTTCATAACTAGTTTATAACCTGTGAGAACCACGGTTATAAAACTAATTAAATTTTTATATTAAAAAATCAAATTTATTAATCAATTATTTTAAATAAATTATTATTTAAGAAATATTTTGTAGTTATATAAAGGAAATTATAATCAATGATTTAAATAAATATGTGAGTTATATTATCTTATAATCTATATTAATTTTATTTTATTTTTCAATCTAATGTTATTAATTTAATATAATTAAAGTGAGAAAATTAAAATTTTGAAATTTAAAATGAGGAATGAATTATTAATTTAATGTAATTAGAGTGGAAATTTAAAATTTAAAATATGAAATGGATAATTAATAGATTAATAAGTGGCATGATAGGTGATATATAACATTAATGAGGAGTTCTAATTGTATGATACTTATCAATATGAGATTAAACTTATTTTTTTATTAGAATTAGAATTTCTTTATCCATGGTGTCTCCTTTGGTTTTAAATGGTTCTATCATTTTTTATGTGCATTACAAAGGTACAAACCAAAAAATAATTTATAAGTTAGCTTTTAAATTAGCATTAAAAAAAATTATACTAACTTTTTAAAAAATTTCAAACATACCCTTAATCAGTGTTGCAAAAGGCGTTTGACGTTTCTAGGTTAGTTGACTATCAAATAACAAATAATTAGTCTAGATAAGGAGTACTCAGATTGGGTAATTATAAAGAAATTATTTGGGAAAATTTCATATATAAAAATCACATAAGTTAACAAAAATTGATAACAAAATAAATGAATATTAATAATAGTTATAGTTTTTTTATATATTAAAAAAGAAAGTCAAACATCTTGAGTTTGACCGAGTTTCACTGAGTTTAACTGAGTTTAACCGAGTTTTTTCGAGTTGACCGAGTTAACTGCCTCGACATATACTCGATTCCGAGTACTCAGGCGAGTAATCGTCCGAATAGGCTGAGTTTTACAACACTGCCCTTAATTAATTATAAAATAAATATTCTTTTAAATGTCATTTTATATGTTTCAAGTAGTTTATCATTTAGGTTTTACCAAACGTCATTTTTTATCAGGTAGTTTGTCAACTAGCAGATAACATTTTAACTAGCAGCTAGCTTTTCAGCTTTCAAGTGGTTTTTCTGCTAGCAGCTAGCTTTTAGCTAGCAACTAGTTTTTCGGCTATAAGCTAGCTTTTTCAGCTAGTATGTCAAATATAGCCTAAAACTTGATATATATCATTTGTTTAAAGGAACGATTCCAATGTCATAAACTCTTCATCGAGGAAGAATACACTGGAAAATCATCAAATTTATAGGTTTTTTTTTGTTCGTTCAAAGGAGTAAGTACCCTAACTTAGCTTACATGATCTCATTAAATATTTTCTATATTAAAAAAAATCATTGCTAGTAGCTAGTTCTAGAGTATCATTTTTTGTTAAATGTTAAGCTTTTCTTTGTAGAAGATTGACGATGTTAAATGATAAGAATGGGATCATGTATATTTGAAAGATGAACTTAATTTTAAGGGGTTTTGTAAGGTGTCCCTTCTCATATTTTGGTGATAGCAAGTTTATATTAAATGATGTTGACATTTTGTGAATGGATTTGTATGAGTATATAACTTTCCTGAGAAGGTTCATGCAAGACGAATGTGAGAAACAATGTTATATGCGTCCCTAATGAAACTCTTCATTGAAGTCTTATATATATGAAATATGATTTGGCTTATGCAATCTTCTTGGAAACTACATACACTAAGGAGCTCATATATATATATATATATATAAATGTGTGTGTTAGACCCTTTTGGTGATGAATAAGACAAATAATAGTAGAGAATGTGGAAGAAAATAATTCAAGGTCGCATGAATATATGTTATCAATCAACTCTCAGATGATCTTATATTGAAGATGAAATTACGTGCATGAACAAGACCAATATAGATGCATTATTAAGTAAGTTATATAGTGACGAAAACAAAGGTGTTAGGGAGGAACCAAAAACCTGATACTTATGAGGTCATTAAAGATGATTATGAGCCTACGTGTCAATCACATGTAATTTTTTATGAGTCTTTACAATGGAAAAAAAATCAAAAACCATAATAGGGATGAGATTTGAGAACCTAAAACAACTCAAGCTTGTATTTTGAAATTATATAGTTGCCAATGGATACCCAACTATGCTACAAAAATATGATAATAAAAGATTCCTAGCTAAGTTTTGTAAAACGGAATGCAGTTTTAGACTTTAGGGTCTAGACTTTAGGGTCATAGATGAGTGATGAACACTAATTCTGGATTTAAATATTTGAACTGTGGTCAAAATTGTTCTAAGAACTTTTAGTTAGGTCCAATTGTTACATGTCACACCCCCGAACCAGACGGCGGAAACGTCCGAGGGCTCTTGTGACTTAAATTGAATACCATCACAATGAATATACATGAATCATAACATAAATCATCACCATGCATGAAAATAATACAACTGATATTGTTTACATCCAGTACTTTGTCTTAAACATTACAAATTCATAACATAATTGTCTGATATAAATCATACGCAAAACACCCTGACATTACTTGGTACTTATTCTTCGATTTACCTGTTACCTGAGAATACAAGTTAATTTTGAAAAACGTCAACATATGAAATGTTGGTGAGTTCATAATCAATGTTGTGATAAAATGATTTTGTGTAGTTTGTGAAACCTAGAAAATCCGATATTCTTTGAAAAGATCATTGTTTATAAAAAGTGTGAAGATCCGTAAATATATGCTTGTTGATTTTTAAACGTGTATAAATGTTGAACTTTAGTATTAATCGCTCAAGTGAAGATGTTGAACTTCCCGGGAAAACCCGATGTTTTCCCAATACATAAATTACAGTGATTTCGCAATTGTTATACCATCACGACGAATGATCTTTGATTTCTCGCGTGGCGTTGGATTAATTAGGGTTAATGAGTCGTTATAATCATGCATTAGAAAATGACTAGTTTATAACTACAGATTTCGAACGATCCTTAATGGCGTCACCCGTTACTACTCACTTAATCCAACAACCATGATTACTTTTGATTAACGTCCTAAATTTGTTTACCTTGATTTCTCGTAAGCCTAACAAACGAGGAAAAGGGGAGTACGAAATCCTGTTCTTTCCGTGAGTTATTTAGGCTATCGGGAATGCGAAAGGCACGTTGTCCCAACTCGCATTTGATTTCTTGACCTCACTAGCAATACTAATGGGCCACTAGGGCCCAATAGCACATCATAGCCATTGAAAGTCCTTTTACATGAAATCGGGTCATAGGAGGCCCAATATCATATAAGCATATTCCCTTTGGGCCCAAAGATCATGTTAATGGGCTAGCAAGGCCCAACAAGCATGATTTGAAACTTCCAAGCCCAAAGTTTGTAAATTTGCCCATTGGAGTTATCGCATATTTATTTAGATGGCTTTGTTCAACGCTTATTGTTTTGTATTGATTCGAGACCGAATCACTTCGTTTGTAACGATATTTGTTGTTGAAATTGTATTTGTTATTCGTATCGTCAGTAGTTTGTGGGTTTTGTATTTTATATTACTGAATTAATTTGTTTAAAAGTGGGTTTTGACCCTTTCACTACCCTTCTTTTATAAAAATAACACTTTTTGTCCTTTTATATAAAAGAATTTCATTTTTAGTCCTTAAAACATTCTCTTGACACTTTTGTATCATTTATTTGATGAAAACACAATTTTAACCCAAAATTTATTTTATGGATAGCTTCAGCCCTTCCAGATTGATGATTCTCGGTTAGAACCCCATTTTTCACAACTTTGACACTTTTGACCCTCAAGAAATCGTGACTTATCGATTTGTAACCCAAGTTTTGTATTTTGACAATTTAAAACCCTAAAATGGGTTTTATGTTAGAATATGTTCATCATAACCTTATAAGCTATCATTCTTAACTTTTTTGGTGTAAAATATCTTATGTTATGTTTGTTTCCTTTCTCATGCCATATATCTTGGGTTTACACCCCTTTTGTTAACATATTCATCACAAAAACATATGAAATCACACACATACATGCATAAAATCACACATAGCATACACATACACATAGATCTACACATTTTCTTGTATTCTCCCCCATAAAACTCATGAAAACCAAAAATAAAAGGGTATGAAACTCACCTTTGCTTGTTGATTTCAATTTGAAGAAGAAAGGGAAGAAGCTTGATGCTATTTTCGGCCCTAGAAAGCTTCTTGAGAAGACTTTGGCTTAGATGGTTTCTAAGAAGCATTATTTTGAACTTTCATGAGTTAGAAGGAGATTTATAATAATTTTAAGAAGCTAAACCTTGGATCTAAGCTTTATCTTACCTAGAATGATGATTTTTGTGGAAGAACTTCCTTGAAATGCTCTTAATCTCGAAAACTTTGAAGGAGAAGTGAAGAGTGTTCTTTGAGAGTGTTTGGAGAGAATTTGTGAGGTGTGTGTGTTTTTCCTTTGTGTTCTCGGCCGAAGAAGAAAAGAGAGGGGAGAAGAGAGATATAAGGATGTGATGGATGCATGGGAACATGAGATGGTTGCATGGAAGACCAAAATATAATAAGGAGGTGGCTAACCCTCCTTATTTCATTAATTTCCATTTTTTCCCACTTGGGCCGAGAATTAGAGAAAACAAAAGAGAGTTTTGGGCCTTTTTGCTTAAATCCATATTGTGGGCCCAATTTGATTATTTTTCATCCCATTTGGCTCCCATGATGGTTTACGGCCCAATTTGTCAAAAATAATTGGCTTCATAGTCCATTAAAGTTAATTAGGTTAATTATGGCCCAATAAGGTCCATTAGGGTATTTTATTTCATTCTGGGCCCAATATGTCCCAAAATGTTAAAATAAATGGAAGTGGGTCCAATTAGAGCCCATTTAAGAGTTCTAAGCCCAAAATAGTCAAATTGGAAGCTTATTGGCCCATTAGGCCCAATAAGGAAATCCTAGTCCATAATGGACTTAAACCGGGATTTCTAGGGTTTCCAATTCTTTGTTGACTATTTTAAGTACTTGCATAGAGCGTTTGATGGACAATTTGTTGTTATTGAATAAGCATCATATTTGCTTTCACATTTTTGGTTCACAAATGTTATCATTGTTGTTGTTACATGGTATAGAATTCCTAGTTGTGACATTACATATTCCTAAATTAGATGTCACTACACAAAAGATATATTATATAGACAAAAACTAAGTATTAAGAATCTAAGGTTAAAGGTTATTATTTTTTTTGGAATTAAGGTGGGTGTAGGGCAATGTAGGAGGACTGGAAAATATGTATTAACCCTATCTAGGGTACACTAGTGGAACACCATACAAAACTTTGGTCTTATGCTGAAGAAGTTGTAACAAACCCTGGTTCTACTGTGAAATTGGATGTCTTGCCAATACCATATGGTGGAAATTATTTTAGTAAAATTAATTTTTATTTTGATGGGGTTAAAAAAGGTGGATGCAAGGTTTATTAGTCTCGATTTTCTTGGAATCAAAATGTACATGTCATAAAAAGATTATCATTAAGACATTAACAACATTATGATATGATTAGTGCATAAATGTTGTTTTATATTAACATTGTGTTATGAGTAACATTTGGATCATGGTATGCACATTTTACATATATGTATATGAAATATCTTCATGCCCAAGAGTCATTATAAAATGATATTTGCTAATGAAATGTGATCCTATATGGTTACATATTATAGCAAGTTACTACTAATTTATTATTATTAAAGTAATTTGGTTATTAATAGATATAATCAACACTTGTATTTAATTGGAAAAAAACATTACTTTATGAAAGTAATATTTTACCAACATATTTGGAATTATTGTTTATAGGATATAGTAAAATAAGAGAACAAAAACTAGTTATATTCATAAAATATGAATATAAATTTCATGTACAAATAAGTGGGCACTTTGAGTAACCATTTAGGTGCAATGTAACTACTAGTTAGGAGATTTTGAAAATGACACTCAACTTTGACTCTTAAAAGAGTCAAAGTTGTAGGGTTAGAAGGGTATGGGAAGTTTGAGTGTTAGACTTCTTTCTTCCATCCCATACTATCTTACACTTTAAGTACTTGGACACTTAATAAAGTATGATGCTTCACTTGAATGTTTAAGTATATAAAGGAGTCTAAAGACCAAAAACTTGCTAGTTATTTATCACTCTTTCTCTTCCTCTTTGGTTGCCAAAACTGTAACCATTCTCTCCCTCTCCCATCTCCTCTCTTGCATTGTGTAGTGTAGAGTGAAGGCTCTGGATTGCTTCTCCTTTGATGGTGTATTTATTATAAACTTCTAAGGCTTAATAAAAACTAAAATACAAATGAAGACTAACATCTTGAAGTGGTTTACTCTTGCTTAGTGGATACTTCTAGAGAGCTTCATGTCATCTTCATCAACTTCTAATATCCCATGAGAATCAAAGATTTTAAAGGTTTTAATACTTTCAATTCTATGGTTGATATAATTTTCCATGATTGCAAAACGATCCTTGATAGAATAAAAGAAAGAGTTTTAAGTTTATTCTATTTTTAAGCTTTCGTTGTCGTTATAAATGTCTTTGGGGAAATGATTTTGAATAAAACCCAACAATTGGTATCAGAGTCATTTTTGCAAGCTTGGTTAGATTATTAGATTATTTGGTATAATCTTTGTTTTTGGAAAACATGGATGATTTTCTTTTTGTAAGAAAATTCATACATATTTTCTATGACAACTCTATAATTGATATTTTTAGTGACAAAAGTTTACATGCATTTTTTATCACCAAAATCGTCTTAGAAAAACAAAGTGTTTTTTTATATAATTGTGTGCGCGCATGTATGTGTGTGTGTGTGTGTGTGTGTGTGTGTGTGTGTATATATATATATAGTGACAAAAGTTTACATGCATTTTTTATCACCAAAATCGTCTTAGAAAAACAAAGTGTTTTTTTATATAATTGTGTGCGCGCATGTATGTGTGTGTGTGTGTGTGTGTGTATATATATATATATATATATATATATATATATAGTGACAAAAGTTTACATGCATTTTTTATCACCAAAATCGTCTTAGAAAAACAAAGTGTTTTTTTATATAATTGTGTGCGCGCATGTATGTGTGTGTGTTTGTGTGTGTGTGTGTGTGTGTGTGTGTGTATATATATCATCTTTAATAAATGAATGTTTTTTTTGCCACATGTCCTCTTCTCCTTCATTTTGACACATGTCATTTTCTAACATTTTTAAATTTTTTATTTTCCACTTGTCATTTTATTGTATTTTTCATTTTATTAAATTAAAATTCCACATTTAATATGTAAGGTAAATATATATATATATATATATATATATATATATATATATATATATATATATATATATATATATATATATATATAAGGTATTTATTAGAAATGGTTTATATATGTAATGTATCCAATACATTAAAGCCTCATTAATTTTAACAATTTAAAAAATTTCTTATTTTTCTTATAAATTCAGACTTTTCAAATTGTTAAAATTTTATATTTAATTTTTTTTAAATAAACCCATGTGATACATGGGTCTTACACCTAGTGTGTGTGTGTGTGTATATATATATATAGGTCATAATGTGGATGATATATACTGTGTGGATGTAGGTTTGAATGTAAGCCAATTGTTTTACTTATTATTAGAAAGTGCGATATTTATATGAATAAGTTAAAAAAAAGGTAAATACCAGCTAATTCAAAGAAACATATTCTAAAGGTTAAGAATGTAATTTTACATCAATAATAAATATGGGAACACCTGATATTTTGGGTTAACTGATCGAAAGCGATCTGCCAAGAATAAAAGGTGACCACAAAGCATTGGTTAACTTATGAGAATACAAACAAGTATTCGACTTTTGATGATACACAATATATTAACAATTACAAACAAGTGGACTACAGTATTCTAAAAGAATGATGTATCGAAGATCAAGTTCACGATTTGAGGAGTATAATGTTACTAATTCCGATTGAATGGATTGTATTCTTGTAGAATCTTTCTTTCAGAATGTATTTGTCTTTGTGTTGTGATAGAATAAAGATTGTAAATTGAAGGATTATAGTTTTTGTTACAGGGTAATTAATGGAATCAGTATTTAGGTTTAATTTTTGTTCTTAGTGTAGCAATTCTAATAGTGTCTTTCTTTAGGATCTGGAGGTCGAAGAAGATCCATATACATCAAGTAAATATCGATTCTCTTGAATTCATTCACACTTGGATTTTTATTTGGTTATGTTCTCAATGATATCACTTGAATCCAAAAGGGTTTTACTTGTTTTCCAAAAGATTTTCAATTATATGCATGAATTTCAAATGGGGTTTGCAAGTTGTTAGCTATTCTGACCAATTATTTGCTTGATTTCAAGTGGGTTTTAAGAACTTATATAAAAAAATTGGCCGATTGTTGTTTCTCAAGCGGGATTTGCATGATTTATAGGAATGTGTCAATTTCATGCTTAATCTCAAGTGGGTTTTGCAAGTAGAGAAAATTATAGCTCGCACGTTATTAAATGTGGAAGACAAATGGTTAATTTATGAGTTTTTTATCCTTTCACTTAATAAGGGTATCTTATTGGTTTAAAGTTGGAGATAATTTTGCTTTCTCATCTAATTTTAGAGTTGTAGAATCGAAGATTATGGTTCACTTGATATAGATTCACCAAAGGCGGAAGCGCTGCATTCATAATGTCACGTAATTGTTATAGACTATAGGTGACAATTACCTGAGTATACTTAAACTATATGGTCTTAACATAATTATGTTACATAGTAATGAAATGTGACATAGATAGAGTTGTATTGCCACCATTTAGTGTCTGAAGTTTCACAACTGTCAACTGCTTGTGGTAAAAAAAAACTATTTATAAAGTTACTTCTATATATAGAAGAAATGGTAAGGATTCCTTAGCAAACTTTTAGTTATAACATTATCTATTTCATGTAAAATGTAATTCGACTATTAAGATTGTGAACACTTGTTTTGACAAGTGATGTAACTTTGCTTTATTTTTGGCAAGACTATTTAGCATCACATGTGACACACCCCCATACCGCAAAGGCGGAAACGTTCGTGAGCGAAGGACGTTATGTTTAGTATCACAACACATGTATCATAGCAATCATAGTAACAAACAACCATTGTATTGATATTAAAGTGTTTACAAGTAGTGATTCACAAAAGATTGAATCCAAAAGTAAATAACAAAATAAGACATGAAGCGACTATACTTCATCTTCTGAATCCCAGCATGCATACCTGTCTACAATTTTCCTGAGAATACAAGTTATTTTGAAAGAGTAGATCAGTATTTAAGCTGATGAGTTCATAAGATTTTAGTGATGTAAAGTAAGTTGCAAGTTCTTTTAAAAGAGTTTTCATGTTCCTTCAGAAGATCTTATATCTTCTGATATGATGAAAGTTAAGTAAAAATGACACTACAATCCTTTCTATGAGTACTAATGGATACAAGTTATTTAAATCCCAGAGTAAACAAATAATCGGTTATGTAAATCTGCCCTAAGCCCACAACCAAACAAGGAACAGGAAATGAGGCAGAAGTCACACGCCCCATTGTTTATTAGATCTTCGTTGTGCATAACTCTGGCATATTCATATGGTACTCACGGAGTTAATTGTAATAGTTCCTTTATATTTAATGAAAATATTCTTTAAGAAAACCCTTATTTCTTTTATTAAAAATGGTAACCATAATGGTTCCTTCTATAATCACTTAGTTTATACTAGCTATATATAATCTAATATCAAACAAATAGTTAATTGTGTGAATATGCCCTAAGCCCACAACCAAACAAGGAACAGGAAGTAACGCGGAAAGTACACATCCAACTGCCTTTAAGATATTAATTATGTATAACCATGATGTATAACTAAGGTATTATAGAGTTAACCATTAAAGATCCTTTAATTTATACTGGTTTAATAAAATGGGTTAAACCCTTTTTCTGATAAGTTTCTAGTTTAGAATACTACATGGTCCATCTGAAAAGTATGTTTTGTACTAGAATACGGTGTATTGAATTCGTATACTACGACCTGACCCGTACCTGGTAATCCTCATGATTACTTGGCGTATACGGAATATATATATATATATATATATATATATATATATATATATATATATATATATAACTAAAGTTGGATAAATAGTAGATTGGGTGCATCTTATCTAAGCCCACAACAAACAAGGAACATGAAATAAAGTGGAAAACATACACTCAACTGTATATCTCTGATGTATGCACTAAGGAATCATAAAGTTAGCATTATAGGCCTCTTTCTAAGTGAATAAACTAAGACTCGATTGTACTTTTTGTCTTTTGTAATAATGAAAGTATACATTAGTATTTTAAAGTGACTACTGAAGTACTGACTACCTTAAAACCAGTTTGTTAATTAAGGTTAAGATGTGATGTTGTTGTTGTTGGGTTTTAAGCATTCTAACACTCCTATGATGTACATGCAACCCTATAAACCTTGGATCTATGTTTTCTCTATTATACATGCAAATAAGAACTTTCCAAGGCTTTAATCCTAACTAGCATATTATGAAGTTCTTATACTACAAAGTACTAGTTAGATGACATACCTTTTGATGTAGGTTGATGTCTTCAAGCTTTAAGAGCTTAGCCCCAATAGTGTGGAAGCCTCAAGTGGAATCACAAATCACCAAAACACATTGGAAGACTTTAGAGAATATGAATACTTGGTTCTCTCTAGTGAAATCGGCTAGCCCTTCTTAATGTACCACACTAGTGCCAATTTCACCAACCAATGACATCTTTATATAGTACGGAGACTAGGGTTAAACCCATGACCTTTCATTTCATATGATCTATGGGTTACACACTCCATGGACTATCCATGAAAGCTTAGCCCAACCTAAATGAACTTGGCCTATTCCATATATATAAGAGTCCATATTTAATTAGTTCATTTTGATCACTTAATTAATTATAAATTAATTCTTGATCAATACGAATTAAATAATATGATTATATATTAATATATTAGAACTTATAATATATTAATATTAATCATAAGTATACTATTCTCAAAAGACTATCCATATAAATTGTGTTGGTGAAGTGCAACCCAAATGGACCATGCCGGGTCGGGTCAAGTACATACCAAATATAGTTATGGACTTAAACATTAATCCAACAGTCTCCCACTTGGATAAGTCTAAAACTATTATTGAGTATGACTTCAAAACCTAACTGGCAATCATAGCACTTAAAGTTATTGTCGAACTCTGATCTTGTCAACGAACTTGTCCATTAGATAAGGGATCATATATTCCTCCATTCTAGATATCATATGGACTAAGACATGGATTATAGTCATTCTCTCTGTTTGTTTGTTATTTCTCGATTTCCGATTCATGACGACTGACTGATTGAACAAATCAAATCAGTCCTGGCTTGGCCAAGCACTCACATGTGTCATTATTAAATCATCGAGGGGCCCACAGATATCGCTTTTATCCCGAAGGTAAAAGGAATGGATAAACTTCGACTCATATGGCTTGTTCTACTACTTGTTGAATTATACATAAAGGCACGTTTTATAACACCGAGTTACCGAATGCGTTTTCGTGCAATCAATGTACAACCAACTCATAGTAACAACTCATATCTCTAGGTTTGAAGAATATAAGATATTATCATCTCATGATCACTCGTGATAAAATCCATGAAGTGATTCCAATGAGCGCGGGTTGAATCCAATACTCAGAACTTATGATCACTCATGAGTGTTGTAGTGTAACAACCCGTTATTTCAAGTCAGTAAAAATCGAGTCTTGTAACCTCTTTGAGAAAGGAATTAGAATATCATCAAAAAATGAAGTATTCAAAAACTCTATTTGGAGTACACTATGTGGTAGTTATCGTCTTAAGGTTTCCAAACATATAAATAACACAAAAATCCGAGTTATAACGAAGAAGTTATGATCATTCTAAGTTTTATGACAAAAACCAGCAATACGAAGTTGCGTAAAAACAAAAAGTTTCAATAAAACACTTTCCGACCTTAGGTGTCTAAATGAAAGTCGTAGATATCGTTAAACTACAAACATGCATAAAAAGAACGCTCAAATCGGACATCGTATGAATAAGTTATGAATTTTTAAAGAAATTCCTTAATCACGTCATTTTAATAAATAAATAATAAAAATAATTCCAGAATTTGCCAACGGAATCTAAATGAAAGTTGTAGATCGTAGTCTCACCTTCGCGGGGATATAAAGAACGTCAAAAACGGAGTTCGTATGAAGGAGATATGAATTTTCGAAGTTTGATAAATAATTTATATATATATTTTTTTAAAACTTTGGTATTATCCGAAGGGGAGTCAGCGTCCTCATCCGAGGTACGCGTTGCGTACCCCTGTACGCCCCGCGTACCCGAGGAACTTGGCCTCAAACCGTCCACGTCGCCCTATGCAAGGCACCCGACCCGCCCGTCCGACCCGCCGTCCCATCCGACCCGACAGCCTGAGCCGTCCCATCCGAGGCCGAGGCAGTCGAGGCTTCGGTCACGCATGACGTACGCGTACGCGCTGCGTACGAGCGTACGCCCCGCGTACGAGGCCTCTCAGGCCCCCTATAAATAGCATGTGAGGGTTCCCGGGAAAATGGCCCATTCTCTCTCCTTTTGCTTGCGTTTTACCTCGTTTTCCGTGCTCGCACTACCCCGAAGCCCTGGTCATTTTGTGCAAGTCCCGAAGGTCGATTTTACTCCCGAGGAATCCTGAGATTTCTGAGGAAAATCCATTTCCCGAGACGAAACTCTGCCCGGTTTTCCATCTTGCTATCTTCAAACTTTCAAGTGAGTTCATACCCCTTTCAAACACACTTTAAATACATTTAAATGCTTTTATACTCTTTTAGGGGGGAATACAAGTAAACATACGGTTATTATCGTGTATTTTATAAAGTTTCACTTCAATTGTTTTATCGAATAAATCACTTGGAACTCATTACTATTATGGAAAACTCTTGTCATACTTTGCGTGCATTAGACATTATACAAAGTATATAATGATTTCAAAGTAACTTTCATTGTAAGTCGTTTTATACATTCTAAAAACTTATGATTTTGCTTTGTCAAACATTGTGAAAAAGGATAAACTTTGCATAGAAAACTATCACTATAATACGGGCTTAGTTGAGAGTCCATGAGACGTGTATATCTTCAAACGTTACTTTTCTTTATTAGAAAGTAATGCTGCAAGTCCTGTCTATAACCAGAGTCTCCCGTTCGGAGAACGTGTCAAATGTGTATAGATCTATACGGGAAGTCATGATCCTGCGCCCTGACTGTTAGCTGCAGTCCGTCTTTTGGGGTGACAGTTGTCATAACGCTGCGACGCCTGAACAACGTCGTTACAGGCATATTATGTTTAGTATGGTTATAAAACTCATCGGATATACAATTATTATGGTATTATGCTTTTATGAACGAGTAGCTATTAAAACTATTCTTCATCTAACAAATGCGATCTTCGTATAGTTTTATTATATAAAACTATGACACAACTTTTGAGAACGTCGGTTTCTTGCGATTTTCGATCTTAGAGACTGCCATTTATGTTAGGAAAATAAGGGTTTCTCCTGCATACAAACCAAACAACTAATAGGAAAATAAGGGATTTTCCTGATGCAATTATTTACAACTTATAACACGAACATTTATATGCAATTCATACTTTTATAAGAAAATAAGGGTTTTCTTGGAAAACACAACAACTCGTATCTCAACCATTAGGGAAAATATGAGATTTTCTGGATCTAATACATTCACTTTCAACACAACAAATCACAACTCTTTACATTTGAAATGCTGCATTTTCTGGAAAATATACACCCATTTTGGAATGGCATCCAATTTTTTTCTAAACTACTTATGAACTCACCAACTTAATTGTTGACACTTTTTCTTTGAAATAACTTGTATTCTCAGGGAACCGCTAAGCAGGTTTGGGAATCAACTTTTGGGATTAACGCACTGGCGTTAATTACTTCTTTTGAAAGATGTTTATGTATTTATCTTTTGAACATGTAATGAATACAATTATGTAAACATCTTGGAAACTTTAATATATATGGTGGTGTGTACTTTCCTTTCTATGAACTGTTATGATACTGAATATGACGTCCTCCGCCCCCGAACGTTTCCGCCGTTCTGGTTCGGGGGTGTGACAGATTGGTATCAGAGCTTTGTTTATAGGGAATTAAGTATATCAAAACCATTCCTTTTTGATATACAACTATAAACTCAACTGGGTAAAAATCACTCTGAGAAAAATTCATACTTTTGAAAGTAAACCTAATTAGTTTTAAGGTAAGCATGCACTCATTTATACTAATAACATTTTCATAGTAAATAACTTTAGAAGTATTATAAATAAGTTGCGCAGTACAGGTACGCCTTGGGACATGTAATCGGAACTGGGAAGAATATAGCCTGATCAACTATATTTGTCCAAGAGCCGACTAACGTATGCCAAGGAGTGTCTGCAATGGACAACAAATTTAAAACTTACCAAAAGCATATCGCTAAAGAATACTGAGGGAGTATTCGAGTGCCGTCAACCATTAAACTTAAGGGTAAGTTTCATGTGCTCTAGCTTATAGTAAACTTTTAACTCTATTCTCGTACAGTCTAAATGGTGGGATTCCATCACCCCAATGACCCCTACTACCCCAACCAAGGTAATGGAGGGTGGATCGAAGAAGATCCTGAAGAAGACGAAGAGCCTATAGAGTTGGAGGGAGGGGATCACTCTGGCACGGATTCGGAGCCAGAAATTATAAATCCACCAATCCCACAATCTCCCGTCCACGTGAGGAATTTCCAAGGACCCACTCCAGTGTGGGGAAGTCACCTCCATCATTGGAGCCAACAACAAAGCTTACGCCCTCCCTACGGCATGTGCCGAGACTTCTATGATGTGAGAGGCGGGGGATCAGCCGACCGAGCACTTCCGGTCATGGTTGGCAAACTCGCCAACCAGTGCTATCAATCCGGAGTGCAAGCCAACCGAATCCGAGAGGTCAATGTGGAAGTACAAATCCACACGGCCGATATCAACCGCCTAGAGTTGTTGCAGAACGACATCTACATTCGCGCCGAAGCATTTCAAGCACAAGCAAATGCGGCCTTCGCAGAATTAAGAGAACAACAAGCTGCGTTTGATAGACGCCTCATGGAATCGAAGCAGTCCGACACGGAGTCGAGCACCAAACGCAAAGCGCGCCGCAAGTGGTACTTGCCCGACTCTCAAAATTTTGTTATAAATTAGGACTTCGGATAAAAGTATTATTTTCTTTAAATTGTTCTGTAATCGGAGGCCTTTAGAAAGGCCAAGAACTTTTGTCTAGACCCCGCTGTAACACAACTATATGTTTAATATATATAAGGGTATACCCCTTTTCTTGTTGTTGTTAATCATGCGCAATTCGTTCGATTCATTGGTACATCTATTCAAACTTTACTTTCAACCAGACTTGGCAACAATCATTATAGAGTATTTCATAGGAGATCAACTCCTTGGAAACATCCTTCTTGCATTAAGTTTCGTAATCTTACAGATTGAATACTTTCTAACTTTGAACCATTTCCATATTCCATTTTGACTATCACTTCCGAACGAGAGTTGCCTCTTTTCAGACTATGTCAATATGGTCCTTCCAAACTCAACACTATACTTCCAACTGTCCTTGAGCAACCAATCCTTGGTAAACCTTAGATTGTCCTCAACAATTGCTTAATCATTTTAGTCAGATCCAATTCTAGACCTTTTCCCTTCTTAATGCCCCGACATTTGGAAAATTTTAGAACGGATGGATATAGCACATGTAATCGATCCTATATCCAAAGCATATGGACACGATTCATGATGTCTCACATAAAGACTAAACCAGTCTTTTGCTATAATATTTCCATTTCCATTTGCCAAGTTCTCATAATTCAGATTATGAAAAAGGGATGTCGTAATCATAATCGAATTTTAGAACGCAAATAATGGACCCATATATAGAATTTCCTTATGTTGAGCCATTCCAACATGAAATTCATATATATTCTTGACTAAATACGATTAAAACCTCAATCTAAGCTTTTAGATTTGAGATGATATCCTCTCCCTTAATTATAGCAAAACAACTTTTTCCCAATTGAGACATTTTGTTTTTCTATAAGTAACATTGCTAACTTGCAACCTGTATCATAATTATCATGCTCCCACTAACATGATGATTAATAGTATAACACTTATGCTCCCACTAGCTTTGACATGTACCCAGAAATCAACTGGACTTCTAGAAATCAATACTTTATTGACTTTCTTACCAAAGTTCAGATTTCTGATACTAGATTGCCTTGATAAGACTTTATCAATATCAGACCCTTCTCTTAGATAGCTCACATGTGTGTCTAAACAATTTCAGAACTATGAAAAGGGATGTCATAATCATAGTCTAAATTGTTAAGACCTTTTGCCATTTCTCATAAGTCAATGTTAGTGTGCCGGTTAGCCACGCACGCTCCACTAACGACTTTGAGAACTGCAAAAGTCACAATTGTTATCTACTTAAAATCTACTTAGTGAAAGAGTTTCCTTACCATCATTTTCATGAATCGAAGACAAACCTTATGACACTTAGATTTTATGGTATATGTGTTCCCATCCATGAGAATTTGTCAACACCATAATCACAAGACTAGGTTAGTGACAAATCCTAACTCATATGGATTGAACTTGTGCAATCTTATCTTCTTGCCACCTGGCAGCTCAAGGGCCTGCCATTGCTTCCAAGTTGTTGTGCAACCAATTTAGAACTCTAAGAACTCATATGCAAAGCCAACTTTAAATGGAATGGGCATAGAATATGTCAACATGATAGGTTATAAACCTCAAGTTGTGTGCTAGTGATGAAACAGAAGTTTTTGTTCTTGATTACTTCTTGAACCCTTTCAGTATCTTTTAAACTCCCACTGTCTCCTTGACTTATAAGATTTCTTTCCAAATATTCAAGAGGTAGTGTGTGGATTCTAATCAAGACAAACACTTAACACAATTAGCCTTAGTTGGTCTTTGTTTTATCCAAAACATCACAACTTACCAATTTTAAATGTACAAGAGTAGAAAACTTTTACTCTTACATTTGACAAGTGTTTTAAACCTTTCTTTAAGATATGTCACTCAACTTACAGTCTTGGAGTATGACTCTAAGACTTGTTTTGAAACGAAGTATGACTCATCTTCTTGATTTGACCACTTCAACAATTCATAGCTCCTCTTTTTTTAGCTATCAGAATGCACTTAGAGGATGAATTTTGATAAGGTCTCAAAATCATTAAGATGATCTTAAAACATGATACTAAAGTACTCTCCCATCTTTTCAGATTTGAGAAACTTTTATCCTTCTGCCTAATTTAATTCTTCTTATTCGTTCTGTCATACATTGAAAATCTTCCAATGTTTCAGAATTATACTTAAGCTTGTAAGTATAATCATATTTACTAAATCTTAGTAAATTATGACGAATAGTCTTATCCATCTTTTATGGTGGACTTTGACAAGTGCTTAAGAAAATGTACTTGATCCCTTAGTCATTATCTTGACTCACACATCCATGTGAACAAGTAGTTAGTCTTAATTTTCCAATGCTCGAAAGTTCTCATTCATCATACTATCCAACTTGCATGATTCCAAGTTTCTATCCAACTGAAACTTGGGTGATGAGAATCTTTCCTTATTTGGTAAATTTAGACACTACCACAAATGCAAGAATCAAATTCATATTTCCAATATTGCTATCGATGGAATCATATAAGCAACATCTTTTCCTTTTTCTACAAATGCCATTGTAAGGATATTTTAAAATAAACAAAAATAAAAATTTTCTTTTATTTTAAAACTTTGCGGAAAAACTAATCCCTACAATGCAAATGTATATGAAAACTTGTTGTTATCTATTCCTAAGCAATCTATCGTAACTCTCAAGCACATGCTTAAAATCTGATCACCGAACCATGCAATCCATCTTTGCGATCAGAATCAGCACATACTTCCTTTAAGTTTCTTCACTTTTCTTTGATTCTTAAAACATCAACATGTAGCCCAGCCACATCATGTAATAAGAATCTCCAAGTAGGAACTTAATAGAGTTAGACAATGGAATTTACCTGAAATAAAGTCAAACTTATTGACTTTACCATCCTTAGGTAAGTTTGGCGGCTTCATAACCAAATCCCCCTTTCCTTTGGCAATAGAAACATATGAACCCTTAGGTAATAGCACATGGGACTATCTCAGACTTAGCCTTTCTCTTTACCATTTGGTCAACCAAGTTGACTATGGCCAATCCCTTTCCATTGGGAAGAGAATGCATTTCTGGATTTCCTGTGTCACTATTATCCTTGTTCATAAAGTTTTTGGGAAGTTGATCTCCTAATCAAATTTGATTTACTAGTACACTAAATCATTTCTGATTTAGCAGCACCAAGCAAATAGATAAGATCATTAAGGGTCTTGTCATAGTCTGTTTCATAGGAGTTCTAAAGAAACTCACTATGTGACTTAGAAAGTGATTGAGCCACCAACTTTCGTAAGACTTTGACACCCAACTCTCCCGGCTTGTCAATATGTGACTACATATCCAAAATGTGAACACACCTAGACCTTGCCTTGCCAATAGGGCTTGAGTGACCTTGAACTTGTGGGTTAGAGAGAATAATTGGAGGAGGTGGAAGAAGTATGATTTCCATGGGACATCATCTTCATTTAGGAAAGCTTGTTTCAAGAGATTTGGGAAGATCATAAATGTCTAAACTTGACATCTTTTTGGAGATATTCAAGATAGTTGATCTAAAGTCCTTAATATAACACCCAATATGAAATATTAAGGCTAGGACCCAACAAACTATTTTATAACTTGGAAGAGGGATGTCGTAATCCAAGCTATAAAATATTTGAAGGTAGGTGAATGACGATTCACCAATTTCCACCAAGATAAATGAAATGTATAATTAGGTTTTAATTGGATTTGAAACTCCTAGATCTTTGAGATTCATTGAACTATTCAATGGCATGTTTCAATCTTGAGTGTGCCCTTCAGTTTTAGTGACTGGGATGCCGAGGATCACAAAACAAGATGTGAAGTAACCATGCAAATTACTTGGTACCCTTAAGTGTTTACCCCTCAATCGATATGCCGGTTAACCACACACGCTCCATCGATACTATGATAAACATTAAGTTACCCTTTGCCTACCTTGTTAAATACGAGTTAGTGTGCCGGTTAACCACACACGCTCCACTAACCGACTTAAACAAAGTGCAAAGTGTAATTTCATGGATTAGCACCTTATTCACATTTTCCTAAGTAACTAAGATTGGGTATTATTAAGAGTTTAGTTACTTAGTATTTATCATTAATACTTTTAATGAAGGGAGAATTATAGTCCTGTCAAACCCGTTCGGTTAACGACCCTCCACCAGTCAAGCAAGCGGTGGGTGAGAGTGGATACCCATTAAGTTGTCATTTTATAGGCAACAACCTTATACCCACCTTATAGACCGACTTCGTGAATGAGGCCTACTAACGGTAAGACTGACTTTACTCTTATACATATATATATATATATATATATATATATATATATATATATATATATATATATATATATATATATATATATATATATATATATTATTAAATTATAATATTATAAAGTATAAGGGTTGAATTTTAACTTTTAAAATTCTAAGGGCTAACTTGGAATTAACGTATTCATAAGAGAACACTTTTTCAAATTCCAAAACTTGAGGGCAAGTTTTGAAACTATTCAAAACTAATTAATTCCATAACTTATGTGTTTAAAGTAGTTTTAATTAAAAGACTCTTCAAGTTCCATAACTTGAGGACAAGTTATGGAAGACTTTAAACTAATAAAAGAATGTAACTTTTCTTTATTTTCTAATTATGGAATTAATTAAGGTTACACATTTTTTTTATTTAATGAAGAGACTCTTGAACATCCGTAACTTGAGGACAAGTTATGGAGTCATAAAACCATTTAATGAGGACAAGACTCTTCATTTTGTAACCTATTACAACTTTTATGAGTTTTAAGAATCTTAAAGGTGACTTTTCAAGTAACTTGAGGACAAGTTACAAAAACACATTTTAGAATCAAATCTTAGATTAAAATGGATTGAAAACATATTATCACATAATTTTCTATTAATCTAAATCAACTCATAAGATAAAAATAATTCAAAAAAAAACTTTTCGATTCCATAACTTATGGAGTTTAATGTTTTTTTAATGATGAAACTTTTCATGTTCTATAACTTAAGAACAAGTTATGGAATTGTTTAAAACATTAACACCAATTTTTGTAACTCCATAAAAAACTTTGAATCAATTTTTTTTAAAACCTTTTGATATCCATAACTTACGGAGGTTTCAAAAAAACTCTTTAGATCAAACTTTTAAAACTAATAAAATAATCATATCATTTTATCTTTTACTAAATTTGATCTAATTTAACTCATATAGCAAATGATTCAAATTTTACAAATAATTAGTTTTTCACAAAAACAAGTAATTATCTTAAAATTTGACAAACGTCAATTTTTTTTTTCAACTTTGAAAATAAAATATTTGCATCAACATAACAAAAAAAAAACCATGGCTCTGATACTACGGTTGGGTTTTGAGCATTCTAACACTCCTATGATGTACATGCAACCCTATAAACCTTGGATCTATGTTTTCTCTATTATACATGCAAATAAGAACTTTCCAAGGCTTTAATCCTAACTAGCATATTATGAAGTTCTTATACTACAAAGTTCTAGTTAGATGACATACCTTTTGATGTAGCTTGATGTCTTCAAGCTTTAAGAGCTTAGCCCCAATAGTATGGAAGCCTCAAGTGGAATCACAAATAACCAAAACACCTTGGAAGACTTTAGAGAATAGGAATACTTGGTTCTCTCTAGTGAAATCGGCTAGCCCTTCTTAGTGTACCACACTAGTGCCAATTTCACCAACCAATGACATATTTATATAGTATGGAGACTAGGGTTAAACCCATGACCTTTCATTTCATATGATCCATGGGTTAAACACTCCATGGACTTTCCATGAAAGCTTAGCCCAACCTAAATGAAATTGGCCCATTCCATATATATAAGAGTCCATATTTAATTAGTTCATTTTGATCACTTAATTAATTATAAATTAATTCTTGATCAATACTAATTAAATAATATGATTATATATTAATATATTAGAACTTATAATATATTAATTTCAATCATAAATATACTATTCTCAAAAGACTATCCATATAAAGTGTGTTGGTGAAGTGCAACCCAAATGGACCATACCGGGTCGGGTCAAGTACATACCAGATATAGTTATGGACATAGACATTAATCCAACAGTTGTAACCATACTGCTATGACACATGATCAACCTGAAAACCTAAAGGCGTCAACGCGAATGTGATATTTTTCACCCTTGGACGTGAAGTCCCACTGTAGCTAGCAGTAAGGTGCAGGGTGTCAATCTCGTATAGATCTATACACAAAATCATGCTCTCCCTCCAGGAGACACTGGTTACAAAAAGCGACCTAACAAGTATATTGCTAAGCCGTGAAGTAGTCTCACATAAATGTTATCTTGTTCTTTTTTTAGTATGTTCCTCCCTGTTTCTCTTTATAGTATGTTCATTCAGTTTCTTGTTATAGTATGTACTGACCCCTAAACTATACCTATTATAGTTTACTAGTATGTTTTCTTGAATTGATACTGACCTTAAATAAAATACTCCTTTATATTCCTCCATGGGTTGTTCGCTCCTTCCACTTTTTCCCTGACTTTCGTTTATAGTTTCCTCCCTTTGAGGACTTTGGAACAGGGGTCACTATGCCATGGCGGACTCCATGATCAATGAGTCGCTTTGCCAGGCGTTTGGCGCTATCGAATGTAGTTGGTTTAGAAGACAATACATCTCCTTGAATCGGGGTAGATAAACCCCAAATGTACCTTTCTATCTTCATACTCTATGGAGTAACCATCTCAGGGCATAGTGCTGCTAGATCGCTAAACCTATCATTGTAGGTCACTATGTCTGAGTCGACCATGGTATGCTCCCATAGTTATTGTTCCATCTTTTGAACTTCGCCTCTAGGGAAATATTCTTCCAACGTCAACTCTTTTGGGTTCTCCCAACCTATCGAGTTAGTCACTAGTAGGGTCAATGACTTAACTGATGGGTTTTGGTCATAAGACATCCTATGTGCTCATACAAACCCTAATGCTTGGATCTAGGTTTCTCTATTGTACATGCAAGTTATCCAAGACTATAAACCTTAATTCAAGCATTTAAGTGATCATATTAACATAAGAATAGGTTTATAATGTTACCTTGATTGTTATGTAGCAATAACAATCCTAATTCCTCTTTGAATTAACTTTGGAAGACTTAGAGTCACAAGTGTCACTCCTCTAATGGCTTACAAACACCAAGAGCAAATGGAGAAGGTATAAAGAGAGAGGAAAGAGGTAGGAATTCGTCCTTAGGACTTCTTGGGAAGGCTTCGACGAATTCATGAGCCTTAGGGGGTTTATATAAGTGTAAAGATTAGGGTTTTAGTCATTATCCTTATCTAGTTGCTTGCCCACCAAGTAACCATAAGATAAGTCTTAGAAACCCTTATCCTAGTCGAATTCTAAGGCATTATCTCCTTAAATTCGTTCACCCTATATTTAAGATAATCCTTACCTTATTTTGTAACTATCACATAATTACAAATCAGCCCCTCTAGTTTAATTAATTACACTTGATCACAAAATTAATTCCTAATTAATTATTGACCAATATTAATTAAACAAATATGATTTCTCCTTTAATATATTATTCTTATAACATATTAATAAATCATAATAACCTCTCTCTCTTTATTTATTTCTCCAATCAAGTTGCTTTGGTGAAGGCAACCCAAAAGGACCATGCACCATCGGGTCAAGTACATACCAAAATAGTTATGGACTTAAACACTAATCCAACAGTCTCCCACTTGGATAAGTCTAATAACTATTATGCGTATGACTTCAGATCCTGATTTGCAATCGTAGCTTTCCAAAGCCGTTGACAACTCTGATCCTATCAGATACACGTGTCCTTAGATAAGGGATCATATATTCCTCCATTCTAGATATCGTATGAGACATGATTTCTAATCATTCTCTTTGTACTATTTCTCGATTCCCAATTTATGACGACTGACTAATTGAACAAATCAAATTAGCCCTAGCCCGGCCGAGCATTTACGTTTGTCATCACTAAACCATCGAGGGGCCCAAAGATATCGCTTTTATCCTTCTTTAGATAAAAGGAACGGATAAACTTTGATACAATGCTTGCTTGCACTCACTCACCGAATCACACACAATAATATGTTTTATAACACCAAGTTACTAGTGCGTTTCATATTATCAATGTGCAACCGATTAGCAAGATACAACTCACACATCTCGGTTTCAAGAATATAAGATGTTATCGTCTCACCAATCACTCGTGATACAATTCATGGAGTGATCCAAGCGAGCGTGGGTTTAATCCAATGCTCAAATTCATATTCATAAGCACTCATGAATGTTGCAGCAAACATTTGCTTATGTCTAATACTCTTTTAGACAATCCACACACCAATTCACGACAGTCTTCATTCATATCTACTTCCAACATATGAACGACAGTGGCCCGTTTGAATAATTCGATTATTCTTAATAAACTCAATTATTCTGGAAGTCAAAACATGCAACGTGAAACACAAGAATAATACTAATCCCATATGGCCTCAACCCTTTGAGCATAAATAAAACATCTTTTATTTATCACTATATCGATTACTTATTATTTGTCGTTTCGTGTAATCAACTTCTTACTTGAATTATTACACTTATCCCATGCTCCTAGCATGCACACAATGTTTACCTATGGTTCTTACTGTGTGAAATAGATCACATTGGACACATTTCCAATCATTCTCATTTCACAACTCCAAATCCATTTTTCATAAGTTTTAGAATATCAAATTCTTGCCACTTATAGAATATGCTAGATTCTAACATTTTATGCAACGATTCTTTCGTAATGTCACTGCACCAAAGTCAGAAAGACTATTGCCAATGATATTACAAAGTCCTCTAACTGAGATTGTTACAAGACAATTCCTCAGATATGATGTCTCTCACTCAAAGTACATTCCTTTGAACATCCTTTTGCATAAAAGTTTCTAATCTAGTCATAGATTTTCAATATTCAATTCCTAATATGGACACGCTTCCATATTTTCCATATGACAACTCATTCTTAATAGAATCTTATCTATTCATAATAATGTCAATATGGTCAATACCATGCTTCCAACTACTCACAAGCAACCAATATCTTAATCTTGTAAGTGTAATCATATTTACTAAGCCTTTAGTAAATCATGACGAATATCTTTGTTACTCTTATGGTGAACTTGATCAACACACAACTTTGTGTACTCAATCTCCTATTCCTTCACTTAATACTTTGTCAACGAATTTGTCTAAGTTCCAAATATGAAATTTCTCATTCATCATGCAACCAAGTTGCGTGATTCCAAATTTCAGTCCAATTGAAACTTTGGGCGATGATAAACTCTCCTTATTTGGTAAATTCTCGACATTTCCATAAATAACATAACTAAGAATCATATACATTCATTGTAGAAATATGCAAACATCAATTTTCATAACGATTTTATTGCAAGGAAGCAAACAAATAAATAAATAAGTCAAAATTTATTTTATTTATAAAAGCAGCGGAAAAACATTTGTCCTTACAATGCAAAATCTATTGAAAACTATGTAAAAGGAAAATTTCTATCATAACTATCTAAGCTCAAAATCCAATCTTCAGGTCCATGCGATCGAGATCCATCTCTTGTGATTAGATTCATCTTGCTCTCTTATCAAGCTTCCTTTCTTTTCACCAATCCTGCAAAACATTCAAATGCAATCTTATCACATCATGTATTACGAATTAATGAATAGGAACTTAACGGAGTTAGATAGTGGATTTTACCTGAAGCGTAGTCATACTTTTGACTCTCCCATCTCTTAGATCTCTTAGGTAAATAGGGCAACTTCGTCTCCAATGCCCCTTCTCTTGGCAATAAAAGCAAATTGACTCTTTTGGAACAACACATGGAACTACTTCAGACATCGCCTTTCTCTTATGATCAAACTTTTCGATCATTGCATGTCTTTCAGTTCCATTGTCTATATCCATAGAGGTCTTGAAGGTAGATTCACCAATCAACTTTGCTTTTCTATTGCGCCAAACCATTGCTGATTCAGCAGCAATAAGCATATAGGTGAGATCAATAAGGGTCACATCATGGTTCATCATATAGTACTCTCTTACGGACTCACTATATGAGTTAGGAAGTGACTGAAGAACCCAATTAACAGCCATCTCTTCACCGACAACGGATCCCATCATTCTTAACCTATCAATGTGTGACTTCATCCCTAAGACGTGTGCACACACCGACTTTCCTTCTTTATGTTTACTTGCCAAAAGGGCTTGAGTGATATTGAACCTTTCAATTTTACAATCTTGTGGGTTAGGGAGAATAATTGGAGGAGGAGGAGGAGGAAGTGAAGCATGATTTCTTGTTCCTCGATCGAATCGTGGAATATCATCTTCATGTGGAATGCTTGTTCCACGGGATTTGAGAAGACCATAGTTGTCGAACTTTGACATCTACAAAACGGGAGAAAACAAATTCAAGTTAGTTGATTGATTGATTGAGTCCTTAGTAAATCACCCAAATGAGATACTAAGGCTAGGACCCAACACAATATGCTACAACCTAGAAAAGGGATGCCGTAATCTAGTTGTAGAATATTTGAAGGTAAGTGAATGACGATTCACTAAATTCCACCATGAAAAAGCAAAAATAAATTTAAGTTTTTAAATCTATGAAAACTCCTAGAACTTTTGAGATTCATTGAACATTTCAATGGCATTTTTAAATCTCGATATGCCCCTCTTGTTTGTGACTGGGATGCCGAGGATCACAAAGCGGGTGTGAATAACCATGCAAAGTTACATGGTGCCCTCACATGTTACAGTCACCTATTCGATGTGCCGGTAAACCACACACGCTCCACCGAACTATGACAAATATTGAGTCACCCTTGGCTACCTTTGCTTATAACCATTTAGTGTGCCGGTAAACCACACACGCTCCACCAACGTCTTCGCAAGGGCACAAAGTGTAATTTCATGGAATTGCATCAATTCACTTTTGCCTAAGTAACTAAGATTAGGAATTTGCAAAACATTTAGTTACTTTGTATTTCATTATACTTATAATGGAAGGTTTCGTCCTATCCTACTCGTTCGGCTAACAACCCTCCACTAGTCAAGAGTACGGTGGGTAAGAGTGGATACTCATTCAATCGCCATATTATAAGCAATTTCCTTAAACACCCCTTATAGACCAGCTTCGTGAATGAGGCCTACTAACGGTAAGACTGACTTTTACTCATACATATATATAATGTTAGAGTTTTAATGTTATATATCGTATAGGGTGCATTTTACACTTTTAAAATATTAGGTGATCAAATTTAACAATTATACTTTTAATTCAATTAAATTGCAAACCAAAACTTTTATGGATTTATTAAATCTCTTTTAATTATACACCTTAATTAATTAATAAAACCATAAGGGTGTGATTTGAACTTTTCAAAACAATACTAGGGTGTTAGAATTTAACACTCCTAATTAAACCTTTTTAATCAACTTTTAAATTCCAAAACTTGAGGGCAAGTTTTGAAACATTCCAAAAACATTAGGGTTTGAACTATTTAAATTTCAAAACAACAAAACTTTTGGGTTCAGATTTAAACTATAAAACCTAAAGGGAAAAATATGAAACTTTTCATAACAACAAGGATCAAATAACAAATAATCTAAACTAACATTTAATTACATAATTATCCATATTTGATTTGTTTAATGATTTCTTGCAAAACAATTTATCAATTTACTCAAAATAATTAATCAATTATCTTATAAGGAAACAATTATCTTATTAATTGATAAATATCTTCAATTAGATCAAAAATATAGTCAAATATATCATATAATCGGATTAATATTGATCTAACATGATAAGGTAACTATCCATATGCAAAAACAGCAAGAAATCCCGAGATAAGCACTATCTGACGAGTTGACTCGTCGAGTCAAGCCTGGACTCGGCGAGTTTAGCTATGGACTCGGCGAGTCCACCCTCTAGAACACCAAAAATCGAATTTTTCAGATATACAATGCATCAATACAATTTAAACCATCCTAGGCTCTGATACCACTGATGGGTTTTGTACAAACAATCCTATGTGTGCATGCAACCCTAGAGTTGGATCTATGTTATCACTATTAGTTATACAATATTATGAACACTTGAAGAACCCTAAAAAGCTTCTAGGAATTTCGAAATACTCAAGGAAAGATGAAATACATACCTCTTGTTGTTATATTGTAATAACAACTTAAATCTTGAACCTTCTTGTCTTTGAAAGCAAGTACCACAAGTGTAATACCTCTAATGGCTTACAAACACCAAGAGCAAATGGAGAAGGTATAAAGAGAGAGGAAAGAGGTAAGAATTCGTCCTTAGGACTTCTTGGGAAGGCTTGGACGAATTCATGAGCCTTAGGGGGTTTATATAGGTGTAAAGATTAGGGCTTTAGTCCTTATCCTTATCTAGTTGCTTGCCCACCAAGTAACCATAAGATAAGTCTTAGAAACCCTTATCCTAGTCGAATTTTAAGGCATTATCTCCTTAAATTCGTTCACCCTATATTTAAGATAATCCTTAACTTATTTTGTAACTATCACATAATTACAAATCAGCCCCTCTAGTTTAATTAATTACACTTGATCACAAAATTAATTCCTAATTAATTATTGACCAATATTAATTAAACAAATATGATTTCTCCTTTAATATATTATTCTTATAACATATTAATAAATCATAATAACCTCTCTCTCTTTATTTATTTCTCCAATCAAGTTGCTTTGGTGAAGGCAACCCAAAAGGACCATGCACCATCGGGTCAAGTACATACCAAAATAGTTATGGACTTAGACACTAATCCAACATTAACATGGCTATTCCACCATGCCAGGGCTCTGTCAGAGAAGGTGCAGGCATCAAACTTAACTTTGCTCCCTTCTGGGCATGAACAGATTGCGAAGATCGAATCTGTTTTATCGAACCATCTCATCATAACAATGACTCCTCCATTTCCATTAAAGGATTTGGGTTTGCAGTTCATGAATTCCTTGTACAAACACTCTCATGGGTGTGTGGGGGTAACTTCGGGGTCTGTTAAGTGGGTACCGCTACCAGATCCATGGGTACCACTTTCACGGATGTGATTTATAGCAACTGCTACTGCGGTTGATATCGCTGCTTGGAGAGCAATAGGATTGAATTGTGGTGGTGGATTCTCTGCTGTGTTATTGACTCCGCGCCCTACAGGTCTACCGTGAGTCATCTTTTGCTAAAAGATGACAAAGGTGAGACGGAATAAGACTATAGTAGTGGATAAAAGCCGAAAGCTGAAAGACTAAGTTGTTCTAGCTCCGAGTGTATTTGGTTTTGACTTTCATAGGGTTATGGAAACAATTCATAAAGGAAGTCTATATAAAATAAGCTTCATGAATCAGATGTGGCTATCCTCGAAAGAATTTCCGTGAATTGAATATTTTATACTGGCTGCATGAAAAAGAAATAATCCTAACACATAGTGTGAGTAGTGTATTCACTAGCTCACTAAGTCATTCATGGGTATTATTGATAAGCCTGATTGGCAAGTTTGCCTACCACAACTGGGAGTGTTCGATCAGCTGAACTTCCTCCGCTAACATCGTAGAAGTCCTGATACATACCGTAAGGAGGGCGCAGTCCTTGCTGCTGACTCCAATGATGGATGTGGCTTTCCCAGATGATAGTTGGTCCTTGAAATCCCATCCTGAAAGGAGGTCGAACCGATGGAGGTCGGACGGCTTGCGGATTGATTACCTCGGGCTCTGAAGCTGAGCTATCTGAATCTTCCTCTTCTTCGTCTTCCATGGGTTCCTCCTCGGGGTCGTCTACAATCCATCCTTCATTACCTTGGTTGGGGTAGTAAGGGTTGCCGGGGTGATGAAATCCAACCATTGAGTCTATACGTGAATAAGGTTAAGAATTGACTATAAGTTAAGCATGCAAAATTTACCCTTAAGTTTGACGGTTGAAGATACCCAAATGCTCCCATATTATTCTTAATGATATGCTCTTGGTAAGTTTTAAATTTGTTGTCCACTGCAGACACTCCCTGGCATACGTTAGTCGGCTCTCGGACAAATATAGTTGATCAAGCTATATTCATCCCAGTTCCAATTACATATCCCAAGGCACACCTTCACTACACAATTTATTTATAATACTTCTATAATGCTCTAAGTATGAAAATAAATCGTTGTATGCATGTATTTGTGCTTCTACAACGCAAATATTTTAAGTTAAAATGAAACGCGATTTAAGTGTAAAAAAGTTTTGTCAGAGGCTTTGAGTCCCTATGCATTTATAGTTTGTATATCTTATGTGATTTGATATACTTAGTTCACTATACACAATGCTCTGATACCAATCTGTCACATCCCCAAACCAGAACGGCGGAAATTGCTCGAGGGTGGATGACTTCATGTAGTATCGCAACAATTGAATACATAGTAAAGAAAGTAATACAACCATCATATATATAATTTAAAATATTTACATTTTTGAAAGGTACTTGTTTCAAAAACAAATTACAATATGATGTCAAAATGAAACTAAACTGACGCCACAACGTCCCTTCTTCAAAAGCTGTTTGTTTACCTGTTTTACTGAATTCCTGAGAAATACAAGTAGTTTTGAAAGAGTAGATCACCATTTAAGCTGGTGAGTTCATAAGTATTTAGTAACAATTTTTGTATGAAATAGAATGAAATGGTTTGTACATGTTTGAATGTTCCTAGAAAATCCCATATTTTCTACTATAGTAGATGGTAGTTAAAGCGTTCCAAAACTTGTAATGCAATAGTGCTTTTCATGCCTAAAGTAGAAAGTTTATGTATAAATTGCTACGGAATTTGAAAAACCCCGTAAATCAATGTGTTTTTAATACTCCATGTGAGTCTTATAACCACGCTATTTGACCAGGATGCCTATAACAACGTTCTTCAAGCGTTGGAAAGTTATGATGTTTGTCACCCCAGGCCTGCCGGCCTAGTTGTAGCTAACAGTTTAGGAGTGGGATTGGCAATCCTGTATAGATCTATACACAAGTATCATGCCCCCCCTACAAGGGATTCTGGTATATAATACAGGACTTAAAATGCATACTCAAAAGTACGTGAAATATCTCACAAAACTTAGTATAAAAAAGATTTACGTACGAAAATGTCCATTTGTTCTTGTGTATGAAAATATCTCTTTGATATAGTGGTTCTAGTATGTAAATGTTCATGATTTTCTCGTAAACTATACCTATTATAGTTTTTCAAAATGGGTGTTTCATTCGTATAGTAAACCCTAGTGTAAAACTCACTTGTTATGTAAAGTGTAACATTTATAGTGACATAAATGATCACATATACTTAAAGTATAAATAAAGTGTTTGATTCGTGTATATATATATAAACATGTTTTATTTCCAAAAGACAAGATGTTATTGACAATATATATATCGCATACGAAAGTTCTCATGTAGTAGTTACGAATCACACATGATTTACTTGATAAAACGAGTATATAGTGAAACTTTATGTTACACACGATAATAACCATGTGTTTACTTGTATCCCCCCCTAAAAGTGTATAAAAAGCATTGATAAAACATTTGAAAATGTAGTTTATAGGGGTATGAACTCACCTGATAGATTGAAGAAGGTGAGACGAAAACCGAGCACAAATTTGACTCGAGAAAGTGGATTTTCTCGGGATTTTCAGGAATCTTGGGAGCGTAAACTTCCTTCGGGGCTCGGGTATGAAAACCGGGGCTTCGGGATATTACTTGCATGCAAAATGGGGTAAAAATGCAAAAGAAAGAGAGGAATTGAGCTATTTTACCCGGAACCCTCGCATCCCTTTTATAGGAGGCGGAATCGCCTCGGTACGCTGGGCATACGGAGTTACGCTGGGTGTACGCGTACGTCATGCATGACCGCATCCTCGGCTGCCGGAGCTCGGATGGGACGGGACAATGAGGCATAGAGGGGCGACGTGGACGTTCTGAGGCCTAGCACTCGAGTATGATGGGCGTAACTCGGATTGGTCCGGTGACTCCTCCTTTGGATAATACCGGATTTTTAATTAAATTTATATTTTAATTATTAGGAAACTTCTAAAATTCATATATTTTTCATACAAACTCCGTTTTCGATGTTCTTTATATCCACGCGTAGGTGAGACTACGCTTTATAACTTTCGTTTAGACTCCGTTGGCAAATTTTGAAATTATTTTTATTATTTATTTTTAAAAGGTCGGGGTAGGAAAAGTCTGTTAGAAATCCATAACCTCTTCATCTGATGTCTGTTACTGCCAGACTTTTTACCATTGAAATACCATTGTCGAGACCTTCGATTCTCATTTAGGTCGCTTGTGACACCCCGAAATTTCCATTCTAAATCAAACCATTTCAATCCAATAGTAGTAGAGCAGTTACAGTGAAAATCCAAACTTTTGGAATAAGTTTGGCAGTTTTAGGGTTTTACACCCAAAAAGGGGTATTAGGAGAGTGGTTGCACTAGGATTTTGTACAACACTGTAAATTCCATTACCCTAGAATCATTAGAATCCATTCCGAGATTAGAAATATTTTCTGCCAAAAATCTCAGGACTATAAATAGAATTCTGAACCAAATTGGTTCATTAGTTGAATTCCATTTAGAGAAAAGCCCATTTCTCTCTCACGGATCTTCGGGTTTTCATCCCAGATTGTGAGTCTACTTCCCTAGATGTGTTTTAATACTTGTTATATGCTTAATAACATTAGTTACATGTCCAAAACACAAGATCCGGGAGTTTACCGCCCAAGAACGTTCTTGGGGAGTAAACTCCAAAATCAAGCCTAAAGGCCACCTAGTCCCATTTCCGTGTTAGGCATCTAACTAAGGACTTTATGTATGAACATTAGAGGTTAGAAACACTTCAAAATCATAAAGTTCTAGGAGTTTATAGCCAAGAAAAGCTCTTGGGCCGTAAACCCCTTTTTGAAGGGCTAAAAGTGCTCTAATGACCCCCAAAGGCTTGGACTCTATTTTTGGCAATTACCTTAATGTGTTTAGGACCTAGGAAACATGAGAAAAGCACAAGTATTGAAGAGTTTACGGCCAAGAATGGTTCTTGGGCCGTAAACTCCCATAAAGGGGTCAAATGACACCCTAAACACTTCCTAAGGCCAAGGGACAATTTTGACAAGTACCTAGATGAGTTATGGACTAGCTAAAACATTTAGAACCCCATGTTTGAGGGAGTTTATGGCCCAAGATGTTCTATGGCCGTAAACTCCAAGAAATGGTACCAAATGGTGCCATAAACTCTTCCAAAGACAAGTACAAAAGCCTAGAATTGTTCCTAGTTATTATAGGGACTTGATAGCACCATAATCACCCTCCCAAGGGAGTTTACGGCCGTAAACTCCAAGGGAAAAGGGTCTTTGGGCCGTAAACTCCCCAAAGGAGTCAATATGGTGCCCAAACACTTGTATATGCCTTGAAACAATTCCCACTAAGGTTGTAGTAATTGAAAGTACCATCCCAAGCCTTGGTTGGGAGTTTACGGCCAGGAACTTACTTCCTTGGGCCGTAAACTCTAATGAATATGGTCTTTTGACCTTAAGCTCACATTAGGGGCATTGCACTCCTTTGTTGCAACCCTTTAGCCTCCTAGCACTTGACCAAAAGTGTTATCCTCGCGCTTAAATGTTATTACTTGTATAATTAGTGTTATAATCACTAATTATTTATATACATATGTTTTCATATGTAATTAGGATCATTGTGTGTGTCTAAGTCTCCACTTGACACCAAGCACTTGTCCGATCCTTCCGTACGATAACAGTCCGTTCAATTCCAGTCACTTACCGCAGGTGAGTTCATACCCCTTAACTAATGTTTTAAACTCTTTTTAAATGTTTTATGGGGGGGGGGATACAATTAGAATCATGATACTTATTATGTCAATCACATGTGATTAGCAAGTAGGATTATATTACTTATTACATCAATCACATGTGATTAATATACAGCAATCAAATGATTTGGCTACTCATTAGCCGTTTTACCAAACAGTTTCCTTCAAATGACTTTTTATAACATTTTATACGTTTTAAACTCCTTTTTACACCGTACAGCTTACTCCGTACATTTCCTTTCAAACTTATTTACAACCGTGTTTCAAACAAATGTTTCCTTATACTTAAACTGTTTTATTAAACTTATGCCTTCAAATTGTTTTATAGATTGACACCAAGTCGATCTTTTCTTAAAATAATACTTATATTTCAAATGTCTTACAAATCTTATTTATGCTTTTATATTATAAATTGCATGCCTCTATATGTATACTTATATAAGAAATGTTTAAAAGACTTAGGAAGGCTATCCACCCTATTTCCTTTTCGCGCCTTGAGATGTGGTCTGGTGGGATTTTGGGTATTCGTCCGAAGGTCGTTTAAATATTAGTTATATATCATGTACATATATATAGTCATAAAAGGTCCTTCCAGTTCATCCTATGCCCTTGGGTAGCAAGGGTATACATCCATGTCCATACGTACACTTAGATTACTAGAAAGCTACCATATGGGTAGTTCAGGAAGATACTAGAACCATTGCTAGAACGCGATATCATTCAATGAGTCAGTTCATTCATGAGTCAATACTTTCTAGAACTTTTCAGTACATTACATATACAGCTATACTAGGACGAGAACATATACAACTATACTAGAATGATTACATTACTATACTTGCTAGATAGAGAGAACACACATTACAGCTAGCACACGTAGAACATTACAGTACACTACTGTACTATTACATGATCGCTCTTACTTGAGTACAATTACATGATCACACTTACATATACATAGAACAGACGTCATTAGGTGCTATAGCACGGAACCAGTTCAGGATCTAACTATACTGATGAATCACACCACAATTGTGATAGTTATATCGAGTATACATGATCATTCGGTAATGTGGATGCTCACGGCTTGCGTTCATGCAGGGGTCGTGGGTAGGTCCCAAAATCCCTTTGATAGGGGAGCGTATAGTCTGGGATCTAGACATCACATTATACCTTATCCCTCAAATAAGGCAGTTGAGTACCGATGTAGTTATTTTTACTCAATACTACAATACTTGGAAGTATTACCCTAGATTTAAGGTAATAAGTACGGTTGTAGTTGGACACTACACCATAGTACTACATTGATTTTCCATTACATATTTTTAGTGATAACCTCACTTAAACATTATTGTACAAACTATATTTTTGAATAATGATAGTTATACTTTGGAAAATACATCCTCTTACAAGAGACACACACATCCAGAATAGTTAGGTCTTGGTAGAAGACTACATTCATAATAGTTAGGTCTTGGTAGAAGAATCCTTTTGTTATTAATAGGAATCATAGGGATTCTAGGGTTTTTCAAACACTTACAGTTCATATACACTTTCAATACTTTTAAGTAAATATACTTACATTTTCTCACATACAAATTAAGACACTAAATACTTATGATCTCACCAGCTTTAAAGCTGATACTCGCTTTCAAAATTACTTGTATCCTCAGGTCATCATAGACAGGTACCGATGCAAGGAGAAAGGAAGATGGAGCTTGTTCAAGACTTATCTTCCATTTTGATTTATGCTTTAGTGTTTATCAAAATTTGACATAACACATTTGTATAATAATTATATTATTAATGCAATGGATGATGTTGTTGCTTGTTTACTACTTTACATTGTTGTTGATATTATACATGACGTCCTCTGCCCCAGAACGTTTCCGCCGTTCCTGGTTTTGGGGTATGACAGATTGGTATCAGAGCATTGTTTATAGTGAATTAAGTATATCAACCCATAAAAGATATACTAACTATAAATACATAAGGGATTAAAAATACTCTGACCAAGAGTTTATACTTTAAATAGTAAAATATTTAAGTAGGTATACGTGCTGCATTCATACTAAAATCAGTGTCACTAGGACAGTACAAAAGAATTACTATTGTTGGACAATACAAGTGGGCTTAGAGACATACGGTCAAAACTGGGAAGATATAGCCTGATCACCTATATTATCCGAGGGTTGACTAGCATGTGCCTAAGTTTAAGTGTGTGGTTGCAACAATGCTAAAATCTTACCAACCCTGCCACAATGAGAACAATAGAACATAAGATTAAAATTCAAATACTATAGGTGTATTTGGTGTTACTATAAGTACTTTATACTTGAGAATTAAAACGGGATCTTCATTACTAAGTTGATAGTTGCTAAGTGGATACACTAAGGCTACATGTAATTAGGATGTTATAGACTTAGAATCTGTGATAATTTTGCCTTACCCCTATTCTGTGTGAATTTGGAATTAAGGTCACTTATTCGAAGGTCTATCCTGTTTAGATTACACATAGCTGGTATGCACTTCACAAATAGCGATGTAACTAATGAAGATTTTCTAAATAATTATCTAGATAGTTTGCCTAATAATTATTCTCTTACCCTAAATTCTCGCAAAGAAATCATAACTAGACTCCATCCCCTCGACAACCAGTATCTTCTGAATGAAGTCATAGCTGGTTGGTTTGGAGAATAACCAGAGAATGGTCATTCTGTTCCCCTTGAATGATCACCATGACGAAGACCTTTCGTATGATGCTAACTCTGAACCAGAGTTTGAAAACCTACCCCGAGCAGCTCCTTTCCAATTCCTGACCCCCGTCCGGCTTTTCATGGCCCGACCCCCTCTGAGTGAGGGGAATGCTTGGAAAAGAGGAGCCAAGGATAAGATCAATCTATGCTATTTTATGGCGACCGAAGCTTTTACGACTGGAGCGATGAGGGCTTAGCAGATGTAGTCTTGCCAATCTTGGTCCGCAAAGTGGCCCGAAATGAGATTCAAGGCAGGACAGCCCTACATCAGATTACAGTAGTAGACCCGTTACTTTAATTTTTCCTTATAAAAAGGAATCGTGTTTTTTGTCTATGCCCGATGTGGCATTTTCTATGAAATTATCTTGTACCGTAAGTACTTTAGTCAGGTATTTATGCTATCAGGAACTATCCTTAGTGGATATGATGTAAGACCTTTCCAAGGTCATTTTCCAGAATCTTTACATCGTGAATATCACAGATATTGACAGCCGGCTAACTTCTGTGTCATTCTTCATTCAAGTACTCTTGTCATTCATTCATAAGAGTCTATCTGAATCATGCTTTAGTCAAATCATTAGACTATAGCGATTTATCTCCGGAGACACTTCCAAGTCTCTTTCAGTGGTTGGATCTTGTTATTCACCAACTCACGATACCTCAGCTCGAACGACAAACATCTTGAGACCATTCTACGAACTTACTTCCACCCGTGACTAGGACTGCATCATGGGGATGTAGGTCCAACTTTCGAGAACATACTTCTACTCTTTACATGAACAATCTAAGTACATCAGGGTCAACCGAAGTCGCTCACAAATCCTTATCTTTCGTATTACAGAATCATGTCGTCATCCAGAAACAACCAGCCAAGCAACGAGACCTCTACTTTTTCGATGGACGCCGCTACCTTTCAAACGACATTAACAGCTGGTGTAGTGGCTGCCGTAACCGCGGTCATTTCGCACCGTAGCGCTAACAACACAGTCAATGCTACTGATGGGAATGAAGTTTCCAATCGTAGTATCCATCCAGGAAATCACCAAATGGTAACGGCCTCAGGCCCGCAAAGCCAAAAACCAAAGAACAAGAAACGTAAGCGTCAAACTCAGAAAGAACGCAAGAAACCCCGAAAACTTTCCATGCAACAACAACAAGCGGAAACCTATGCCATCCCAGTACCGAGCAGACCATACAAAGGAACACTCCCGAAGTGCGACCGGTGCAATTATCACCACGAGGGAATCTGCCGAGCCTTGCAATGCAAAAATTGCAACAAAATGGGGCACACCAAACGTTACTACAGGAGACTATCAAAACCGGTCAACAATTCGCCCAACGTCGATGGAAACCAGACTTGCTATCATTGTGGAGAGTTTGGGCACTATAAAAGAGATTGCCCGAAAAAGGAAGGAACCCGCGTCTCCCTAACTCATACTCGACACTTCACTTCCTCCACTGACGTGGGTGCTGTCCAGATATGTCACCAATGCGGTGAAATTGGACATCTCCAGAAGGATTGCCCGATAATGCAGAACATTGGCGCTGACGGGAAGATTCTCAGGATCACAGCTGCAGGAGAGCCTGCTCCGGAACCACGATATATATAAATTAGGCGTTTCGTTGTAACAGACTTATAAACTATCTAGAACTAGTGCAACTAGAGTCTTACCTTTTGCGAGATCCTATCTGTATAAGGACTCTCGTGCTGCGTATACTTGTCTTTTGTAGTATATCTTATTCGCAGCAATAGTCTTGTGGTAAACCTAAAGTACTGTAACTCTGTTCATGGTTGCACGGTTGTGTTTTGTCTGTAAACGTCTTATGTTCAAATCTAATGTCTTTAAGTTTCGGTATGATTTCGACATTATCATACGACTCGATTCAATTTGATCCTCACGAAAACAGCTTCATACGTACACCCCTTTCTTCTAGATCACTTTTCCAGCAAAACCGTTACATCAGAACGCCGAGGTACTCATGCCAGGAGTACCTATTAGTTATTTTCTTTCCGAAGAAATCCCCGAAGTACCACTCGTGCAGTACGTCAAGTTTAATCCAGGGATTCATGCGGTTGATCTATCACTGAAGAATGTATGCATAAGAGTGATATATAATAAAGGTTCTACAGGTTTAGAATTGATGATTCCACTTTAAATTCTTTTTCCCCGATGGGATGTGAACTTAAAGAAGAACTAGTTATTCGACTACCTTTTCAACCTTAATTTTATATGACTCGTATACACGAAAGGGTGACTGTGAAACTAGGTATGAATTCTAATATGAACTTCAGGACGGAGAACTGCCTAAGTACGAGTAATCACATCATCATGAGAACAAGCATAGAACCCAGTACGACTCCTGAAAACAGGTCGCCCTATAGTTTAAACACCCACGGAGATACAAGAACAGTCTAGACAACTTAGCGAACTACACATAAATAGAATTAGAAGACTAGGTTTCTCACCCTAGAGAACCTCAGTCATATTCTTCCAGAGATCGACGGATCGCATTGCATGTACCTCGATTATTGAGGACCCCGTCGAGATTTTTCATTAGAAATCGTTATCTCTGCCGCGCGTAGACAAAATGGTTGAGCAATCACAAAGAAAGAAACTACTTCCAGGAGTGAATCCGGGATCCGAATATCACCAGTTCGAGTGTTAGGGAAAGATGTCCGGAAGACTATCTCCTGAACTCGATACGGACACTTCAAGTCCGTAGTGATACCCTTCGGATAGGACCAATGCGCCCATAGCTTTTATAAGCTAAACGAGTAGGGTACGTCTTTCTTACCTGGATCAGTTCGTCATTTCTCCTTGTAATGACTTACTTATCTACCCCTGTAGTTAGAAGGAACCCATGGGAAAACATCTCCTCCAGAGAAACTTTTAACGATGTTCTCAAAGCACGAGTTTTGAAATTGAAGAGTCAAATTTCTAAGACCCACTATTAGTAGTGTGGGGAATTTTGAGTACTCTTTCGATTTGTCAAAACCGCTGAGCATGTATCGACATCAGAGACGCTGACATTCCTTCGCCAAACTCTAGGTCTTACCGACCTACCGCCTTAGTTCATTCAGAACTCCTTGCAAACTACAGAAACTCGTACGACTTTGACCCAGCAAGGGGTGGCCTTTGACTGGGAAGTTACGCAAGAAAGGGAACCTTTGAAATTCCAAGTGAGTGACCAAGTTCTTTAGAATAACTCACTCTGGGAACGGCTTTATACGCTTCGTAAAGCGTGGAAAGCTAAATCCAAGTTAGACAGGACCTCCGAGATTCTTATCAGAATCGGTCTTGTGCCTCGCACAAACTAGATCTACTCCGCGAACTCAGTAACATACTTTCTACTCTTCGCTTCTCGATCGTGAAACCATACCTTTCCGTTAGGACTCTTGCAAGTCCACTCGTCGAGATCCTCGCCTTCGTATTAGAACCATAGTGACCCTCGACCGAGAGGTCAAGTGGACGAAGCAACGTCGTCGCCAGTTAGTGAAGGTTCGTTGGAATGCCAACCGAGAGCCCGATTTCACTTAAGTGCGCTAGAACCAATCAATTAGGAAGTTTTCTCCTCACGACTCGATCATTCGTGCATACTTCCTTGCCTAAATTCTAATTTCGGGACGAAATTCCCTTTAACGGGGGGACGATGTGACACCCCGAAATTTCCATTCTAAATCAAACCATTTCAATCCAATAGTAGTAGAGCAGTTACAGTGAAAATCCAAACTTTTGGAATAAGTTTGGCAGTTTTAGGGTTTTACACCCAAAAAGGGGTATTAGGAGAGTGGTTGCACTAGGATTTTGTACAACACTGTAAATTCCATTACCCTAGAATCATTAGAATCCATTCCGAGATTAGAAATATTTTCTGCCAAAAATCTCAGGACTATAAATAGAATTCTGAACCAAATTGGTTCATTAGTTGAATTCCATTTAGAGAAAAGCCCATTTCTCTCTCACGGATCTTCGGGTTTTCATCCCAGATTGTGAGTCTACTTCCCTAGATGTGTTTTAATACTTGTTATATGCTTAATAACATTAGTTACATGTCCAAAACACAAGATCCGGGAGTTTACCGCCCAAGAACGTTCTTGGGGAGTAAACTCCAAAATCAAGCCTAAAGGCCACCTAGTCCCATTTCCGTGTTAGGCATCTAACTAAGGACTTTATGTATGAACATTAGAGGTTAGAAACACTTCAAAATCATAAAGTTCTAGGAGTTTACAGCCAAGAAAAGCTCTTGGGCCGTAAACCCCTTTTTGAAGGGCTAAAAGTGCTCTAATGACCCCCAAAGGCTTGGACTCTATTTTTGGCAATTACCTTAATGTGTTTAGGACCTAGGAAACATGAGAAAAGCACAAGTATTGAAGAGTTTACGGCCAAGAATGGTTCTTGGGCCGTAAACTCCCATAAAGGGGTCAAATGACACCCTAAACACTTCCTAAGGCCAAGGGACAATTTTGACAAGTACCTAGATGAGTTATGGACTAGCTAAAACATTTAGAACCCCATGTTTGAGGGAGTTTATGGCCCAAGATGTTCTATGGCCGTAAACTCCAAGAAATGGTACCAAATGGTGCCATAAACTCTTCCAAAGACAAGTACAAAAGCCTAGAATTGTTCCTAGTTATTATAGGGACTTGATAGCACCATAATCACCCTCCCAAGGGAGTTTACGGCCGTAAACTCCAAGGGAAAAGGGTCTTTGGGCCGTAAACTCCCCAAAGGAGTCAATATGGTGCCCAAACACTTGTATATGCCTTGAAACAATTCCCACTAAGGTTGTAGTAATTGAAAGTACCACCCCAAGCCTTGGTTGGGAGTTTACGGCCAGGAACTTACTTCCTTGGGCCGTAAACTCTAATGAATATGGTCTTTTGACCTTAAGCTCACATTAGGGGCATTGCACTCCTTTGTTGCAACCCTTTAGCCTCCTAGCACTTGACCAAAAGTGTTATCCTCGCGCTTAAATGTTATTACTTGTATAATTAGTGTTATAATCACTAATTATTTATATACATATGTTTTCATATGTAATTAGGATCATTGTGTGTGTCTAAGTCTCCACTTGACACCAAGCACTTGTCCGATCCTTCCGTACGATAACAGTCCGTTCAATTCCAGTCACTTACCGCAGGTGAGTTCATACCCCTTAACTAATGTTTTAAACTCTTTTTAAATGTTTTATGGGGGGGGGGGATACAAGTAGAATCATGATACTTATTATGTCAATCACATGTGATTAGCAAGTAGGATTATATTACTTATTACATCAATCACATGTGATTAATATACAGCAATCAAATGATTTGGCTACTCATTAGCCGTTTTACCAAACAGTTTCCTTCAAATGACTTTTTATAACATTTTATACGTTTTAAACTCCTTTTTACACCGTACAGCTTACTCCGTACATTTCCTTTCAAACTTATTTACAACCGTGTTTCAAACAAATGTTTCCTTATACTTAAACTGTTTTATTAAACTTATGCCTTCAAATTGTTTTATAGATTGACACCAAGTCGATCTTTTCTTAAAATAATACTTATATTTCAAATGTCTTACAAATCTTATTTATGCTTTTATATTATAAATTGCATGCCTCTATATGTATACTTATATAAGAAATGTTTAAAAGACTTAGGAAGGCTATCCACCCTATTTCCTTTTCACGCCTTGAGATGTGGTCTGGTGGGATTTTGGGTATTCGTCCGAAGGTCGTTTAAATATTAGTTATATATCATGTACACATATATAGTCATAAAAGGTCCTTCCAGTTCATCCTATGCCCTTGGGTAGCAAGGGTATACATCCATGTCCATACGTACACTTAGATTACTAGAAAGCTACCATATGGGTAGTTCAGGAAGATACTAGAACCATTGCTAGAACGCGATATCATTCAATGATTCAGTTCATTCATGAGTCAATACTTTCTAGAACTTTTCAGTACATTACATATACAACTATACTAGGACGAGAACATATACAACTATACTAGAATGATTACATTACTATACTTGCTAGATAGAGAGAACACACATTACAGCTAGCACACGTAGAACATTACAGTACACTACTGTACTATTACATGATCGCTCTTACTTGAGTACAATTATATGATCACACTTACATATACATAGAACAGACGTCATTAGGTGCTATAGCACGGAACCAGTTCAGGATCTAACTATACTGATGAATCACACCACAATTGTGATAGTTATATCGAGTATACATGATCATTCGGTAATGTGGATGCTCACGGCTTGCGTTCATGCAGGGGTCGTGGGTAGGTCCCAAAATCCCTTTGATAGGGGAGCGTATAGTCTGGGATCTAGACATCACATTATACCTTATCCCTCAAATAAGGCAGTTGAGTACCGATGTAGTTATTTTTACTAAATACTACAGTACTTGGAAGTATTACCCTAGATTTAAGGTAATAAGTATGGTTGTAATTGGACACTACACCATAGTACTACATTGATTTTCCATTACATATTTTTAGTGATAACCTCACTTAAACATTATTGTACAAACTATATTTTTGAATAATGATAGTTATACTTTGGAAAATACATCCTCTTACAAGAGACACACACATTCAGAACAGTTAGGTCTTGGTAGAAGACTACATTCAGAACAGTTAGGTCTTGGTAGAAGACTACATTCAGAACAATTAGGTCTTGGTAGAAGACTCCTTTTGTTATTAATAGGAATCATAGGGATTCTAGGGTTTTTCAAACACTTACAGTTCATATACACTTTCAATACTTTTAAGTACATATACTTACATTTTCTCACATACAAATTAAGACACTAAATACTTATGATCTCACCAGCTTTAAAGCTGATACTCACTTTCAAAATTACTTGTATCCTCAGGTCATCATAGACAGGTACCGATGCAAGGAGAAAGGAAGATGGAGCTTGTTCAAGACTTATCTTCCATTTTGATTTATGCTTTAGTGTTTATCAAAATTTGACAGAACACATTTGTATAATAATTATATTATTAATGCAATGGATGATGTTGTTGCTTGTTTACTACTTTACATTGTTGTTGATATTATACATGACGTCCTCCACCCCAGAACGTTTCTGCCGTTCCTGGTTTTGGGGTGTGACATCGTTCCAGTCAAAAGTCGCTCGATCTCTATTTCGAGTTTTTAGCTGTCTACCGCCATACCGAACTTCGGAAATTTATAACTTCCTCATACAAAGTCAGATTTGGACTTTCTTTTTATGTACACTCACGATTTAATGATATCTAACATAGTAGGTAACCGAATAGAGACTTTTGTACATTTTATTTTCAAAGTTAATTTCATTATTTCAAAAGTGGTTACAATACCTGACTTTTTAGGTCATTACATAGAGTCGAAATATTGGGTTGTCACATTTACCACATCCAACCATCTCCTTTGACGCATGTTCAGGTTGGGCTAATCCATCAAATATTTCAAGCTCTTGTGGTCCGTGTATATGGTACACCGAACCCCATACAAATAGTGATGCTAGATCTTAAGAGCGAACACCACAACCCCCAACTCCAGATCGTGCGTAGGATATCTCGTCTCATGAGGCTTCAGCTGCCTTGATGCATAAGCTATGACATGTCCTCTATGCATCAGCACTACACCCAAACCTGATATCAACGCGTCACAATATACCACAAAGTCCTCCATTCCCTCCGGAAGGGCCAAAATTGGGGCTTTACACAACTTTTGGCGAAGTGTCTCGAATAAGGCCTACTGCTCCGGTCCCCAACTGAATATCACGCCCTTCCGGGTCAACCTGGTGAGTGGAACCGCAATCCTGGAGAAATCCCGAATGAATCTCCGATAATATCCGGCCAACCCCAAGAAACTCCTGATCTCCGAAGGGGATCTCGGTACTTCCCAGTTCATCATCGCCTCGATCTTGGCCGGATTGACCAATATCCCATTCTGGTTGACGAGGTGCCCCAGGAACTGGACCTCCCGTAACCAAAAATCACACTTGGAGAATCTGGCGTACAACCTTTCCGATCTCAGAACTCCGATGATCTCCCTAAAATGCTCCTCGTGATGCTCTGTGGACCTTGAATATACCAATATATCACCAATGAACATAATCACCGAATGATCCAACATCGGTTTGCACACCCTATTCATGAGATCCATGAATGCTACCGGTGCATTGGTGAGCCCGAAAGGCATCACCACGAACTCGTAGTGCCCATAACGAGTCCTAAATGCCGTCTTCTGAATATCCTCATCACGCACCCTCATCTGATGGTATCCAGACCTCAAATCAATCTTGGAGAACCAAGACGCTCCTTGTAACTGATCGAACATATCATCGATCCTCGGAAAAGGGTAACGGTTGTTGACCGTCAGCTTGTTCAACTCCCGGTAATCAATGCACATCCGGGGTGAACCATCCTTTTTCTTGACAAAAAGGATCGGTGATCCCCACGGCGAGCTACTCGGACGAATAAACCCCTTCCCCAGCAGCTCCTGAAGCTGCGAGGATAACTCCTGCATCTCTGGAGGCGCAAGGCGATAGGGCGCCTTGGTGTTAGGTGTTGCCCCAGTAATCAAATCAATGCGGAACTCTACCTGCCTCTTGGGAGGCACACCCGACAAATCCTTGGGGAAAACATCCGGGAACTCACGCACTATCAGTACCTCATCGACTGACCTCGGTCTCTCTGAATCAGCTCTCGTATCCATCACGTAAGCCACAAACCCACTACAACCCTGCTGTAGACTCTGCCTCGCTCTAGCAGCTGAACAAAACGTTGAACCAGTACGGGTACCCTCGCCGTACATCGTAAGAACTCCCCCACTAGGGTCTCGAATGGTCACCAGTTGTCGCTCCCAGTCAAGAACTGCTTCGAACTTGCTCAACCAATCCATGCCCACGATAACACACACGTCCCCCATAGCAATCGGGACCAAATCAATCGGATACCCTACTCCGAAAATCTCGAGTACACATCCTCGAATCACATCAGTGGCATACACCGCTCTCTCGTCAGCTATGGAGACTCACAAAGGTCGACTCAATGCCTCACGACAAATATTGATATGCTGACTAAAGGCTAACGATACAAAAGAGCAACTCGCAACTGAGTCAAATAACACCAAATCAGGCACAGAACATACACGAAATGTACCTACGCATATCATAATATAAGCATATCATCACAAACTCAAAATAAACATGAGAAAGAATACATACCAGCCATAACGTCGGGTGCAGCACGGACCTCTTCCACGGTCAACTGGAAGGCTCTCCCTCGTGCCTTCAGTGCCTCAGCCTTCACCGGATGGCTCTCTGTAGCTCTGATAGTAGCAGGGGTAGATCCCTGAGATGCTCCCTGCGCTGACCCTCGCAACTTCGGACACTCTGCCTTCCGGTGTCCGATCTAGTTGCAGTGGAAACAGACTGCAAACCCCTTGGGGCAATCCTTGGCCATATGCCCCTCCTTGCCACATTTGTAGCAAGACCCTGCTCTGCACACCCCGTCATGACTCTTGCCGCACTTGCCGCAAGTGCGACCCTTCTGATTCCCTATCCTCGAATCGGCGGGCTTGGCCCGCTTGGCTGTCGGCTAAGACTGTGTCGGTCGCCTGTCCCTCCCCTAAGACTCCGCCTCCTCCCTAGCTTGGGTCTCCAGCTCTATCTCCCTCTTCCGAGCATTTGCCTGAAGCTCGGAAAATGTCCGATATGACGAGTTCGCTGCGAACTCTCGTATATCCCTCCTCAAAACGCTCAGATATCGGCTCATACGTGCCTGCTCGGAAGACACGTGCTCTGGGCAGAACATCGCCCTCTCCTGGAACCTCCTGGTAATTACTGTAACAAACTCAGTACCCTACTTGAGGGTCAAAAACTCCTGGGCCAAACGCTCCCTCTCCACCTGGGGAACATACTCCTCTCGGAACATAGCGGTGAACCTCTCCCAGGTCACTGTAGCAAGCTCAGCAGGCGAATAGTGCGCCGTCACAAACTTCCACCAGTCCTTCGCTCCCAAGCGAAGCTGGTTCAGCGTGAACCGAACCCTCAAATGCTCTGTACATGAGCATGTGAAGAAACAACCCTCAATATCTGAAACCCACCTCATCGCCGCAATCGGATCCTACATCCCATCAAACTTTGGTGGTTTTGTGTTGCTGAACTCCCGGAACAACAACGCATCACCACCCTACGGTCTAGCCGCAGCTACAGCTGCAGTGGCTGCAGCAACAACAACATCAGAAAGAGCAGCATATCTCTCATTAAAAGTCTCTATCAGCGTGGTCTTGATAGACCCAAACATCTCTGGTATCTCTGCCCTGATGGCTGCAGCCACCTCCTCGTGAATGATCCTACGAATATCCTCATCACTAGCACCGCTTCTCTCTGGTGTAAGGCATGTCCTGACCATGATGTCTCTGAAATACAACATAACAAAATATCAAGGACTCGATAGAGTATACTCACACTCGATAACTCTACCATACTTGATCTCTAATGCTCCATGGATTCTTACTTGGACTGTGCACCGCTTTGGTGTCTTCAGTAGTACGTGCCCAATACTACTGTTCACACCGCATCAGTATACACCCCAAGTCCTCCTCCAAGGATCCCAGATCCAAGTACTCTACTCTCACTAAGCAAAGTCTACTCTCCAGCAGATCTCTCATAAGCCTCTCGTTGCTATCTACCTCCTCTCAAGCATCTCCTAGCAACAACCCCTAGGCTAAGGCATCACAAATCAGACCACTCTAGTCCTAATAGAATACCTAGCCTGCTCTAGCATGCAAAATGTATCATATCATCTTATAACATATAACATAAGGGTATTTTGGGAAATCACTGGTCGGGCGCTGGCTGATCGTACACACGGCTTTGCTCTGATCTTTTCAAATTCTTTTACCCTTTTAGAAAACTTTGTTTCACTTTTTGAAAAATATCTCTCAAATCCTCAATTTGAGTTCAGATACGCCCGAAGGTGTACCCGAATCCCTCAAACCAAGACTCTGATACCAACTTGTAACGCCATAAAATTTCAAACAAATTTTCACATTTTAAAAACGATTTAATTCACAATATTATAAAACACATTGTTTCTTATATTCCGCATAAGTCAAAATCCCAAGATCATAACATATAAATAAGCTCCGTGTGTGTGTACTGATGATGCCGGCGCCTTCCCGCGATCCTCACTAGTACCTGAAACACATAACACAAACACTGTAAGCACGAAACTTAGTGAGTTCCCCAAAATATCACATATAGCACATATTAGCCACTCAAGGCTATAACTCTGGTGGGCCCTAACTCTGTGGACCCCCTGGTCCTAGCTCTGTGGACCTTCCGGTCCTAACTCTGATATACTCACATCATAAATCACATAGAAATAATGCAGTGCAACACATCACATAGATAGCATACAAAATACTCTATCACATAACTCTGGTTACCCACACAAGGTAAAATATAGTGAGAAGACTCACCTCGGATGTCTTGGTAATATCTCGCTCGCGTAACACTGATCTAGCCTCTACCTAAACACATAAACGATCATCTCAATTAATATCGGCTATCCAGGCTAGACTAAATCCTCACACGTCCTCTAAGAAGGCTAAAAGGCCATTTTACACTTCAAACAGTTCACAAGTCCAATTGTTGACCAAACCCTAAAAGTCAACAAAAGTCAACGGTCAACCCTTTTGACCAGACTTGCCAAGTGCACAATTGTGACTTGGCGAGTTCAGTCATGAACTCAAGTCCTCAAAATCCCCAATGACTCACCGAGTCACTTCCCCAACTCAGCTAGTCACCAACTGTGTGATTCATAGGGGAAAACTATCCTACTCGCCGAGTCTGTTCTTGGACTCGGCGAGTTCATGCCATGCTCAAACTTAAATGACATCCTGAGGTCAGATTTGTTCCTCCAGTCCATAGACCTGGCCTTACCAACCACTATAATCACGTAAAGGTCTGACCTTTACACTCATGCAATGACCAAAAAGCTTCTTTGGGTGAAATAATCCCTAAAATGGCAACCTAGGGCCATATCTCTAATGGGGTAGCAAAAAGCAATGTGAATGGGACTCTCTGGACCTCTCAAGGTCCAGATCTAAGAAGAACTCCACCTTAGGACCTCACATACTTCGAATCCAATCCAAGGAATGTACAAGAAAACCCTAAATTCAACTAGAACACCAAATACACGAGTTTGAGCACAGATTAGTACCTCTAGTAGCCTCCTCTGATGAATGGATGATAGATATGAGCTCCTCAACCTTCCTTGTTTGTCCTCCTTCCTTCTTTCTTGCAAAATCACACTTAGAATGATGAAATAGCCCTCCTCTTGCACTACAAGCCTTCTCTCTGCTCTCTATGGTTTCTCAGGGGTCTGATAGCCGCAAATGGTGGCTAAAAGGTCCTTAAATATGGATCAGTCCCCGAAGAATTGGTTTCATTAAATAGCATGGACTCGCCGAGTCCGCCATTAAATCAGTCCGACTATGTGCGATCCTACTCGGTGAATCTGAGCGCCTACTCGCCGAGTCCCTCTTCAAAACTCAATATAAATGCATAAAATAAGATACCTGGGAATCCGGATGTTACATTTCATTCCAGGAGAGTCCATATCTCACGTTTTGAATCATAAAAGGCTCCAAAGAAGGCACAACAAGCATAAAGGAGGTTATAATGGAGGAATGCATAAGGTCATAACTTCATTACCTGAGTGAAGAACAGATGTAAGCTAACTCCTGGATCTTCCTTCCCTTCAATGGACCTTCTTTCCTTCCCAAAGCTTCCAAGCTATCACAAGCACACTCAAACTCAACAATGGGGCTAGGGTTTACAGGGGGAATGTTCTAAGAGTGATAAAGGCGAGGTTGGGGGCACATAAGTGTGTTTAAATAGGGTGCAAACCCCTAAAATTAGGGCTTCATCCAGACAGGCGGACTCACCGAGTCCAGCGTATGGACTCGTCGAGTAGCCAGCTCAAAACACGTGATCATCCCCGTCTCTACTCGACAAGTCGGGCTACAGACTCGTCGAGTACCCCTTCAAAAATGAAAATACTTTATTTGAATTACATACCAGAAATGGGGCGTTACAACTCTCCCCTACTTATCTTAGACTTTATCCTCGAAGTCTGCTGCTGCTGCTGCTACTGAAAATAACTCTAGGTAATGCTCCCTCATCTCCCCCTCGGACTCTCACGTCCACTCTGAACCCTTCCGGTGCTGCCACTGCACCTTCACTAGCTGAACCACCTTGTTCCTCAAGGTCTTCGTCTTTCGATCTAAGATCGCAACCGGTCTCTCGATATAATTCAGGCTGCTATCAACCTGAATATCCTCCAAGGGTACTACTGCTGTCTCGTCCACCAAACACTTCCTCAATTGAGAAACATGGAAAGTGTTGTGGATCTGGCTAAGCTCTGCCAGAAGATCTAACCAATACGCAACCTGACCCACTCTAGCCAAAACTCGAAAAGGGCCAATGAACCTGGGGCCCAACTTGCCCCTCTTTCGGAACCTAATAACACCCTTCCAGGGTGACACCTTCAGGAGGACCATATCGCCCACCTGGAACTCCAAGTCTGAACACCTCCTATCGGCATAACTCTTTTGCCGATTATGCGCAGTCTGCAGTCTACTACGAACCTGCTGAATCAACTCTGTCGTCTTGAGCACCACTTCGGTGCTCCCGATGACTCGCTGACCAACCTCGCCCCAACAAATCGGGGTCCTGCACTTCCTTCCGTATAACATCTCGAAAGGAGGACGGTCAATGCTAGAGTGGTAACTGTTGTTATACAAAAATTCCGCTAGTGGAATATACGTATCCCAACTACCACCGAAGTCTAGAACACATGCCCGGAGCATGTCCTCGAGAGTCTGAATCGTCCTCTAGCTCGCCCATCCGTCTGAAGGTGGAAAGCGGTGCTAATATGAAGACGAGTTCTCATCTCGTCATGAAACCGCTTCCAAAATCTGGAAGTAAAACGGACAACTCGGTCTGACACTACCGAAACAGGCACTACGTGTCGTGCTACTACCTCACGCACATAGATATCGGCTAGCTTCTCAGCCGATGTGTTTAAATTGTATACTATTTGAGTTTGATATTTTCGCCATAAAATTTTTGTATGTTGGCAAGTTTGATCATTTTTAGAAAATAAATTACAACTTATCACTGTAATAATTACAAAAAAAATCTCTATGCCAATTATTTTTACAACAAATAGTCTAAGCGTTTAAAAGTTTTTGAAAAATAGTCTTTACCTAATAAATAATTTACACGCAAAACGGATATTAGAACTTAAAAGCTTGACAAAGAAAAGAAATCAAGAAAATGAGAAGGAGCAATTTCTGGTTTAAAAATAAATTACATAGCAACAAAAAAAAAAAGTCGTACACTAGTGGAAATCATAAGTCATAACCAACAAATTTAGAAAAACAAAACTTGTGATAATATAAAATAGTATCTACAAATTTAACTTTTTCTTAAATTTTTTTAATTAAAGGATAAACATGGCAGTGAGAGTCCTTATGTCACCTAGCCGTGACCCACTCCACCACCTGCTTATTATACTCTTACCCTTGCAAGAAAAGCCGTAGCTTACGAAAAAACCCTTCCAGAACCGCTCTCGAGATCTTCTTCACCGCGATGGACCCGCCACCTCCGCCACCAACCACCATCGCCACCACCGTTGAACCTCCCCATTCCCATTCCCACTCCCACTCCCTCCCACCTTTACCTACTCCCAAAATCCGCCTTATGTGCAGCTACGGTGGCCACATAGTCCCCCGTCCACAAACCAAATCTCTCTGCTACGCCGGTGGAGAAACCCGCATCGTCGCCGTTGACCGTCGCACCACAGCTTCCACCATCTCCTCCCTCACCCACCATCTCTCTCGGGCTCTTTATGGCAACCGCCCTTTCACGCTCAAGTACCAGCTCCCCAACGAGGACCTCGATTCTCTCATTTCCATCACCACCGATGAAGATCTCCAGAACATGCTCGAAGAACATGACCGAATCGCAAGCTCCCCAACTCCCTCCCGTATCCGATTATTCCTCTTCCCTACCAGACCCGAATCTGTTGGGTCGTTATTGCTTGACCCGAAATCGGAGACCTGGTTTTCTGATGCTTTGAAGAGCACCATGATTATTAATAGAGGGTTGTCTGATGGGTCCGGTATGGGTAATGGTTTGATGGGGATGGATTGTTTGGAAGGGAATGGTGAGAGTTTGATGAACAGTGGGGATTCGGGGAAATGCGGTGGTACTGGTGGTGATTCGGGTTCGGTGCCGGAATCAATGGTTTTGGAAACTTGTTCCTCTTTTGGGTCAATCAATTCGTCGATTTCAGCCTCAAATTTGACCCAAATTGGGGCTAACAATGAAGATGCTGGAGGTAATTTTGTGGATAAGAAGATTAAAGTAGCTGCAGCTGGTTCGATTGAAAGGTAATGAAGAACGAATCTCAACTTATATACTTATGTTCATATTTTCCATGATTTGGCTATTTGTAATAATTAGATAATTTTGCTTTCCATTGATAGTGATAATTCTGTCGCAAATGGTTTTCCCGATCAAAAAGCTCGAATCTATCAAGATCAAATGATTCCTGAATCGGAGAGTATAATCTACAATCCTTCATCCACGATTCAAATGCAAAGGACCTGTCAAGTTTCCGGTTACCAGATACAACACATCTCCGACCAAAGACCGCCGCCGCCGGTTCAATACATTCCCGCCGGACCACCACCACATTACATTCAATACCCAACCGGACCACTACCAATCTCCTCCTCTTACTACCCAATGTACATGCCCTACCAACAGCCGCCACATCAACCCTACCCCATCTACGTGATCCCCGCAGATCAATCTTACAATATCCCTACTCCGGCTGACATGACCGGAACCCTAACTCGTCCTCCTTTGCATAAAGATACAATGGCAGCGGCTCCACCACCTGAACGAGTGGCGACACCACCACCACCACCACAGGTGGGCCCGGTTTATGAAACCGAGTATGATAATGACCTTGTGTATGCTCAGATTTACAAGAGCCAGCCTTCTGTACCTCCATTTCCGCCTCAAAAGTTTGAAATCGTGAAGAAAATGGAAGCAGTGGCGTTGTCTGATTCCTCTGCACAAATCGGTGCTTCACAACAATAACAGTTTGACCAGTTTCTTTCAGTGTGTGCTTTCTGGTTTAGGTATGTTTTTAAAGTTATATTATATGTTTCGAAATCACCATTTGTTTATGTATAAGCTATTTAGACAGTATTAGAGCTTGTTGAGTTATTAATTCATCTTTCCCCCATGTTAATTCTGTATAATATGAATCAAAGTTTAAATGATTGTAGTTGAAACTTGAAACCCTATTATATGGTTTATGCAACAAGGGCTATTCACTTATTGTGATACAATGATATCATCATGTAAAATGTAAATCAGGTATAATAATAGTAACTGATACTGTACTGATAACGACAACTGTATTGACATAAAAATCGAGTGTATGTAAGAAGCACAATCCACATTGGAATTGTAAGAAGCACAATCCACATTGGAATTGAAAATTTTATACTTTGGCTATTGAGATGCGAACCCTAGACCATTTTTCCAAGTATACCAAATATGGTATAAGAACCCGATCCCCTCTTAAGCCATATTGAAATTAAGACTCTTACACTGCAACTTCGAAGAATCGAACCCTTTTATCTGTATGCCTAATTACATGATTTGAAAACAAAAGTTTAAAGAATTACGGGTAAACTAACTTCCTAACTCTTTATTCAAACATAAAACAAACATCGTTTTACATTCCAAGAATTCACTCACCCGTTTCATTATCCTCATCGCCTAAAAGCTTTGCTAAATTACTCGTTGCCTTCTCCCGTTTCTTACTAAAACTTGCCGATCTAATCGCGTGTCGAGTCGCAGGCGATAATAACTTCAATGATCTTCGTCTCCCCCCGGGTGTCATATTCCCAATTTTATACATCGATCTTCGAGGTGATGCCAAAACCTTTACCCCACCATCAATCGATGATCTCCTCCTAATCGATAAATCTTCTTCCATTACTTCAATTTCACTAATTTGTCTTTTAACCATCTCAACTTTCATCAATATCTCCTTCTCATTCGCCTTCAATGCCTCCACCCAAGCTCGAGCTGCCGCCACTTTCTTATCGGAAACCGCCTCTGCCCCGCCTGCTTTTCCGGTCAAATACTCATATTCAAAACTCGTTATTGTTATCGTTGTACTATTTAAACTTGACGGGTCCCGCGCCTGAACGGTGGAATCGATTAAGTTTTTTAAATTTTCAAGAGCTTTGAATTCCGATAACTTCTCGTTTTTCAACTCCTCCATCACCGATTCCAGTTGTTTCCCGGATAATTCGATTCCGGATTCCGTTTTCGGGATTTCCAATTTGATTTTTTCGATTTCTTCAATTATAATCTCTTTTTCTTTCTTTACGGTCTCGGATTCGGCTCGTAATTGGTCGACCGTGATCGATAAATTCGACGCGATCGAGTTTGCTTTTTCGGTTGTAGCGTTTACCAATTCCAATTTCGCTTTCCCCTTCAAAATCTTTGAATTTAGGGTTTCAATAGTCAAGTCCCGTTTCTCTTCTTCTTTCTCTAATCGACTCAATTCTTCTCGAATGATTTTGAGCTCGTTTCTAATAACATCCATGGAGGTCATGAAACCAAAACCTTCCCTTTTAATTTCTTCAAGTTCAGCTTTTGCAGATTCTAATTCTACATTCATCATTTGTAACAAATCTGGAGTACTTTTCATTTGGACAATTTCTTCGGTTTTCCTTTTGATTTCTTTCAACTTGGTTTGATAACGAGTGGCTTTTTCTTTCGTTTGAGCATCAATGGCTTCACGTTCTTTAATAGCTTCGATTCTTGCTATTTCAACAAGAACTTGTTCTTCATCGAGTTCATCGATTTCTTTCTTGATTCTTTCTACTGCACTTGAAAGCGTATAACTTTTAGAACTCGAGGCTTTGAATACGTTTTCTGCGTATTTCTTCTCCTCCAAAACACGTTTCATATCGAGCTTCAGTTTTGCCAATTCTTGTTTGATGTGTTCAATTTCTTTCATCACTTTTGTGTATTCAGAATCTTCCTCTTTTTCTTCTTGTTTATGTTGTTTTTGAGTTCTTGAGTTTGATTTTTCAATCTTGATTGCGAGATCTCTTACGTTTTTTCGAGCATCTGATAGGTTGGTTTCAGTTGGAAATGGCTTTTGAGGGATTTGAATCATAAATTAGGAGCTAAAAGATTGTACTTTTAATAAAAGAATGTAAGAATTAAACTTTAAAATAGTAAATACCTGTGAGGATTCCATTTGGGTGTGTTTTCTTGGATTTGGCTTCAAGAAATCGTACATAGTTATGTGAGAAAAGTGGAAATATTAATGGATTTTTAAGAAAAGATAAATTTTGAAAGGAAGGGATACCTGGATAATTTGGATAAAATGAGTTTGAAGTTTTGGGAATGAAGAAGATGCTTTACTTGAGGGGTGGGAGTGGAGGGGTAAAATTGTAAATTTGGAATTGAGGGGACAAAATTTATATAAATCTTGATGACTGGTGTGTGTTGTTAGCATCGACAGCCTTTAATTCGTTATACTCTTGATGGGCCTACTTACTTGATTGGTCACTGCTCACCCCTCACTGGCCTATAAAATGTCCTCAAGTGTTAATTGTTAAAATTACAAAATTTGTCCTTGTAATGTATTATATTTTTAGTATTAGATTATTTAAAAAAAAAAAAAAGATACATAAAAGAAGTTATACTTGACCATTTAGGACGAAATCTGTAAAAAAAAAGTAGTTAACCAAAAAAAAGACCAAAGTTGTGACCATTTTTTAGAATTTACTCAAAATACTTTGGGTTATACTAGAGGTATGTTAAAAAAAAACTAGAGTAAATTACATGAATGGTCCCTATGGTTAGGGGTAATTTGCGCGTTTGGTCATTAATTTATTGTTTTAACTTTGAAGGTTCTTACTATTTGTTTTTATTACACGTTTGATTCTTACTGTTTGTTTTTATTACACGTTTGTTTCTGTTTTATTTAAAAATACTATTATCTAAATAGGAAAAAATGATGGGTTATGTAAGGTAAAATGATGAGGGTAGGGTTGGAAGTGTGTTTATTTAAATAAATTAAAAAATCAAGAGCAAAATAGTCTTTTTATGTAAGACAAATACCAAACGCGTAACAAAAACTAATAATATGAACCTTCCAAGTTAAAAAAAGAAGTTAGAGACCAAATGTGTAAATTACTCTAAACCATTGGGACCATACGTGTAATTTACTCAAAAATACTAGTTGGTAGTTATAAGCTAGAAGTTGAAAACTGTAATTAAAAATATGTTTTCATATAGTAATTGTAAGTGTGAAAAATATAAATTGACATAAGACATAAAAGCTAACATAAAACATCATAACATATCTCAAAAACTATTTTATTTGAATTATTAGTTTTTTCTTATAAAATTAAACAGAGTATTTATTTATTTGTTTATTATAAATTATAAATTCAACCTTTTTGGGTCTTCAAATCCTTCTTCCAACTAACCAACCATTTTGTGTTTTGTACGGAATTTGCATTTGGATCATGTCCTACACAATGTTGTTTTATTGAACTTGGATCACGAGTATTTGAAGAGTGTTTACTTTGTCCTCCTCCACAATATTGTTTTATTACATCACTGTAAATTGGCATTTGTTGATTTCAGAATGTTTTAATATTAGAACAAGAAAAAATGTCTTTTTTATTCCACTTTTCGTGTATTGCGTTTTTTAGTGTATTGAGATCGTTTTTGCGTATTGTATTAAACAAATTTGACTGATTTATGGAACGGATATATCATATTTTTCCTAGTCTCTAGTGTTTTCCCACCATGTATATTTTATATTTGGCACATTTTGTATTTTCATTATAGGCTCATAAATTCCTTCTTTTTGATTTTCTTTTTCCCACCCCTTAATAGGTCACCATGCCACTGAAGGACCCTCGAATATTAAGTAAATACTGTAAGCCCCCTCACATTTTTTAACCTGATATGTTCGAACTGTCAGAACATTGTGTATAAAACAGTCACTAAACTTTCATGGTTTTAACATATACGTTCTAATTAGAAAAAAAATATTTTTCTATTTAATTTGTATATGTTTAGTGTAATTCAGGTTTGTAATTTTGAAGTTGTGAATAATAAAATTAGGTTTGTATTTTATTATTGATGTTTAATGAAATTTAGAAACAGGTTTTAGGTTTTAAAGTTACATAAGATTTTTGATTGATTAGCCTTTTTAAATTGTTTGTATTCGATACATTTGTGGAGCTGTAGCTATACATAATATATATTTTTTTAATTGTTGTAAAAAGGATTAGAATAATCAACAAATCATTTCCTTTGTTTTTCTAAAACCATCCAAGGAATAATCCATACTATCACCATCACGAATTATCGTTAACAAAAGACAATCGCTTATTGACGAAAATGGAGAATGGAACCTGGAGTTTATATGATGACTAATTCGTCTGCTTCTTTTTTAATTTCACTTGTAGTTATACAAAGTAAAATCGATGAACCATATCTAAATAAAGTAAGAGAAAAAAAAATGAAAATAAGCAAGAACTTTTATTCATTTTGGCAAATAAATAAGTAAACGTAATATTATTATTTTCATATATTCTTAGGAATATTTAACCAAACAGTAAGATTTAAAAAAAAAAAAAAAAAAAAAGACAAAACTTCAAAAATGGTCCCTGTGTTTTCGAAAATATCAAGTTTAATCTCTAAGTTCAAAAAACCTCACAGATGGTCCCTGTGGTTTCAAAACTTTTAACATATGGTACTTTTCGTTAACTCTGTTAGCTTTTGGCCGTTAAGTGGAGGGTATTTATCTTATTTCACTGCTACAGGGACCATTTATGAAGATTTGCCTTATTTTTTTATAAAAAAAAAAAAGAAAAAATATAATTATTTAATATTAAAGGGTCCCACACACACACGCTCTCTCTCTCTCTTTCTCTCCACACTCTCTCTCTCTCTCTCTCTCTCTCTCTCTCTCTTATGGTGAAGAAAACTTAATCACCACCACCACTGGAAATATGCAAAACCACCACCTGAAATCAACGAAATCAGGGATGTTCGCTTTCGTCTTCGTTGTGCTGGTAACAAAATCAGGGATGTTTGCTTTCGTCTTCGTTGTGCTGGAAACTCGATTAAAGCATCAATTCTGAAACCATCAACTTTTGGGATTTTTATTGATTCAATTCAAGCGGGGATCGATTTGGGATTTTTCTAAAACCTAAACCTTCAAAGACAAAGGACCTGTAAAAAATCTTGGCGATCCGAATCCAGTTGGAGTTGGACCGGCTGAAAACTGAGAATTTCGGGTCTTGATCCCAAAATTCCTTCGAGACCAACTTTCTCAGATGGGTGTTTTTTTCAACGACCTTTGTGGATTTTTCTGGGTTTTTACTGAATCCAAATGGGTTGCCGGGAAAATTGATTAACTGTTTGTTGGTGTCAAGAATGGAGGTTGGTGAAAGATTTTTAGGCAAGAATCCACCATTGAAGAACCTTGGAGAACCAAGAAAAGATGAAATAGATCGGGTCGGGTTTTGTGGAGTAGGGGGTGAAAGAGACGAAGCTTGGTGATCCGCCATGATCGGTGATTGTTTTGTTACAGCTCTGGATCTGTTCCTCAGCATCACTAACATGGAAACTAAAATCTCCTAACAGAATAAAGAGAAAAACAAAATGAAGAAAGAGATTGACAGATTACAAAGTGTTGGTGGAATAAAAAAAACCCTCAAGAATTTGCTGTCCAAAAGGAGAACGAGAAATCAAGAAAAACAAGAAGTGATTCGAATTAACACCCAGGTGTTGGTGACAAAATTGAGATTAGATTTTCTAAGATTCAATCTCCCCATTTAATCTTTACTCTTCGAAAATGGCGACACAATTAGCATCCGAGAGAGGGAGAAAGAGAGAAAGAGAGAGAGAGAGAGAGAGAGAGAGAGAGAGTGGGACCCTTTACATATTAACTTTTATTTTTTATTTTTAATTAAAATAAGAAAAAACCTCATAAATGGTCTTTGGGTATTGAAATGACGAAAATACCCCACACTTAACGGTAGAAAGCTGACGGAGTTAGACGGAAGGACTAAACATTAAAAGTTTTGAAACCACAAGAACCATCTGTGAGGTTTTTTGAACTTAAGGACTAAACTTGATATTTTCAAAAACCACAGGGACAATTTTTGAAGTTTTGCCAAAAAAAAAAAAAAAATAGAGATGGTCCCTTAACTTACTAAAATGGTTCCTATTTTAATAGAGAACTACAAAAATGGTCCCTATGTGAAAAACAAATTATAAAAACGGTCTCTATAATTTGCAAAAAGGGTCCCTCTACATAATTTTTTTTACAGAAAATGTCTTATTGTCTCACAAAATTATAAAAATGGTATTTTTCTAATAGCAAATTTATAGAAACGGTATGATCACCCTTATTAGCAAATTTATAGAAATAGTCTTTGTGTTTCACAAAATTACATAAATGTTCCCTGATTTTCAAAATATTATAGAAATAGTCCCTATATAAAAAATTACATAAATTATCCATAGTAAGAGAATATTAGTAAATTTGTGTCAAAATACAAAATTAATAAACATGTCACAACGCACAGGTCATCAAACTAGTATATTGTTATTTTTGGAGAGAGGGGGGGGGGTGTTTGCTGACAAAGATAGGCGTTTACGGATATAAAAAATGATAATTTTTTACTTCTCGGTCGTCATGTTTTCTAGTTGAGCCTTTTTACTAATTGCCTAAGCAATAATTTAGTAATGTTATTACAATTTTTTTGAAGATTAATAAGATTATCCTTTAATGCAATTCCTTTATATTCCAATGTTCTTTTAGTATATTAATTGTCTCATGGATTATACCTCAATCTCTAAATCCTTGTTGCATATGATCATGGAGTTGAATGCAACTCCTTTGGAAAAATCTTAAAGCTTTTTCTATTGCAAAAACATCAAGACAATTCAGTTCGACAACGAATTAAACTCCATTGCTACCAACGATATTTCTATTATTGAATGATATACTAGAATCATATTAATATATGATTTTTTTATAATGTTGACCCAACGGTCACTAATAAGAATGTTTTCACACATACATGTTACATTTTATGACTAAAGTTTGATTATGTTGCTAGCATCATTCATTAATTGCTCTTTCCCTCTTATGCATACATGTATACATTATCCTCTCCGTATAGGTATTTGGTGGATGCATGGCGGCGACTCAGCGAGTCGTATATGTGACTCGGCGAGTCTGGTCGCGAGTCACCGAATTGGTCCCTTTATGATGTATCGAGTTTGATCCGTGAGTCACAGGGGGTGACTCGGTGAGTTGGGAGCTGAACTCACCCATGTTAGGACTCGGCGAGTCAATGCCCTGACTCGGAGAGTCCAAGGCAATCTTCATAGATCAAGAACAGACTCGGCGAGTTGTTCATACAACTCGGCGAGTCTTAGCATAAGTGTTCTTCGGATGAAGATGAACTCGACGAGTTGTTCATACAACTCGGCGAGTAGGATGAAGGGGTTGAATGTCAGTTTAGGAGATGAACTCGTCGAGTCATAGCCTAACTCGACGAGTAGAATCAGGGACCCAGGACAATTTTCTGGACAGGGACTCGGCGAGTTGGAGAGCCAACTCGGCGAGTCGGGTCAACTAAAAGTTGACTCTGATTTGACTTAAGGCTAGACCAGGGGTAAATGGTCTTTTTACCCAAAGGACAGTTAGCAGTGTATGATTAAGTATATTGTGGGAATTACAGCCGGGGAGTTTCCGGAGCAGCAGCAACAGTAGTAGGTGATCAATTCCCACACAGACCAGCAGTTATTTCGAGGTGAGTTTCCTTTCCAGTAGGAATGGGTCTAAGGCACCAAGGCCGACCCGTGTAGGCGAGATGTTAGTACTAGAGATGTGGGCCGAGCCCGTACCTCTGGGTTTAGTCAAGTATGAAATATGTGTTAATATGGTAGAGTTGCTTATACTTGTTGTCTGCATGATACTTGTATGTTATGGGTTAGCGGTTGAGTGTGGGCAGGGCCCGTATCTCTCCGAGGTTGGAGTGTGGGCTAGGCCCGTATCTCCCCGATAGCGAAGTGTGGGCAGGGCCCGTATCTTCATAAGTGTGGGCGAGGCCCGTATCTCCCGGCTAGCGAAGTGTGGGCAGAGCCCGTATCTTCCCGAGGGTGGGCAAGGCCCGTAACTCCTAGCTGAACATTGTTTGTTATATGTATGCATGTTATGGGTATTATGGGGGAACTCACTAAGCTTTGTGCTTATAGTTTCAGTTTTGGTTTCAGGTACCTCCTCAGCTAGGGGAAAGGAGCCGGCGCGGTAGCAGCACGTCACACACACACTCTCCGGTTTCCGCAATTACGAGCTTTTCTGGGATTGATACTCTGATATTCTGATTGGTTGTACGTTGTGGTTTTCAGACATGATTCAATTTATATTATGATTGATCAAACGATGTTTTCGTTATTAATATTTTCTAAAGTAACGTTTTTAAACAAAAAAAAAATTGGTTGTGAAAATTAGGTCGTTATAAGTTGGTATCAGAGCCCTGGTTTGAGGGATTCAGACACGTCTTCGGGAGTGTCTGAACTCAAATCGAGGGATTGAAAGATTTTCTAAAAGAAAATGTTTTCTAAAATTTAGAAAAGAGTTTTGAGAAAGATCGAAGTGTGTGATGTGCGCGACCGGCCGAGCTCAAGTAAGTATTCCCCATAGTACCCATACAAGTTTATGTTATGTTTATCAGCTTTCGTATAACCGCATGCTAGAATAGGACTAATGATCTAGGAGTGATGCCTTATGTGCCTACTATTTGTGTTTCAGTTGTTTGGGAAATTGCATGCTAGTTATTGAGTAGACAATAAGTAGGATAGCCTGATTAGGTTATGCCTGGTAGTATGAGCTTAGCACTATATGCTAGCTCAGTTCCTGAAAGTGGATAGAGTTAATTGAGATTGTTACCCTTGTCTGAATGCTACTTGCTTCGTGCTTCGTGGGACTCTGAATAATGGGAATTAGCCATTAGGCGAATGCGCCATGTCACATGTAATCAGGATTGAATAATCTTAGAGTGCCGAATTTGATCCTACTGCGCAGCTCTTGTTTGAGTCCAACCGTTGTAGGGACGAGTCGGGTACTCGAAGGATTATCTGAGCCTCGTCACATGTGATGGTATTCGGGTAATGGCCAATTGGCATTACAATGAGGCCTGCAGCAGCTGAGGACTGGTTAGGGTAGAATTAGAGATCTCCCTAGGGCAAGCCTAGGATGAGTATAGCTGTGATCACCAGTAGTGAAGAGGATCTGGTGGAGTCGAGGCATTCCTTGGAGAAGGTACGGATTGATGTGGAAGGTAGTATGGGCCCGTACTACTGAAAGCAGAGGATCCGTACCCGAACCAAGGAAGGCCAAGATAAGACCAGGGAACCTGTAAGTAGTTGTGATCCCTCAGGAAGTAGCAGTATCACTAATGATTGTTGTGATGTATTGCAGAATGGTGGTACTTCGATCGAGGCCGGCGGATGGCGGTTCAGGAGAGGGGTCAGGTTCGGGATCAGGCTCCGAGCCAATTGATGAGAGGCTACGTGAGTTCATCGCGTCAGAGATCACCAGGGGCATCTTTGAGTCGACCCCCATTCTCTTTGGATCGATCAAGGAAGGGATCATGGAGTTGATGGAGGATCGCCTACGGGCATTCAGGAGCGATTTGGCCTCTAGCCAGTCAGGATCTCGCACACTGTCCTTCAAGGACTTCAGGGGCAGTGGTGCGCCGGATTTCCATGGGGTGAAAGACCCCATTGTCTCCAGGCGATGGATTGCAGATATCGAGTCTGCCCAGTTGACTAGCTTCTGCCCCGAGGGGTCGAAGGTGAGATACGCAGCGGGGTGTTTACGGGACCGAGCCTAGGATTGGTGGGAGTCAGTGGGTGACTCGTTGGGAGCCTCAGCTATCGAGGCAATGACCTGGTCGGACTTTGTGACCAGGTTCAGGGCAGAGTTTGCACCGGCTGTCGAGCTTCAGCAGCTGGCCAGGGAGTTTCTAGACATGAGGCAGACGACGGAGACTGTGGCGGAGATCACCGCCAAGTTCCGGGAGAGGGATTTATTGGTGCCCCAGTATGCTGGTGACGAGGACATGAGGAGGACTCGTTACCATGATATGCTACGAGCTGACATCCGGGAGCATGTTAGCTTTTCGGCTTGCCCTACCCTGGACTCCATGATTGCCAGGGCTAGGGAGAGGGAGATAGATTTGGAGCACATCCGAAAACGAAAACTAGAGGAGGGTCAGGCAGGAGGGGCTTCGGGGAAGAAGCCCAAGGGATCAGATGGTAGGCCGAAAGGCCAGTCAGGACCGAGCCGCTGCGGGAAATGCGGCAGGACGCAGGTGGGGGCATGTAGGATGGGATCAGGAGGCTGCTACAAGTGCGGCAAGACAGGGCACTTTAGTAGGGATGGTACTACTCCAGTTTCAGCTATTCAGACATCAGAGTTGCTGTGTTTTCACTGCAACCAGAGGGGCCACAAGAAGGCCAATTGCCCCCAGTTGACAATTGCAGCGCCAGTGAAGGCGCCAGCTCCAGCAACCCTGCGGATCACGGATGGTCGGCAGGGCAAGGCAGAGGCTCCAGTGGTGATGAGCCGGGCATTTCAGTTGACTGCCGAGGAGGCACGCGCCGCACACGATGTGGTGACGGGATCGTTCCATGTGAACGGCCTCCCAGTTCAAGTGTTATTTGATTCAGGTGCCTCCCGATCATTCGTTTCCCTTGCACTTAGCAAGAAGTTTCATGAGTCATCGGGCGAGTTAGATTGCCCTTTGAAAGTGGAGATCGCTGACGATCGATCGGTATGAGCATCGATGATATTTCGAGATTGCATGTTGCGTTTGTTTGAGGAGCGCTATTTGGTAGATTTGGTTCCCATTTCGTTGTGTGGGAACAAGGTGATTATAGGCATGGATTGGCTGAGCCCTAATGGGGCGGTGATAGATTGCGTGCAACAGCTAGTACGGGTCAGGACCCCAAGCGGGGGAGAGTTAGTGATTCATGGAGAGAGGCCTCAGTGTGGACCCACTGTATGTTCAGCTGCGAGGGCTAGGCGCTACCTTCAGCAGGGATGCGCAGGATATGTCGCATATGTGATGGATACCCGAGAGGTGGCTAAGGCGACAGTGAGCGAGGTTCCGGTGGTCCGAGACTTTGCAGATGTTTTCCCAGAGGAGCTTCCTGGGATACCTCCGGAGCGACAGGTGGAGTTCAGGATTGACCTTGTCCCTGGGGCGGCTCCGATAGCCAAGGCACCGTATCGGTTGGCCCCTCCCGAGATGCAGGAGTTGTCTACGCAGCTGCAGGAGCTGCTAGACAAGGGATTTATTCGTCCGAGCAGTTCACCCTGGGGAGCCCCGATTCTGTTTGTAAAGAAGAAGGACGGGTCGCATCGGATGTGTATAGATTATCGGGGGCTGAACAAGGTAACGGTGAAGAACCGTTACCCGCTTCCAAGGATTGATGACCTATTTGACCAGCTTCAGGGAGCATCTTGGTTCTCCAAGATTGATTTGCGTTCGGGTTATCATCAGATGAGGGTCAGGGAGGAGGATATGCAGAAGACCGCGTTTCGGATGCGCTATGGTCATTATGAGTTCGTGGTGATGCCGTTTGGGCTCACCAATGCTCCTGCCGCGTTCATGGACCTCATGAACCGCATATGCAGACCGATGCTGGATCGGTCTGTGATAGTCTTTATCGATGATATCTTGATTTATTCCAAGACTCGGGAGGAACACGAGGAGCATCTGAGAGAGGTATTGGAGACCCTGAGGAGGGAGAGCTTGTATGCCAAGTTCTCCAAGTGTGAGTTTTGGTTGTGCGAGGTGCAATTTCTTGGACACCTCGTCAACCAGAACGGGATTCTGGTTGATCCGGCCAAGGTCGAGGCCGTGATGAGATGGGAGGTCCCGAAGTCTCCATCTGAGATTCAGAGTTTCCTGGGATTGGCGGGCTACTATCGGAGATTTATCCAGGATTTTTCCAAGATAGCCGTACCCCTGACACGGCTGACGAAGAAAGTCGTGGTCTTTCGGTGGGGACCCGAGCAGCAAGCTTCATTTGAGACGCTGAGACGGAGATTGTGTGAGGCGCCGATCTTAGCCCTGCCAGAGGGCGTAGAGGATTTTGTGGTCTATTGTGATGCGTCCGTTTCTGGGTTGGGCGCGGTACTGATGCAGAGGGGGCATGTCATTGCCTACGCTTCGAGGCAGCTCAAGCCTCACGAGGCGAACTACCCGACGCACGATTTGGAGTTGGGGGCGGTGGTCTTTGCTCTCAAGATTTGGCGACATTACCTCTACGGGGTTCAGTGTACCATCTACACGGACCACAAGAGTTTGAGGTACCTCATGGACCAGCCGAATCTGAACATGAGGCAACGTCGGTGGTTGGATGTGGTGAAGGATTATGATTGCGAGATCCTTTACCACCCGGGGAAGGCCAATGTGGTGGCCGATGCGCTTAGCCGCAAGGCGGTGCCGATCAGGGACGTCTGCTTGAGGATGACCGTGGTGACTCCCCTGTTGGAGCAGATTCGGGAGGCTCAACAGGAGGCTATCAAGGAGGAGCATCGGAAGAGCGAGCGCGTGGTGGGTCAGGTTTCCTCCTTTGATTATGATAGCCGAGGACTATTGACACTACACTGTAGGGTGTGGGTGCCGTATCACGGAGGCGTGCGCCATATTTTGATGGAGGAGGCGCACAAGTCCCGATTCTCTATTCACCCCGGGGCGACGAAGATGTATAGGGATCTTCGTCTGGATTACTGGTGGCCCTGCATGAAGCGGGATGTGGCATGGTACGTCGAGCGGTGTTTGACCTGCAGGAAGGTCAAGGCCGAACATCAGAGACCGCATTGCAAGATGCAGCCGTTGGATATTCCACTGTGGAAATGGGAAGATATCACGATGGATTTTATCACGAAGCTTCCCAGGACCGCACGTGGAGTGGATTCGATTTGGGTCATCGTGGATAGATTGACCAAGAGTGCTCACTTTATTCCGATTCAGGAGAGCATATCGGCCGAAAAATTAGCCGACATCTATATCAGGGAGATTGTGGCACGACATGGGGTGCCAGTATCGGTGATCTCGGACAGGGATGTGCGTTTTACTTCCAGATTTTGGAAGAAATTCCATGACGAGTTGGGCACTCGTCTGCATTTTAGCACCGCCTTTCACCCGCAGACGGATGGCCAGAGCGAGCGGACCATCCAGACTCTGGAGGATATGCTGCGGGCGTGCGTGCTAGACTTCGGTGGTAGCTGGGATACCTATCTTCCCCTGGCTGAGTTCTCCCACAACAACAACTATCACGCGAGTATCGACTGCCCTCCCTTCGAGATGCTGTACGGACGGAGGTGTAGGACCCCGATATGCTGGGGTGAAGTTGGCCAAAGGGTCATGGGGAGCACCAAAGTGGTGCTCAAGACGACCGAGAGGATCCAGCAGGTCCGGAGCAGGCTTCAAACTGCTCAGAGTCGGCAGAAAAGTTATGCCAACAAGCGTCGATCCGATTTGGAGTTCCAAGTCGGGGATATGGTTCTCCTGAAGGTGTCGCCTTGGAAAGGCATCATACGATTCAGGAAGCGGGGCAAGTTGGGCCCGCGATTCATCGGACCGTTCAGGGTCGTAGCCCGGGTGGGCAAGGTGGCGTACAGGTTGGATCTGCCAGCCGAGCTCAGCCAGATCCACAACACTTTCCATGTTTCACAGTTGCGGAAGTGCTTAGTGGACGATTCACCAGTAGTGCCTTTGGAGGATATTCAGGTTGATGACAGCCTGAATTACATTGAGCGCCCAGTCGCAATCCTCGACAGGAAATCGAAGGATTTGAGGAACAAGAGAGTGGAGTTAGTGAAGGTGCAATGGCAGCACCGCAAGGGTTCGGAATGGACTTGGGAGCTGATGGACGAGATGATGGAGCATTACCCCGAGCTGTTTCAGGATCGAGCAGCAGACTTCGAGGACGAAGTCTAAAATAAGTGGGGGAGATTTGTAGCACCTGGTTTCTGGTATGTAAATCTTATTCGAATAATGCCTATTTTAGCCTTGGACTCGGCGAGTCATAGGTCCGACTCGCCGAGTAGAGACGTGACCCAGGTCACGTTTTAAGTTGGCGACTCGGCGAGTCCATATCCTGGACTCGGCGAGTCGCCGCTGTTGGATGAAACCCTAAGTTCCAGGGGTTTGCACCCTATTTAAACGACTTAACTGCCCCAAGCCAACCCTCATTCACCCTTAGAGTCCTGTATCCCTCGTTCTAAGCTGTTCCTTGAGAGTTTGAGGCTATTGTGTGTGTTTTTGAAGGTTTTGAAGGAGGAAGGAAGTAGATCCAGAAGAAGGGAAGCCATCCAGGCAACTATTGTGTCCTTCCAGCAGTTCCCTTGAGGTATAACCCGTTTTCCCCATGATTCTATGCTTAAAACTTCATTTGGGTCTTTCTTGGTCAAATCCCCAAGCTTGTATGTGCATTATATGTCGTAATAAGATGTTTGGCCTCTGGATCTAGGCAAGATTGAGCTCCAGGAGCTCAGATATGTTAGCTTTATGGCCCCATGTTTCTTGTTAGCCCTAGATCTACCCTTTTAAGGCATTTTGAGCCCTAAAATCCATATTGGTGAATATCCACACGTAAAGTTGGAAACTTTACGTGTGATTTGCGTCCTAGAAGTCCAGATCTATGAATGGCATGGACTGGAATCGAGCAAATCGGTGTATTTGGTGGATGCATGGCGGCGACTCGGCGAGTCGTATATGTGACTCGGCGAGTCTGGTCGCGAGTCACCGAATTGGTCCCTTTATGATGTATCGAGTTTGATCCGTGAGTCACAGGGGGTGACTCGGTGAGTTGGGAGCTGAACTCACCCATGTTAGGACTCGGCGAGTCAATGCCCTGACTCGGCGAGTCCAAGGCAATCTTCATAGATCAAGAACAGACTCGGCGAGTTGTTCATACAACTCGGCGAGTCTTAGCATAAGTGTTCTTCGGATGAAGATGAACTCGACGAGTTGTTCATACAACTCGGCGAGTAGGATGAAGGGGTTGAATGTCAGTTTAGGAGATGAACTCGTCGAGTCATAGCCTAACTCGACGAGTAGAATCAGGGACCCAGGACAATTGTCTGGACAGGGACTCGGCGAGTTGGAGAGCCAACTCGGCGAGTCGGGTCAACTAAAAGTTGACTCTGATTTGACTTAGGGCTAGACCAGGGGTAAATGGTCTTTTTACCCAAAGGACAGTTAGCAGTGTATGATTAAGTATATTGTGGGAATTACAGCCGGGGAGTTTCCGGAGCAGCAGCAATAGTAGTAGGTGATCAATTCCCACACAGACCAGCAGTTATTTCGAGGTGAGTTTCCTTTCCAGTAGGAATGGGTCTAAGGCACCAAGGCCAACCCGTGTAGGCGAGATGTTAGTACTAGAGATGTGGGCCGAGCCCGTACCTCTGGGTTTAGTCAAGTATGAAATATGTGTTAATATGGTAGAGTTGCTTATACTTGTTGTCTGCGTGATACTTGTATGTTATGGGTTAGCGGTTGAGTGTGGGCAGGGCCCGTATCTCTCCGAGGTTGGAGTGTGGGCTAGGCCCGTATCTCCCCGATAGCGAAGTGTGGGCAGGGTCCGTATCTTCATAAGTGTGGGCGAGGCCCGTATCTCCCGGCTAGCGAAGTGTGGGCAGAGCCCGTATCTTCCCGAGGGTGGGCAAGGCCCGTAACTCCTAGCTGAACATTGTTTGTTATATGTATGCATGGTATGAGTATTATGGGGGAACTCACTAAGTTTTGTGCTTACAGTTTCAGTTTTGGTTTCAGGTACCTCCTCAGCTAGGGGAAAGGAGCCGGCGCGGTAGCAGCACGTCACACACACACTCTTTGGTTTCCGCAATTACGAGCTTTTCTGGGATTGATACTCTGATATTCTGATTGGTTGTACGTTGTGGTTTTCAGACATGGTTCAGTTTATATTATGATTGATCAAACGATGTTTTAGTTATTAATATTTTCTAAAGTAACGTTTTTAAACAAAAAAATTTTTGGTTGTGAAAATTGGGTCGTTATATTTACAACATACAATATGTGTCATTAATGGGTATAGATGGCATACAATGTGTATCATTAAAGCCCCTGCGATACATGTGTTGGATTAGGTGTCTAAGCCCATAACTATAATTAGTATGTACTTGATTTGATTTGTAGCATGATTTTTTTGGGTTGCCTTCACTCATGCAATTTAACAGGATGACTAGTGGAGAGAGAGAGTTAAATTTATTATTTGGAATAATAAATTAGTGGTTAAATGATTTTATTAATATATTATAAGACTAATATATTATTTGGAAATCATATTATTAATTAGTAATTAATCAGAAATAAATTTGATATTCATTTTGAAATTAAAGGATCTGATTAAATCGAAAATCCTAAGTCCCCAAAAGGGTTAATTGCCACAAACCCTAATCGATCAAATTCAAACAGTTACAATAATATTCAATAGATAACAAGCCAATGCTCTAATACCACTAATAAGTTTTGAGCATAACAAACAAAAACCTATGTGTGCATGTAACCCTAATTAAAGATATATGTTTTCTCTAATTGAACATACGACCTTTAAACAACAAATAAGAAACCATAGTGAATTATCAATAATCTAATATGAGTTAGGATTTACATATCTTGTAGTTATTGTAGTAAATAACTAATTAAAATCTTCTTGAAAAACTCTTGGAAGTAAGCACCACAAGTGTCGTGCCTCTAATGGTTCACATCCGAACCCTAGCAACTAATGAGCTTGGAGAGAGAGAGAGAGAGAGAGAGAGAGAGAGAGGATAAGAGTGAAATTTCGGCCCTAAGTCTCCAAAAGGAAGCATTTGATGGAAATCTAAGGCTATTGGTCTTTTTATAGCTGAGGTAGTTTGGTGCCAAAACTAAAGTTTAAGGAGAAAACCCTAATCCTTTTGCTTGGTGACCAAACAACCCATTCCCCTCTTTCAAGGGGCTTAGACGAAATTCTTTGGGCTTTTCCAAGAGATTTTCGTCCACCCCATCCAATAAGGTCCATGGGCACCTTTCCTCAACTTTCAATAAATGACAAAACATACCCTATACTTTTAATTAATCAAATTAATCCAAAAATTGATTCGAATTAATTTCAATTATTAATTAAATAATATGATTTCCAATCAATATATTATTCTCACAATATATTAATAAATCATTTATTATGATTTTTAATTAATTTATTAACCATATAATAAATTAATAAATAATTTTTTCTCTCTAAAAGCTATCATATTCAACTGCTAGGTTTAAGGGCAACCTAAAAAGACTGTGCTATTATCAATTCAAGTTTACACCAACTATAATTATAGGTTTAGACACATAATCCAACAATTATTGCTAGTTTATGTAATTATTGTATTCTTAATCAGATGCATTTAACATTCCAAAAAAATATAAAGGTACTAGGGTATTAAGTTTTATGATAGACGTACATTATATAACTCAACATATACATCTCACCATCTCATTTTATGATTGAACGCCTATATTAGTAATGAAAAGGTAAAATATATGTTATAGAGAGAAAATGATAAAATTATCATTTTATCAACAAATTCATGTTATTTGGTAAACAAAATTTAGTTTGATAATTATTTGTAAATTATAATAAAATGATAAGATTTCAATGCTTCTTAGTCGGCACTAAAACCGATTAAAAAGGAGAATAAAAAATATAAAATATAAAATATAATTTGTTGCAAAAATATGCAATTTTCCCAAAATATTTGTCTGACCCATTTTAAGTTTTAAGTTTTAACTAATAACCCGACCATTGGATTTTACAAATTTACCCCTTAGAATTTCTTACAGCGACTAACGAGTTTTTACTCCTCTTCGAGCTCGGACTCCATGAACAGATCTTAACAAAACCTTCAAATTTCATGAACCTGAGATGCATAGAATTTTCTCCATCGAATCGGATACAGCGAAAGACATTTTTGAAATTTCAATGTTCTTGCGATAGATTGATTAGAGTCAAATGGACGTGGAGAAATCATCGCTGTGTAATTGCGTGGTAAACTTCTTATTGGAGGAGAATTACTTGTTATCAGCGTTTGAGCTGCTGCACGAGCTCCTCGATGATGGACGCGATGATCAAGCTATTCGCCTCAAGGAATTCTTTGCTGATCCCATTCAGTTTCCACCAGATCAGATCTCACGGTTTAATTCTCTTCGAGGTTGGAACTATTTGCTAAAATTGTTGATATATTGTTATAATTGTCCTTAGTTGACTGAATTTTTGTCTTATAAATTATTAGTAGTGAAATTTGAAATGAGAGCAGGATGTGATGTGAATCCGCAGGGAACTAGGTTTGAAAATCCATACAGACTTCATATGTTTACAATCACTGGTCATGTTGTATGACTGTTGAACTGGTTTTTCGCTTAAGTTTGGCTTGTTATCGTTTGACAATTGCCATTGGAAATGAGAGCCGAGTTTGATCTCAACTATCAACGACTTGATTTTTCTGTAGAGTTATTTAGTTTATGTGTTCGTGTAGGAGATTCATGGTGTGATTTCATGAAAGGCGAACCCTAGAAATAATAAAATTACAAGAATACGATTCTCTTGTTGGCTGATGAAATTTCACAAAGTGAACAAGCTTCATTTGTAAGTCTAGTATATGAGGATCAGTGTATCTGTTACTAATTAGACACTTGTATTTCTAAATTAGATTGCATGCAGTTCATTAGATGTTTTTCTGCTGACATACAGAATTAGCTGTGAATATGGTAGGTTTCTCAATTGAATTTTTATCCTCTTAGAATTTATATGCTCACAATCAAAGCCACTTTAGGAGCATGCATATATTCCTTGTGGTCACTGGTCGAAATCAACCTGAGAATTCTTCATCCTAATAGCCCAAATTAATGTTATCCATTGTTAATTTTGATTAAGCAGAATCAACTTATAGAGTTATAGTTCTTTCTTTACAAATTTGGTTGACTTGTTTTACACTTATACCCATTTAGCAGGAGAGCCTTTGTTCTGTTTGAAGGAATTCTTTTTTTCCAATTCATAAGCTAGTGTAAATCAATGACTTTTTAAGTACATAGCATTTCCCATTTTCAGTTTTCCACTCAAATCTTGGTGTTCGTCTCCTTTCCTTTATCTCTTTACATTATTTTTTTAAATTCTTATCGTTGTTTGGTGATTTTAATTAGATTTGATGTTTATTCCACATCAGTATAAAGTCTGAATCATTTGAATAATCATTGGGATACTACTTGACTATTAATCCAGTTTTACCATGTTGTTGAACATTGATGTTTGGGATTGGCAATCAATTGTGTAGTTCATTACTTGATTCACAAGTGATATCTAGGTTTTTGATCTGATAGACATTTCTTTGTATTAGCTTTTTCATCAAGATTTCTCCTATGGCAAGTAGAGATGAAGAATTTTTTGATTCAGTATTTCAGTTGCACCTACACCAAGTACAACAACAAAATGGTGTAGTTTTCTTTGTAAAACAAATATTTTACTCCCCCTCTCAAGCAGCTTCTCTCTTCCTCTCTCCTGTGCACAAACCAAACCCACATTGTTATATCTATTTATATCATTCTTAATATCTGTTTGCTTTTGTTATATGGCCTCCATTTTCATGTGTCTACCATGAAAAGAAATAGGTTCTCTTATAACATCATAAACAGAATTTAAAAGAAGCTAGAATTCTAGGACATTAAGTTCTGAGTAGCAGTGTCCAATAGCTATGTCACACACTTGTCTAATCCTTGGAACAGAACATCTGTATAACTGCTACAATTTAGCCACTAATAATTTGAATGAAATTGATCGTTTTTAAGCCACTAGGGCCATGTTTCTTTAAATAGTATTATAAGCCTGGTTGTATAAGATTCATATTTGTGAATAAATGCATTTTGGAGACTTATTTATTAATTTATTTGAACTAGTTGCCGACCCACAGAGTCTACTGGAGGAAAAAGAAGCACTAGAGGAGAAACTAGCAATCAGAGACTATGAGAATCGTTTGGCTCAAGAAGACATTTTGAAGCTCAAAACTGAGTTGCAAAAGAAATCTGAGTCCAAACAAGATGAACCAAGTGGTAAAATGCTTAATTCATCTTCTATTTTCATTCAACTTGATGGGTTTTCTTGTTTGTGTGTAAAATACCTCTATGTAGTGTTACAAATGCTGTTTAAATATAAGAACCCATGATCATTTTATTCTATAACCATTAGTCATTTCCCCAATGAATAAGAAAACCATGTTTAGTGTAAATAAAATGATTAAACATCAATTTTATCTACCTTCATGAAAGAAGCTTCCTTACATTTATTGTTTTCTGAAATTACTTTCTTCTACAATATGTAACTTATGATGTATGCAGATGCTAAAGCAAAAAACGGGTCAAGTATTCAACAAAGTGGGGAGACAAAATTCTCTGATTTGGGTCCTTTAAAGGCAGAAGAACGTCATGACCTAAACTGTGCTGTAAAGGAATATTTGCTCTTAGCAGGATATCGTTTAACTGCCATGACCTTTTATGAAGAGGTTAATTACTTTTGCTACTTCATATCTCATATGTTTCATTTGTACTTATGAAACATACATGCTACATTTAAAAAAGACAACATATGATTTTGGATTTTTTTCAGGTTACTGATCAGAATCTAGATGATTGGGAGAATTCATCTGCATCTGTGCCAGATGCTTTGCGCCATTACTATTATCAGTATCTTTCTTCCACTACAGAAGCAGCTGAGGTAATTTAATTCTTCAAGCACTTTGCTTTATGTTCACACAACTTGCATCCCATGTATTTGTTAAAGGGAGAATTTTGTATGTACCCTTATTATACATCAAAATATCGTGTTTGCACAACTTAATTTCTAAATATCTTATTTACCCTTCATAAAACTTTAAAATATCGTACATGCCTTCTTTAATATCAAAGTATCATATATGCCCTTCTTAAATATCAAATATATGCCCTTCTTAAACATCAAAATATCATATTTGCCCAACTTAATTTTTAAATATCATATTTACCCTTCATAAAACTTTAAAATATCGTACATGCCTTTCTTTAATATCAAAATATCATATATGCCCTTCTTAAATATCAAATATATGCCCTTCTTAAACATCAAAATATCATGTTTGCCCAACTTAATTTCTAAATATCATATTTACCCTTCATAAAACTTTAAAATATTGTACATGCCCTTCTTTAATATCAAAATATCATATATGCCCTTGTTAAATATCAAATATATGCCCTTATTAAACATCAAAATATCAATAGCAATATCTTAAATATAATCCATCTACAATATGACAATATTCAACAATATCAAAAACTAAGCAATCAATGCATACATTCCATGTAGAGAGCTGAAGATGAAGTGTTTTGTTTGTCAAGAGAGCAACATTCCAACAATTTAGAAGTAGAAGTTCAATTATTATAGACGTATGGATAAATATGATTAAAAGCTTTAATTATTATAATAATTATAAGATATAAAAAATGATTATAAACTACTATTAAAGTGAATATATCAAGAAGTACCTCATTTTTTTCAGGAGAAGCTTTCCATGCAAAAAGAGAACGAATCATTGGTGAAAGAAAACGAGAAGCTGAAACATGAAAAACAGACCTTATTAAGAAGCAGAGATTTAGTTGATTCACAAATAGCAACACTAAAAAAGTCACTAGAGACTTTGCAGAAGGATATCAAGGAGAAAGATAATCAGGTTCAAGATGTAAAGCACTCACTGGAACAAAGAAGAAAAGAAATAACTGTCTACAAGGCTGAAATAACCTCACTTCAAAAGCAAACTGAAGCAGCTCAATCAGAACATGTGCCACCTGGCGATGTAGAAGATGAAGAAAGCTACAAGGAACAAATACAATCTCTACAACAGGAGATTGAAAGACTACATGCTACAAAATCTGGTGACACCACACCTGTAAAAAATGTTGAAGAAATAACCGATAGGAAAGATGAAGTCATAAAATTATGTGAAAACGACATGATATCATCTTCAACCAACGTGAGAGATCAAAACACTGCTGATAAACATGAGGAATTTTCTAAATCAGATGATAGAGATGTGGCTAAGGATCTCCTTAAAGACAATATGCAAGTCAAAACTGATAATGGGTTGACTCCAGAGTCAAACACTCCTGTTCAACATGATTCTAAAAAGGTCTCTTTTTGAGTTTTGAAGTTTGAACCATTCAGATTCTTTCAGGATTCACCACTTGTTTTTTTAGTAATCTTTTTATATATGCAAAATTTTAACTTTTCAGGGTCCTGGAACTATTCAGATTCTTTCAGATGCATTGCCTAAAATCGTTCCTTATGTGCTAATCAATCATCGAGAGGTTACTTTTTACTTTACATCTATCTTCCTACTTTTTCTTCATAAAATTTCAAAAAAAATACAAATCTTCTTGGGTTAATTGTTTGTTAAATTCCTTATAGGAGCTTCTTCCCTTGATGATGTGTGCAATTGAGAGACACCCAGATAGCAACACAAGGGATTCCTTGACACACACATTGTTTAACTTGATTAAACGCCCAGATGAACAACAAAGGCGAATTATTATGGATGTATGTTTTTTTTTTTAACACTTAACAAATTTCATTTTTATATAATAAGTATATTCTCTTAGTACTAAAATCATAACATATTTTCTTTTCAATTCAGGCCTGTGTCACACTTGCTAGGAATGTTGGAGAGATGCGAACAGAAACAGAGTTGCTTCCCCAATGTTGGGAGCAAGTGAGGATAAAAAGATTTCATTTTATTGTGTTTATAGTTTTGTGATTTATTTATTTAATTTTATTTAATTTTATGCAGATTAGTCACATGTATGAGGAACGCAGGCTGCTTGTAGCTCAATCATGTGGGGAGCTTGCAGGATTTGTGAGGCCAGAGATTAGAGACTCCCTCATCCTATCTATTGTGCAACAGCTCATAGAGGATTCCGCCACTGTAGTTCGTGAGGCTGCTGCAAGAAATCTGGCTCTGCTGCTTCCACTCTTCCCAAATATGGATAAATATATCAAGGTCAGCATCAGCCTCAGCCTCACTAAATATGATTCCAGAGGCTATCAATGGAGAAACAAAGCTTTCCATTTCCTACAATGTAAGCTATAACATGGTCTAAGGGAATGTCATGTCATGTCATGTCACCATTTTCCCATGATCATAATATGCCCAGTGACTTACAACAAAAATACAAAACCAAACTGTAAAAAAAAATAAAATAAAATTATGATACTCTGTTTTCCCGATATATTTTTTTTGTTTTTTTTAGGTGGAGGAAATGATGTTCCATTTAGTTTGTGATCCATCGGGAGCAGTTGTGGATACAACTATTAAAGAGCTAGTTCCTGCTGTGCTCATGTGGGGTAACAAATTGGATCATATTTTACGAGTTTTGATTTCTCACATGTTGAGCTCTGTAGAGGTAAACTTAAATCCAATAAATACTTTCATTTCATTTCATTGATTTGTTTCTTGTTTATTATTGCATCATACTTTCATTTTTTCCTATTACAACATTATACTTTGAAAAATCTATTCCGTTATAGCAATGTCATCCAGATACAAATAATTGAGTAGGTTTTTCAAAGTATATTGTTGCAATAAGAAAAAAATTGGAAGTAAAGTGCTATAAATTATAATTAGGTAGATTTTTCAAACTACAATGCTGTGATGACTAATAGGTTTAATCTCATAAAATACCTTATATTATGTGTTTTTTCCGGATTAAACCTCAACTTTCTTTTTTTTTACTGAAAACAACCTTGCATTTTTTCATTTTTTCCGATCTGGCCCTTTTAATCATTTTTTTTTCTGAAAAAACTTGTAAAATGCAAGGTTTTTTTTTTGAGAAAAACAAAAAATTGAGGGTTTATTTGGAAACAGTTAGAAGGTTAAGGGTTTTTTTTTTTTTTTGGAAAAAATGAAAAAATACAAGGTCTTTTTCAGGAAAAAATAAAGATGAGGTTTAATCTGGAAAACCATAAAATATAAGGTCTTTTATGAGATTAACCATAAGTCCATAACTAAGAAGAAAAAAATTGAAAGTACTAGGTTCTAATAGAAAGAAATGAAAATAGGTTGTTATAAGTGAATACACAAATAAATGAAAGTAGGTTAATTTTTCTTACTTATAGCAAAATAGCAATTTTGTACATTTAGCACTTAAATTAATACTTTCTATCTTTTTAGTGTTGTCCACCTGTTTCAGGGGTTGAAGATTCTGTAGAGTCACACTTCCATGTTTTAGGTGAAAGAGAACGATGGACTGTTGATGTGTTACTTCGGTTACTGATGCAATTGCTTCCAATTGTACACCAAATAGCTATCGACACTTGTTCATATGAGTCTTTTTCAGAGTCTACAGGAACATTTTTTTCACTTCAATTGCTTCAAAAGTATGCAGAGTAAGTTCCAAGTTTCAACACACCTCTCCTGTTTATTTAAAATCATAAACACCCACTTTATCTTTTCTAAATTATATTTATTTATTTTTTAACAGGGGACGTTTAGATTGGCCTACATTTGAGTGGCTTCATGATGATTGCTTTCCCAGTCTGATTCAGATTCTCTCTCTCTTACCACAAAAGGAAGATAGTTTAAGAAAACGCATCTCAAGTGTACAGAATATTTCCAACTTTATTTTTTTTACTTTTTTACCCTTACTCATATCTTAAACAAACCCTTATTCATCATTATTTCATTACCTCAGTTTTTACTAGCAGTTTCCACAAGATTTGGGGAGGATTATTTAACACATATAATCCTTCCTCTATTCTTAGTGGCTGTTGGCGATAATGCTGACTTGTCATGCTTCCGCTCCACATCCCAACCTAAAATTAAAGGTACAAACTTATTTAGTTATTTTCCTTTTTTTTTTTACAAAATATTCCATACTAAATATTTTTTTATTTTTTCAGCTCTAAGACCAATAATTGCTATGGATGCAAGAATTGCCACCTTGTGTGTCCTACCAGTTCTATTAGCAGGTGTCCTCGGATTCCCTAACAAACATGAACTATTAACTGAATACTTAAGGAATCTGTTGATCCAAAGCGCTGACAAGACAACCCAGTCAGCAATCCACAGTGCTGACGTGTACAACTCTGTCCGTTTCCTTTGGTGCGTATTCCTTCATTTTTCTTTAAATCAAAACTACTTCTGGGATTGGATTGGATTGGATTACATTATTCTGTTTTGCAGCTTGTTTGAAGAACACCATAATCTGGTTTTCAATATCTTATGGGAGATGGTTGTGAGCTCCAACATGGATTTGAAAATTAACGCTGCTAAGCTTCTGAAAGTGATTGTAAGTCGATTTCTTTTTGACTTTTTTTTTAATGTTGCCTTTTTAATCTCTTTGATTTTGAATAGGTGCCTTATATTGATGCTAAAGTTGCTTCATCACATGTTTTGCCTGCTCTTGTGACTTTGGGCTCTGAACCAAACTTACATGTGTTGTATGCAAGCATCGATGCGTTTGGAACTGTAGCTCAAAACTTCAAAAATGATGTTGTAAGTTAATTACTAACATGTTATTTTTTTTCTCCTTTAGGAATAAATTCAATAGCAACCTAACTTATATATGTATATATTCTGGTAGATTGTTGACAAAATACGTGTTCAAATGGACGCTTTTCTTGAAGATGGATCTCATGAAGCTACAATTGCTGTTATTCGTGCATTAGTAGTTGCTGTTCCACACACAACCGAGAGCCTAAAAGATTATATCCTTTAATCTATAACTATACATTTATATTATTTATCAAAATAACTTTTTAATTTTAATTTTCTTTGACAAAAGAGCACATTTGTTATCAAAAATATTTCATCTTTCTTCAGCTCAACTCCCCGTAACCAACATGGTGCGACGCCGCGATCGAGCCAACGCATTTTGCGAAGCTATCCGTGCTCTCGATGCTACAGGTTTACTTTCATTTTACTATAATAAATAAATAACCGAAAGTAAAATTACGAAAATGTCCTCCTGCCACTCTTTGCAGATCTTTCATCAGCGAGTGTACGCGATCTCCTCCTGCCAACAATACAAAACCTATTGAAAGACACGGAAGCGCTCGACCCAGCGCATAAAGAGGCGTTAGAAGTGATAGTAAAAGAGAGATCGAGTGGAACTTTTGATGCATTTAGCAAAGTGATGGGGACTCAATTTGGACTCCCGACCTCCATGACAAGTTTCTTCAGTGAAGGTGGACTTTTAGGAAAGAAGGATTCAGGAGAAATCCCACCACCACCACCACCCGACCCGAAAAATGTCATTAACCCACAATCACCCGTTGAAGACACAAGATTCAGGAGAATCATGCGAGGTGGTTTTACTGATATGCTTCGGGGGAAAGGTAAAAATAGCGATGAGCTTTCACCCCCACATTAAGATCTTTTTTGTTTTTTCTTGTAATTCTTATGATTTTTTTTAAAAAAAAAAAAAAAAAAACTTCTATTCTTTCTATAAACATTAGATCGATTAATTTTGGTTTCGTAAATCAGAATTTTTATTATGATGTTTTTTAAAGCGGTTCACACATGAACCCGTTACTTCTAAATTTGTACATGTCATCCACAACGCTACTTTTATCCCTCAAATACTGTTAAAGTCAGAATTGTAAAATCATCATATATGATCATGATTGTGATTTGTGAATTGGTTAGCTGTTTAACATAGATAGTAATGGTTTATCGGTAGCGAAAGAAAGTAAGTATTATTGTGGTTTGGAATGTCGGCTAGTTGGATTGGAGTCATCTAAACTAACTAATATTCAAGTTTGGGGTGAAAAAAAAAACAAAATTTAATATCCTTTTATCTTTTGTTCGTACTGATCTTCTTAATCATGGTTTTCTATATATAAAATTAAAAGAATGGAATCGCACCTAGATACTGAAATTGGCTATAGGTTTTATTGATTAAGTGTTTTAATATTTAAAAGTTATTAACATGATTTCATTATTTCTGTTGAAAAGTAAAATAATAAACATGTGTATTTGTATATATATCTCTCTTTAGTAAAATATTTATTGTTAAATGATAAAGAGACAAAAAAGAATGATAAAAAAATAAAAAATAAAACATAGACAACGTTTTTATTCCAAAATGCAAAAATGTTTATGTTTTTGTAATTTTTTTTAAATAAAAAAAATTTGCATTTGGTTTTACTTACAAAATGTAACATATGTGCATACTCTTTCCATCTCATCTTGCATCATTTACTCGATCTTTCCATTTCCTCTTCTCCGATTGGTTACTTTGAATTTACACCAAGACTATGTAATAATGAAACTTTTTAAAATAAATTATTTAATATTAAAAAATCAGAAAATAATTATAAAATTTATGGGAAGTGATATGTGTGGCGGATGTGGTCCAATGGCTACTGGCGGGAACAACCCTTACGGCGGTGCTTGTGCTCACCTCCGCCGCCAGGGATGGAATCACGCCTCTCTCTCTCTTCCTTTTTTTTTTTTTTTTTTCTTGATATGTGTATATATGAAAATAAATAAATGAGGGAACCGTGAAGAAGGGCGTAACTTAAGCTGAAGACAAAATTGCAAGAATGGTCCCTGTGGTATGTCAAAACTAACAAGTTTGGTCTAAAATGAGTTTGACATGTAAGGATGGTCAAATAGTTTCTTTTTGTTGCGAGTTTGGTCCAAAAATTTTAAAACTTTTTATAATGATAGATTTGCCCTTGGTATTTCCCCATTTTCAATTTTTTTATTATAAAAATAAAAAAAGAAAAAGAAAAAAAGAAAGTCTCTCTCTCTCTCACACACACACACACACTCTCTCTCTCTCTCTCTCTATATATATATATATATATATATATATATATATATATATATATATATATATATATATATATATATATATATATCTGTGTGGCCCCTTGTATGTTCTTAACAAATCAAGACTCAACCTTGATTTCATGAACTAAATAACGAACTTCAAGAACTCAAGAACGATCTTCAAGTTGTAAACCTAGATGAAATTGACTTTTAAGATCGGAGTAGATGTGAAATCTTTCAAGATCAAACTATGTGTGTAACTCTTCTTATCCCTCTGATGAACATTTTTCAGTGAGTGTAGAACACAACACACACATAAACACACAATGGGTGTTATACATTCTTGATTTTGGATATGAAATAAAACCCAAATCCAAAAGTTGAAGGTGAGTATGTTCTTAGTTCCAAATCCGAAACGAAGATGAAGAAGGGTAGATTTGAAACAAAAACCACACACAAAACCCTACCTGAAATGAAAACCCACCATCAATTCGAATGAAAGGTAGATCGACGAGAGCTTCGATGCGGCTGAGAAATCGCGATGAAGTGCAAGGGGGTCCGTCGAGAACGACAACCCTTTGTGGGTTTACTCTTCATCTTCGCTGATCGGGAGAGGGAAGAAGTAATACGAATGGAAGTAGTCAAAATGGTGGTCTGGTGGTCAAACAGATCACGCAAAGGGATTCGATTTCCGGTGATCTCCTATTGGCTCTCCTCTCTTCGTTAGCATCCACAAATCAAGGGGGAAAGGGAAACGACTGGATCGAAGGGAGAAGGAAGAAGAATGGAATCAGAACATAGGTGTTTGGTTGAGGGAAACAAATAGCGAAGTAGCAGCTGAGAGAAGCGGCGATCCTCAGGGGGTGTATTCCGATCGACAACAAGGAGGGGTGGAGAAGGGCTGTCGGTACACCTTTTTGTCGCCAGTGGTGTGTGTGTGTGTATATATATATATATAAAGAGATAGAGAGAGAGAGAGAGATTAAGAGAGAGAGAGAGGGAGAAAGAAAGAAAGAAAGAGAGAGAGAGTAGTTTATTTTTGTTTTATTTTCAATTAATTTTTAATTGTTGGTAATACAATAAAAATGAAAAATTAAATAATAAGGGATAAAATCGTCTTTACAAAAAAGTTCAAATCAAATTGGACCAAACTCGCAACAAAACGAAACTATTGGACCATCCTTGCAGGCCAAACCATTTTGGATCAAACTTGCTAGTTTTGACATACCACAGGGACCATTCTTGCAATTAACATAGGAGTAAAAGATTGAGTGGAAAAGAAATAGTGCTTCCGTGACACATAAAAGATTAAAAGGTGAAACCGTGAAAGAGAGATATAATACCAAACCTTAGAACGGAACAATGTTTTAAAACACATAAAAAATGTATGAATGATTTATTTTAGTTATGAAAAATACTGATATTATATTGTTCTGATACAATTAATTTTGCACTAGACTAGTTTATTGTTCAAATTATACAACTCTATATTTAATGAAGTCGAGATGATATTAAAATGAGAAATAAGTGTTTGAACTGTTAAGGCCAGATGATGCGTGAGGGAAGTTTTTCTCACTTTTCGTATGTCACATCATCATTTCCTTCATTTTTCTTATCCTCAACAAAAGCCAGTGTGTGTGTGAAGCTTCCTTCATTTTTTTTAAATAAAAAGAATTGATTTTTATGATTTATAATTTTTTTAAATAAGTAATAAACATAAAATTAATTAAAAAGTAAAAACCACTACATTAATTAAAATAAAAATTATATAGAAAAACTAAGATTTAAATAACTAGGAAAAACAAGAAACAAATAGAACAAACAAACAAACAACAATCTACATAAAATATTTGTGTATAATCCGTTCATTTCTTCAATACAAGCTCTATAGCCGGTCTCGAAAGATAATCGATCTTTTCCATCAAGAAGCTCATATACTCCATTTGTTGTCTCTCCACGTGCTCCTTCTTTTTTGTTTTTTTTTCTTTGGCGAACGCCAAACGTTCAATGAAATTAAAATTATATTGATCAAATGGCTCCGTCATTCTCCGCATTTTGTCCGTACCCATGCTGAAATCCGATGCACTTGAAGAAGTCTCATTTCCCTTCCTTTTTTTGCTTTGTCCCTACCCAACGGTCGGACAGTTTTTCTTCTAGCTCGAGTTCGTCATCCTCATTTAAATCTAGATCGACCTGAACATTGGAGGAAGTTGTGTAACCACTAGAGCTCATTTTTGATCGCTTTGATTATTATACTGCAAGTATAAAGTCTTGCTCGTATTTTTTCCACCTAGGACTTTTAATCAATATTTTCCAACAATCGTGCCACTTGAATGATTTTCCCACTTCCTCTAGAAAAAAATGCAAAACTTCTTGAAATATTTCTTCATCTCCTTGGTTGTTTTTCCGTTGGGTTTTTAGGTTATTGTACAACCCATTCATTTTTGAAACGACCTTAGCTATTTCTCAAAACTTTGAATTCAGTTGATGATTGATACGGTACTCATTATCTTTTCCCATCTCCTTGCGGAACCTCTCAAGAATGAGACACCAAAAATGGTCACCCGGTTGTGTATTTCCCGTCAGTGAATCCTCTGAAATGTCAACCCAAGCTTTTACCACACTTATCTCTTCTTGTGGAATCCATGCTTGCGTCTTCTGTCTTCCCAGTTGTGCAATACCCTCCTTCAATTGTTGTTTTCCTTTGCGGTGTTGGGGAGGGGGGTGGGGTTGAGTTTCCCGTATAATCTCTTCATCCAACTCATCGAAAATTTGGTATTGTGGTTGAGATTGAGAGGGTTGTGTTTGGATTTGGGTTTGAAAGACTGAGATTTGAGTTTGGGGTTGATTTGGCGAAAGTTGATCGGGAAAAACAATAAAATTTGATAACATATTTGGAGTAACATTTGAAACTTGCATCAGGTAACATTGCATAATATTTTGATATTGGAATTGTAGTGAAGATTGAATGAGAGCATCGAGTTATGGACGATAAACCCCTTGAGATGAATCGATAGCGAAAATGCTTCGAGTTGGGTACTTGAACTCGAAATATTGATTTTTTTCTTCTCTCGAAGTTTGGGGTTTGATTGTCTAATTTTTTTGAAGAAAGTACAGAGAAATTGATAGAAAGAGGTGCGAGTTTGAAGGTTAAAGCGTATGTATATTTATATATGTTGTAGAGGGTAAAAAAAAATTAAAAACTCAATTTCCTATATCTAGCCGTTAGTATTTTTTTTTTAAAATTTATTTATATATATATATATATATATATATATATATATATATATATATATATATATATATATATATATATATATATATATATATATTACGATTTTTTAACAATTAGATTTAAAAAATAAAAAACCGGCCAATAAGAGAAAGACAGAGATTGTGGCAACCCACCCCCCACCTACTCCCCACATCGTCGTTCCCGCACTCCCGATGCGGTGTTCCAGTGAGCAGGAAAGGGTCTTGCTGCTCTTCCCTCAGGTGATCCGTCAGGTCTAAGTGGTTGAAATAACTGATCATAAAATTCTCATCTCCAACTATAAAGAAAAATGAAAACTATTATTTCAAACAAACTCTAATTTAATTAGTTTAATAACTATTGTGATCCATATATAACAACCTTTTCACATATACACCAATTCATGATTTAGATGGTTATATAGTTTTATTAACCCTCTAAAATATAACTCTAAAATATAAATTGTTATGGATTATAAAAAATTGTTCTTAATGGAATCATGGACTCTTGTAACTCCTATACAACATTTTAAACAATTTAACGAATAGATAAATTAATATTTTTCACACAACTGTCGGGATTTTACTTGTATACGATATCTATTGACTTTTAGTTCGTCAAAGTTGGTGAATGGTCACTTGCATTTTTGCCCCAAAGAAAGCTCGAAAGTGAAGCATACCCACGTATAGAAGACCAAACCCAAACATTTCTATCAAACACTTTAACTCAATAAACTTTGTAAATGTATTATGCCACATAAGGTTTTCCAAAATCTTGAGTAAAACCATTAAATAACCCAAAAAACCCTACTAAAACCACTATAAATTACGAAGCTTTAAGCTTGAAGAACCACAAATCACCATCTTTCCTTCTGTGATCTCTAGTCTCAACTTATTATTCTCATTTTGAAACGATGAAGAAGGCATTTTCATTCATTCTTTTGTGTGCCTTGGTGGTGATGCTTGTGGACAATGTCGAGAAGACGAATGCTGCAACTTGTAATCCACAAGAGTTAGTGCCATGTGCTGCGTTTCTCTCTAGTGGGGCGACACCATCTGTAGCTTGTTGCAGCAAGTTGAAAGCACAACAGCCTTGTTTCTGTGGCTACGTGAAGAACCCTAGTCTTAAACAATATATCAACTCTCCAAATGCCAAGAAGGTTGCTTCAGCCTGTGGCGTTTCGATTCCTAAATGTTAAAAAATTAAGGGCCTGTTTAATGAAAGAAAAATGAATCATGATAGTAGTACGTGCTACTTCACTTGGTGATACTAGTACGAACATGCAGAATAAAGCTAGATGCTATAGTTATTTTTCATGCATTTTCTCGATCGTTGTATGTGTGTGCCACTCTTTCTCTATATATGTAACGTTTCCATTCGGATGCAATTGCGTTATCTAATGTCTTTTTCCAGATATGTTCTTGATATCATGTGGATTACGAAAAATATACAAGTTAGCAGGCAAAACTAAGACGTAAGCAGTAATATGAACACTGAGATTATGAACTATGAAAGTCGATATCACAAATTGAAAACTGAGAACGCATAATTTGTCAAGAATCAGGTAGGTTTTCCTTTAGGTATGTTGAAAACAAATGAAAACGGCCACTTTATGTTGGCATACAGAATCAATAACCACACAATAACACATTATTAAAGATGCGGAAAAAATTAGAACACAAGGATTTAAAGGATTTAACGTGGTTAACATGATTTTTGATTGGTTAATCTACGGAAGAACTAGAGAAGATTTTATTAGAATTCTAGCCTTTATGCTTCAAGTTACAAACATACACGAATATCTATTTATAATGAAGAGTTAACTGTTGACATACAAAAACTGCTCGTGAGCCAAGCCAAAAACGTCATAAGCTCCTCAAGTCCGAACACCGCATACTGCTTATCGAGCACCACAAACCTTTTGCTAGAGCACCGCAAACCTTATGTCCGAACACCACAAACCTTCTGCTTGAGCACCACATAATATTGAGGATCAAATGGTCCGAAATTCCAAGAACCAATATAAATCTATTTTTTAAAAAATATAATTTTTACTGGGCAAAAAATGTTAGTTTTTAGGTCTGAAATGGTCTCAAAGCCTAGTTTTCAACCGGCGTGTTGACCTGGTCGATTAGGTTTCTAGACCGCTTTACACATTGTAATATGGTGAGTCTCTCTGAATCGAACATGATAGGCTGAACTGGATCGGTCAAACCAAAACCAGTTTGAGGTTAGGTTTGAAAACCTGTTCAATCATACATATCCGGTGAGAGTTTTGGGATGTTTGGTCTACCTCTTACTAGTTTTATTAAGAGGTAATCTCTTAACCATTTACCATAAGGGTGTTTGGTAAAAATAATATACCCTTAAGACTGATTTAACTAGTGAAAATTGACTTTAGATTTTCTTTAAATTGTTATATATATATATATATATATATATATATATATATATATATATATATATATATATATATATATATATATATATATATATTGATTTGGATTTCTTTTTGCTGCTTGGACTTGGAGGAGGGAAACCAATGTATTGTTTCATTTTGAGTTGATCTTTAATGAGTACGATAAAATTCATGTGTGAATTGAATTTCTTTGATACACAACACTTTATAAATTGATGATTTTTTTGTTAAAATTTTGAAGTTGGTTTTATTTAAAAAGTTAAAATGATTTTTTTTTCATAGTTTTACCAAACAACACTAAATCATTAGTTCATAGAAAGTTTAATTATTGGTTGTAAAAGAGTAGTAGGATATTATAAGAATTTTTAAACTAAAGAATAAAGATTACATTATTATATTTATTTTGAAAATTTGCATGCAAATGTTCTTAAAGAGGCTATAAATAAAGTTTTTTTTACCGGTAATAAATTGAGTATGATTTAGGTAATCGAAACTTTTTTGATTACTATGTATTTTAATTGAATTTTATTTCCTTTATGTCTTATATCTTATTTTTTAATAGGTAAGAGGACAATGCCACAATAAGACAAACAATAAAAGCTTTGATATTACAAGATAACGATTTAGCACATTATGTACATTACTTTGCACACCAACTTCAGCAAGTTATTGTGGATGTAGCAAAGAGCACAATGATGTTGAAGACCTCTTTGAGCAAATTTCTTTGGTGGTTAATTTGATATGTGGTTCATGTAAAAGAAAATACATGCTACAAGAGAGTTACATAGAAAGGGTGCAAAAGGGAGGCAATTGGTAGCAGAGAACTTAAAACTAAAAAAAGGTTAAATCAAGAGAGTTCTCTTATTCGAGCGGGGATACAAAATATGTACCATCCCAATTTTCGGTAAGTTTCCTTTTTTCCCCTTAAACTTTGGAATTTTGCATTTTTGACCCTTGCAGCTAATACGCGGGGGGTACCCACATAGTACGCTTAGCGTACTGGATTGAGAACATATCGGGACTTCAGGAGTATACGTTGGGGTACGCTGGGTGTACATGTGGATTCAGAAAAACCCTAATATGGGTTGTTGCACCCTATAAATTCATTCTTAACTTTTAGACCTTGACTTATTTCAAGTCCCACATCCTTCAGAAAACCCTAAACATCCCTTTTAGCCTCCCATCCTACATTTTGAGCTTTTGAAGTAAAGTTGGTGTGTTTTGGTCCATTTTGAAGAAACTCTAGAAGGAGGTGAAGTTCATAGCTTGGTGGGATACTGGAGATACAGAACCTCTACCTGTTTTGCAAAGATTTTGAGGTATCAAGTTCTTATCTTGAACACTAGTGGCTTAGATCTCCTTTAGGGCCAATTTGTTATGTTTTTTTTGCCATGGTTGGATGTATGTTTGGACTAGGACGTCCCAAAAGGATTATTTTTCAAGATCTAGGTTTTCCCTACCCCCCTCATGCATAAAGGTGCCACCTTTATGAAGTTAAGAGTCTCATGCAAGCATTAAGTCATGTGTTAAGACCTTTTTGAGCTAAAGAGCTTTGTCCAGACTTGCATGAATGTAACATCCCAAGTACAGATATACTTCGAAAACCTTGATCTATTGAACTATTGTCCAATTTAGCCCTTATATTAAAAAGAGTAAAAAAATGAGTACGCGGGGTGTACCTGAGGTGTACGCTTAGCGTACTCATCAGCGTGCTTGTGACACGGAGACCACTTAGTATACAGGGCGTACCCGTGAGTACGCTGGGCGTACTAAACCCATAGTGCAACCCTAATTTGGGGTGAGTTCCCTATACAAGGGATATGATGGCCTCATTTTTGGCCACCATTCCCAGAGAGAAAACCTTAAGAGTGCCCTAACCTTCGTCCTAAAGCTTATGTGTGTGTGATTGAGCCTTGAGAGTGTTTGTGTGATTTTGAAGAGAAGAGGAGGTCTTGAAGAAGTAGGAGTTGAAGTCCAAGCCTCTAGATCGGAGCAAATCTGAGTGAGAACCTTCTTATTGAGCTATAAAGCTTCAAACTTTACCTTTCCTTTGTCATGAGCATGTTGTTTGAGTATATTAGGGTTTTGTCCCAAAAGATGGAGACTTTATGAGATAATGAACTCTAGAGACCTTGATCTCCCCCTTTTCAGTGTATTGTATGTAGTAGAGTCATAAAAATCCAATCTTGGGCATTAGGAGTGAGCCATGCATGAGTTATGAGCTACATAAGCAAAGGGAATGGGTGTTTTGAGTGTTTGTGAGCTAATCAGCCATGCAAAGGCTTAAAGTCAATGACTTTATGGACTAAGAGACATTAGGGAAGTCCAAATCTGAGATATGAGCCTATGTCTTAACTGATTAAGACCAAAAATGAGATGAGTGTGAAACTGGGTCGTATGTTGGGCGTAATCCCAGTACGCGCGACATAGGGGTCAAGCATCCCTGATGTCTGCATGGAAGCCGAGTACGCGCAACGTACTCCCTGCCGTTGACTTTTAGGGTTTGGTCAAATTATGGACTATTAAGCCTATGGAGGGGTAAAATGGTCTTTTCACCCTTATATGAGTGTAGAAGGGTTAGTGTAGTTATTGGGAGCCGATATTAATTAGAGATAATTATTATGTGTTAGGTTTAGGCTAGACCGGTAGGTAGAGTTCAAGATTTCCGAGTTTGAGGTTTCATTTGCTAGCTTACGAGGTGATTCTTCTCACTATACTTACCGTGCGTGGTAACTTTATGTGTGACCAGAGGGTCTTATGTGAATGAGCTGTGTTTTAAGATATCATGCTATATGTTTTGTGATATGCTTACCGTGTATTATATTGAGCTGTTGAGTTGAGGGACCGGAGGGTCGATCTGAGTTGTGGAACCGGAGGGTCCCACTGAGACACATTGACCGGAGGGTCTTATTGAGTTATAGCCTCGAGTGGCTGATGTGTTGTGTGTGGTATTTTGGGGAACTCACTAAGCTTTATGCTTACCGTGTTATGTGTTATGTGTTTTAGGTAGTTCCGAGGATCGCGGCAAGGCAACGTCATGATTGTACACACTGACGGGAGATTGTTTTTATGATTCTAGGATCGTGTTTTATTTGTTGAAATTTGAGACATATGTGATTTTGAGAATTACGAAACGAGTTTTATTGCGTTTGAAAATGAAAAAATTGTTAGAAAATTTACGTCGTTACAAATTGGTATCAGAGCCTTGGTTTGAGGGATTCAGATGCACCCTCTGGTGTGTTTGGACTCAAATTAAGGATTTGAGAAAGATTTTCAAAAGAGATAATTTTTTTCTAAAAATAAGAAAGAGTTTAAGAGAAGACGAGCCGGAGCAGTGTGTATAATCAGCCAGAGCCCGAGCGGTGATTTCCCAAAATACCCTTATTTTGTGTTACGAGATATTTTATGAGATATATTGTATGCTAGAGAATAGGCTAGGTAAATCATATGTTAGGACTAAAGTGGCCTGATTTGTGATGCCTTAGCTTAGGTATTTTTGCTATCAGTGAGTTGCTTTGAGTATGAGTATCTAGCAGGAGCGAGCTATTGAGAGGACTACTATGAGAGTAGCTTGTGAGGCATAGAGTACTTGTTATTGGGATTCGAGGAGGAGGACTTGGGGTGAACACTGATGCAGTGTGGATGGTAGTATTGGGCCCGTACTACTGGAAACACCGGATCAGTGAGCGGTCCAAGTAAGAATCCTCAGGATGCTAAGGAACAAGTAGGGGCGAGTGATCGAGTGTGAGTATGCTCGAGCGAGTCTTTGATAATTTTGTGTTGTGTTTTAGAGACATCATAGTGGGTACACGCCACAACTCTGGAGCCAGTAGGAGTAGTGATGAGGAGATACGGAGGATGATCCATGAGGAGGTGGATATAGCTATCCGTGAGATTCCAGAGATGTTTGGGTCTATCAAGACCACCTTAATACAGACGTTCGATGAGCAATACGCTGCTATCACTGAGGCTGTTGTTGCCGCGGCCACTGCAGCCGTCACCCCTGGTAGGCCTCAGGGAGGTGACTCGTTGCAGTTCCAAGATTTCAGCAACACGAAGCCACCATAGTTCGATGGGATGCAGGATCTGATTTTTACGATGAGGTGGATATCCAATATTGAGGGGTATTTTTACATGTGTTCATTCCTCGACCATTTAAGAGTTCGGTTTGCATTGAACCAGCTTCGCTTGGGAGCGAAGTACTGGTGGAAGTTTGTGATAGCTGGTTTTATCCCTGCATATCATGCTGCAGTGTCATGGGGGAGGTTTGTTCAGATGTTCCGAGACGAGTATGTTCCCCCAGTGGAGAGGGAACGTTTGACACGTGAGTTTCTGTCTCTCAAGCAGAAGACAAAATCAGTGACTGAGATTTCGAGGATGTTCCATGAGAGGGCGATGTTTTGCTCTAAACACATGTCCACTGAGCAGGCACGTGTGAGCCGATATCTAAGCATACTGAGGAAGGACATATGAGAGTTTGTGGCAAACTCGTCATATATGACATTGGCCGAGCTTCAGGCCAATGCCAGGAGGAAAGAGATTGAGCTTGAGTTGTAGACCAGGGAGGAGGAGGAGTCTCGTGGGAGGGATCGGAGACCAGTATAGTCTCAGCCGGTGACGAAGCGGGCCAAGCCCGCTGATTCTAGAGTTGGGGACCAGAAGGGCCACACTTGTGGCAAGTGCGGCAAGAGTCATAAGGGTTCTTGCCGTACGGGGATCTTCTACAAATACGGCAAGAAGGGGCACACGACGAAGGATTGCCCCAAGGGATTCTCGGTTTTCTTTCATTGCAAACAGACCGGCCACCAGAAGGCCGAGTGCCCTCAGCTCGTGCAAGGATCAGTCCTGGGATCTGCACCTACTTCCGTGCATGCTACTGAGATTCAGCCAACGAAGGCCGAGACACTGAAGGTTTGTGGGAGAGCCTTTCAGTTGACAGTGGAGGAGGTCCGCGCAACACCTAATGTTGTGGCTGGTACATGTTCTTATTGTATTCTTTTGAGATATTTTGTGCTTATATTGTGATTGTGTATAGGTGCTTTTCTTGTGAAATCTGTGCCTGCCTTGGTGTTACTTGACTCGGGTGCGAGTCGATCCTTTATATCTTTAGCATTAGTCGTCATATCAGTATCCGACAAGAGGAGTTGAGTCGACCTCTGAGAGTTTCCATAGCCGATGAGCATGTGCTATTTGAAACCGACATGATTCGTGGATGTTTTCTCGAGATTTTTGGAGTTGAGTTTCCGATAGATCTAGTATTGATTGCGATGAGGGATGTCTGTGTCATTGTGGGCATGGAATAGTTGAGTCGATTTGGAGCTATGATCGATTGTGAGTGTCAGCTGGTGACCATATGAGATCCTAGTGGGGGAGTGCTTACAGTATATGGCGAGGGTACCCGATCTGGGACGACATTTTGTTCGGCCGCCATAGCGAGACAAAGTCTACAGTAGGGATACATGGGATTTTTGGCATATGTCATGGATACGCGAGTTACTGCGGAGAGATCGAGTTCTATCTTCGAGGTTCCGATAGTGTGCGAGTTTCCACATGTTTTTCCTGAGGAGTTGCCGGGAGTGCCTCCCGAGAGGCAGGTAGAGTTTCGGATCGATTTAGTGCCGGGAGCGGCGCCTATTGCCAAGGCACCTTATTGCCTTGCGGCTCCAGAGATGCAGGAGTTATCCTCACAACTACATGAGCTGCTGGGAAAGGGTTTATCAGGCCAAGTAGTATTGGATTAGTGTCTAAGTCCATAACTATTTTGGTATGTACTTGACCCGATGGTGCATGGTCCTTTTGGGTTGCCTTCACCAAAGCAAATTGATAGGATGAATTATGGAGAGAAAGTATTAAATATGATTTATTAATATATTATGAGAATAATATATTAAAGGAGAAATCATATTGTTTAATTAATATTAGTCAAGAATTAATTAGTAATTAGTTTTGTGACTAAAAGAGATTAATTAAACTTAAGGGACTGGAATTGTAATTATAAGATAATTGCAATTTGGGCTATGGATTGCATTATATTAAGGGGTGGACGAATTCTATGGGGAAACCCATGAGAAATCGTCCAAGGCCTTAAGGAAAGGGGGTCCATGGGTTGCTTAGGGCTTAAGCATCCAAATTAGGGTTTCCTTGTTAGATAACCCTAATAGCCTCACTATATATAGACCCCTTAAGGACCAAAAACGTGGCTAAGCTTTGTTCTAGGGTTTCCACACGTTTTGGGCAGCCTCCATCCTCTTTCCTCTTCATCCTCTTGCTTATGGTGTTTGTGAACCATTAGAGGAGTGACATTTGTGACTCTAAGCTTTCTAAAGTCAATACAAGGAGGAATTGAGATTGTTATTGCTACATAACAATCAAGGTATGATCTAAACCCTAATTATATGTTATATTGATTATCATATGTTAGATCTAGGGTTTATAGTCTTGGATAACTTGCATGTACAATAGAGAAACCTAGATCCAAGCATTAGGGTTTGTATGAGCACATAGGATGTTGTTATGACCAAAACCCATCAAGTAGTTCGTCGTGGGGAGCCCCGAACCTTTTTGTCAAGAAAAAGGATGGTTCACACTGAATGTGCATTGATTACCGGGAGTTGAGCAAGTTGACGGTGAAGAACTGTTATCCACTTCCGAGGATCGATGATTTGTTCGATCAGTTGTAGGGGGTGTCTTGGTTTTCCAAGAACGATCTGAGGTCTGGGTATCATGAGATGAGTGTCTGCGAGGAGTGTCACACCCCGAAAACCGAAGGCGGAAAACATTTCCGGGGTTGACTACCACGTTGAGTATCAAATCCAATGCACATAGTAAGTAAAGTAAAGCAACCATTACATTACATAATAAAAGTTTTATAGTTGTTCAAAAGTAAAGTTTGTACAGTTGTGATACATAGTATATATAGACAAAATGAAACGGATCTTCATGTACTCCGTCTTCGAGCAAAAGGATCTTCGGGTACCTGTTCTAACGTCGACCTGAGAACACAAGCGGTTTGAAAATCAGCATAATGCTGGTGAGTTCATAAGCGGTTTTGTTTTATGAAAATGTATCGGTTTCCTTTCTGTATCTGAAATGTTATGTTCACCAAGAAAATACCATATTTTCTTAACGTTGGTTATTGTTTCACAAATGTAAAGTATAGTAAGTTTGTACACTGAAAATATGTTTATTCATGTGAAAATGTATAGTTGGTTATCTGACTGGTTGAACTGTTCTGTTTACTTATCATGTGTTACCAGGAAAGTCCCATACTTTCCTTATTGTATGTTACAAATTGTAAAAGATGTAATGTTATCCAGTTTGTTACTCTTTCTAGTTATGTAAATGTTACCCAGAAAAGCCCCATGCTTTCCTGCATGTATGTATCTAATGTAAACGATGTTAAAGATGTAAACGAAAAAAAAATGTAATCGTAATTAGGTTCTATGTTTTCCCCAGGAAAGTCCCGTACCTTCCTGAATGTTGGTTACAGTAAGTAAAAGATGTAAAAGATGTCAAAGATGTAAACGATATATAAAGTAATCCATTATTACTGTAAGTAAATCTCTGTTATCCTAATTGCGAGTTCCATAACCATACAATAGACTGAAACCTGTGGCAATAAGTAGTCCACATGTGGCAATAAGTCGTCCACATACTTATGACTTTCGTCACCCTTGAACCATTTCGGTTCGGCTGTAGCTAGCAGCTAGGTGTGGGGTAGTCAGCCCCGTATAGATCTATACACTCAAGTCACGCTCTCTAAATACCAGAGATTTTGGTTATGGGTGTAGTCGTCCACTCGCGTAATCTGGGTGGAGTGTTCTCCGAGGACGTGTCTCCAATCATACAGGAATAACAAATTTACTAGTAATAATATGATAGTCCTCCACTCGTATATGTGTGGGGAGTGTTACCGAGGACAAAACAGTGTACAGGTATTATGTTCAAACGTTTTAATGTCGTGCTTTTAACTGATAAAATGTGGAAAACCATTTGTGAAATACATGTAAAACATACTAGTTTAAAGACTTATTTCACAAATATATGTTACGTGATCTGTATGTTCAATCTGTTATCAGTTGTAATATCAGTTATAAAAGCATAATAATATGAAACACATATTTGAAAACATGTTTTGAGTACAAGAATTCCCTTGTACTTTGCTTGTGTTCCCCCCTGAAAACAGTGGAAAACAGTGAAAAAGGGTAGGGGTATGAACTCACCGGACTCGGAAACGTGTCGGTTTTGAATGCTAGACGTTGGTTCGGGGTTTGATTTCTCGCGATGATCCTATGTAAAATGATATAATGTCCATATATATACAACTAGAGATACATTCACTAATCATATGGGACATTACACTCCAATGAGGTTAAACACCTCAAAACGAGCGTTCGGAGTGACCCGGGTGACATCTTCGGACTTGTAATGGCACTAGGGACTTGGGACTTGAGTTTACTCCCCAAGAGTAAACATTTTAAAGAGTTTACAACCATAAAACACACACATACATGAGTTTACGGCCATAAACTCATGTGGGTGTGGTTTTGATGGTTTAAGGGCTCAAATGGACATAGGGGTTGCTAGAATGGATTATCTAAATTGCCTTGGAACACTTGGAATGAATTTAAATCATCCTGGCCGTAAACTCCTTAATCTTCATGAAAATGGTGTTAAATGTTGTTAAAACAAATCACATGTGATTAATAGGATTATTCCAAGACTTTACATGAGTTTTATGGGACATTTGAGAGGTGTTATGGAGTTTACGGCCCATGAGACCCTCCTCATGGCTGTAAACTCTTATATAGGGTCATACAAAGTGTTTCAAGGTCTAAAACTTGCATAGAAGGACTTCTAAAATTCATCTAAAGGCTTTAGGGGTGTTTAGTTTGCATTCTAACACCAAAAATCTTGGAGTTTACGGCCCAAGAACAAGCCTTGGCCGTAAACTCTTATAAATCCCACAAATGATGTGTTTTAGGCCCTTAAAGTATTTTTGGTTGGTCCCTTGATTTATTCCAAGGATTTTGGTGGTGTTGGATGGCTTTCTAACACCTTAGAATTGGATTTATGTCTAATTTTGGGGAGTTTACAGCCCAAGCACATACCTTGGCCGTAAACTCACATAAGTCTCCCAAAATTCATGTTTCAAGTGTCCAAATGTTTTAACCAAGGTCCTATAATTCATATCTAAGCCATAGAAGTGATTTGGAAGGGTTTTATGGCATGAAAAACCCCTTTTACATGAGTTTACGGCCTAAGCTTATGCTTTGGCCGTAAACTCCTTCAAATGGCTCAAAATCAAAGTTTCAAATGTTCTAAGTCCATATCTTGAAGTCCCATAGCCATATCTAAAGTCCAATTGAGTTTAGGAAGGAGTTTAAGGGCTTAAAACCCCATTTAATGGAGTTTACGGCCCAAGCTTGCTCCTTGGCCGTAAACTCAAGTTCTTGGTCCCAAAACTCAATTAATTCATCAATTTGAAGGCTAAAGGTGTTGAATAACATGTTAGGGAGGTTACCTTAAAGATTTGAAGCCTTAAACTTGAGATTTGGATCTTAATTCTAGCTTGAGGAGAGAGGTTGTAAGAGTTTAGTGAGAGATTGGCCAAAGGCTTCAAATGAAGTCTTAAACATGTTTATATAGTGTTTAAGTTTTGGACACGGTGGAATTCTACCCGATACCGGTGTTAGACGAGGCTTTTGGTCGTACCCGATTGAGTTACCGTAACCCGATACGGTAATTTCTAGAAATATTCCGATCACTAAAGTTGGGTGCTAAAATGATTTCTAAATGTATTAAGACACCCATTAAGTCATTTTAAATGTGTACTAAATAATGACTTAATTAAACGGAAGATCGGAAATCGAAATGGAAACGACGATTGGTTGCGCGAATTGTACTACGAAAAAGTTACAGTAAAATGATACGGAAATTTCGGGTTGTTACAAGGAGGATGTACAGAAGATGGCCTTCAGGACACGTTATGGGCACTATGAGTTCGTGGTGATGCCTTTCGGGCTCACCAACGCACCGATAATGTTCATGGACCTCATATACCGGGTGTGTAGGCCCATGTTGGATCGTTCAGTGATTGTGTTCATCGATGATATTTTGGTGTATTCGAGGTCTAGAGAGCAACATGAGGAGCACATGAGAGATATTTTGGGTGTACTGAGATTGGAGAGGCTCTATGCCAAGTTCTTCAAGTGTGATTTCTGGTTATGAGAGGTCCAGTTTCTGGGACACCTCATTAACCAGAATGGTATTTTGGTCGATCCGACCAAGATTGAGGTAGTTAAGAGGTGGGAGGTGTCGAGATCCCCCACCGAGATCAGGAGTTTTTTTGGACTGGCCGGATACCATCGGAGATTTATCAGAGATTTTTCCAACATTTCCGTCCCTCTCACCAGTTTGACTTGGAAGGGCGTCGCGTTTACTTGGGGTCCCGAGCAACAAACCTCATTTGAGAACCTTTGCCAGAGATTGTGCGAGGCTCCCATGTTGGCCCTTCCAGAGGGAATAGAGGATTTTATGGTTTATTGCGATGCATCTATTACCGGCATGGGTACGGTGCTGATGCAGAGAGGACATGTGATAACATACGCATCGAGGAAGTTGAAACCTCATGAGACGAGATATCCCACCCACGATCTGAAGCTGGGGGCAGTGGTATTTGCCCTCAAGATCTGGCATCACTATTTGTACGGGGTTCGGTGTACCATTTACACGGACCACAACAGTTTGTAGTATCTTATGGATCAGCCCAACCTTAACATGAGACAGAGGAGAAGGTTAGATGTGGTGAAAGATTATGACTACGAGATTCTTTATCATCTGGGCAAGGCTAATGTGGTAGCTGACACCCTGAGCCGTAGAGCAGAGAGTACCCCGATCCGAGACGTGTATATGAGGATGACAGTGATGACTCCAGTCTTAGATATCATTCGAGAGGCCCAGGTGGAGGCCGTGAGACTAGAGAATCGCAAGAGGGAGCGTGTGATTGGGCAGGTGTCCAAGTTTGTGACGGACAACAGAGGACTTATGACCTTCGTAGGAAGGATTTGGGTGTCCTTTACGGGTGGAGCTCGATGCATACTGATGGAGGAGGCGCATAGATCGGGATTCTTGATCCACCCTGGGGCCACTAAGATGTATTTGGAACTGAAAAGAGATTATTGGTAGCTTTGTATGAAGAGAGATGTTGCATGGGTAGTCGAGAGGTGCTTGACCTGTCGCTGGGTTAAGGCCGAGCACCAGCATCCCCATGGGAGGTTGCAACCATTGGAGGTTCCACAGTGGAAATGGGAACAAAAGTCTATGGATTTTATCACGAAGTTGCCGAGGACCACGCGCGATGTCTATGCGATTTGGTTGATTGTGGATCGATTGACGAAGAGCGCTCGCTTTCTTGCTATCAATGAGAGCTCTTCTGCTGAGTGGCTGGAATAGATATATGTGCGAGAGGTGGTAGCTTGGCATGGGGTGCCGACATCTATAATGTTTGATTAGGATTTACTTCCAGTTTTCTGGAAGAAGTTCCACGAGGAGTTGGGAACGCGATTGCATTTTAGCATAGCCTACCAACCGCAAAAAGACAGACAGAGTGAGAAGACGATTCATGTGACATCCCCAATTTCACGACCACAAAAGACCGATTTAGTTTATGCTTTTAAAATAAAACCAGAGTAATCTTTTAAAAGATGTTGCGGAATTTGTCCCCAAAACAAAACATGATAAAAATTTATCAAAACATATCTTTTATATATATATATATATGTATATATATATATGTGTGTGTGTGTGTGTACATTATATATCAAAAGCTCGGGATGTCCACATCGATACAGATCAAAAGCATAAACAGTATATTATAGACCTTACAACAGTTATTTACAACTACTGACCTATAATCCAAAATCCCTCGTCATCGTCCAAATTATGCTCGGGGTCCACTACCTGTAATATAAAAAGCTGAGTGGGTCAAGCTTGAGAGCCTGGTGAGCATATAAGGTTTTCAACCTACAAATAATAAATTTATTAATTTTATCAACTAACAATAAATTTACTAATTTCATCAACCAACAATAACCCTGATTGCCCGTTCCCATTATCTTCTCTTACGTCCCTAAACACCTATCATAAGGGACCTAGTCTAAGGATTTTCATCGGGGTGGACTTTACTGCTAAGGGGATTCCTCAGCCATGTATGTTTGTAAGGCAACCATGAGGGGGAAGGAGTACACCAGCGAACATATAGTTCACCAACATCTACAGGTTGCGAGCTTGCTAGCATTCAACTGGACTGTCTAGAAAGGTCAGTGGTCGTCATCTATACTCCGCTAGATGACTATAACAACAACAACAATAACAACATCGAGGCCTCTCATGTTTTACCCATGTTTTACCCAACATATTTGTAGATAAAAATACATATACAATTTAAAACTTGTATAAAACCAGGGGCAGAGCCAGAATTTTTGAATAACGGGGGCAAAGATATGATTATTATTGTTTGTTCGACGAATCGACGTTAATTACTCTATGATATTACTATTTATTTAAAGTTGTAATAATGTATTATTAAAACCTTCCATAATAGTATTTGAATACAATACAATTGTAGATCATAAAAATCTTCTTTTCGGTTATAAGAAGCCATACTGAAAGGCTTCTAGTCCATCTGTATTTGGTGTTGCTCTCCCGCCTTGATGTTTAGGGTTCGAGGGCCGTAGTGAACATAAGTGGAGTAAATTAAAAATTATTTTATTATATTTTTCGTTTTAAAAAAAGGGATATATACAGTAAAGTCCCGATATTTTCATCCAATTAACACGAAAGTCCCAAACTAATTTTTTATGACACAAAAGCCCGAATTACCGGCATTTATTGACCCGATTGACCTTTTCTGCCGGTGCATCCGGTTTACTTGGTGAAGTGGCACCAAATGCTTACATGGACCACTGATTTATTAAATGAGAGGCTTATGTGGAGTTGTCGACCTTACTTAAGCACCATACCGTCAATCCCCATGAACCCTAGCTTCGTATTTTTGAAAGGAAAAGATGAGAATGTCGTCTTCTTCATCTATTGGAAGCAAGGTTATGCGAAGGTTCAATCCCCCTCAAAGGACACATTGCGACTGTGGTGACTTAGTTGGAAGGTGGACTTCATGGAAGACAAGAAATCCTGGAAGAAGATTCATTGGATGCCTAAATTATAGGGTTTGTTGTTAATGTTGAAATTATTCATCTTTTAGTTTTTTTTCTTTCTTTAATCTTGGATTATCCAGGATTCGAGTAAAGATTGCAAATTCTTTGATTTGGTGGATCCTCCACTCCCTAATCAGTGGTACAAGGACTTGCTCTTACAATTGCACAATGGGTGGAATGGAGATGTTGTAGAACAAATGGAAGAAGCAGTAGTAGAAGTTGTTCCAACTCAAGTGCAAGGTGCAGGTGGTGTTGTTCCAAGGTGGTCAATGTTCTGGTTTATTTTGGGTTTATGTTTTGGTTGTATTTTAAGATAATGAATTAGGATATGTAGTCACTATGTACGATGTTGTTTCTTTTGCAATGTAATGAACATTTTACTTATGTTGTATTGAATTATGGTGAAATCAAAGTACCACAACTATGAACCACATATGAATAATAAAACTGTCAATAACCAAGGCTAACCTGCACAACCAAACTTGAAATAAAATATGACATTGATCAATTGTGACCATTGCTTAATGCCCTTGCTTAATTAGCAGTAATTGTTTACAAAATATGAACCAATATAAGTGGATATGTACCATCATTTACAAAATATGAACCACAAAGTGGTATGCAAAATATGAACCAAAAGATGGTATGCATCAGTTTACATAGTACCACCTTTTACAAAATATGAACCAAAAGATGATAACCCCTATCACTAATCTATAACTAATGCCTTATCTTCACACATTCCTATACCAAGAGGGTCAACCACCTTCTTTTTCAACTTCTGAAGAATGATCCTCTCTGAGGGTCTCCTTGTTCTTTGTTTCATATTATTCCCAAAATTCCCTTGTTGTACTGGATCATTCACTGGAACACCTTCTTCATCTTCTTCTTGTCCATCTCCACCTCCTTCCACTCCATCTCCTTGTCCATGTCCTCCTTCTTCTTCATTACCCTGTCCATCTCCTTCTAGTCCACCTTCAACATTGGCAGCCTAAAACAGAAAAAAAAATTAGTAAAAAACACTTAATCATATACATCAACACTAAATGAAACCTTACCACATATCCAAACTCTTCTAAATGAGCTTTTGTAATTCCAAGGCATCTCATAATGTCGACATCAGTGTAACCTGATTTCCTCAACTCTGTAATTTGTTGTGTAATGTAGTCCATATCTACCATATCCAGCCCATCTCCATCACTCGTCACATCTACATCCACCATCTCTTCAGAATTATATTCTTCATTGACCCTTTTTTGGGGTGGTACTGTATTTGAGGTTTCACCTCTTTCAAACCAGCTATGAAAGCCACCCCCACCTCTAGGTACCCTACCACCTCCTCTATTTCCCCTTGTCCCCCCTCTACCACGTCTTGTCCATTGGGTTAGACTAGGGTCCAATCTTGGCCTGCCTATTTTCTTATTGGGTTTAGGATCTGGTTCAACATGTGGATTTTTACAGGTTTTCTTGTTGTGCCCCTTTTGTTGACAGTTTTGACATTGGACAGTTCTGCCCTTTGAGGACACTTGAGAGAACTTGTCATCCCTCTCTGATACATGCCTTTTCCTTTTCACAGTAGGCCTGCCTGGCATCCTCCTCTCTAAGGGGGGTAAGGGCTTAATATAAGGAGCTTCTATCCATAAATTGCTGCCATTAACAGGTAGAATGTTATAACTATAACTTGAAATGTACATTGCCTTACCAAACCACTTGCTGATAAATGTCTTTGGATCTTGATGAGTTAACATGATAGATGCTTGGGCATGGACACATGGTATCCCTGATACATCCCAAAGTCTACATGCACAACTCCTTTTCTCTATGTTGACTCCATATGATTCAAGACCATTTCTAACTTCAAATTCATTTTGTCCACTAGGGTGTACCCTCTAAAACCTGCAAATAAAAGTTGTTACTAAATTAACATAAAAGTTATTAATAACTTAGCATAAATGTATACAAAACAAGGAGAACTTACTTCAAGTCCTCACCAAATGCTTCCATTTTCTTAATTGCAGATGGACACACATCTCCTTCCCATTTTTCAGCTAACTCCCTGAGGTTGTAAAACCTGTCCATCATATATAGCCTTATCTCTTCAAGCATGGTCAGTAGTGGCTTCTTCCTAGCATCAAGTAAACTGCATTGAAGCATTCTGCCATACCATTTTCTACAGCCTCACAGGCCAATCCAGTGGAAAAGAAAGCCCTGCACCATGTATTTGGCTCCCTTGCCATTAGATGTTCATAAGCACCTGGGCTAATCTGTCTAATCTCATCCATGTGATTCTTGAATTCACCCTCTACAGTTGATTTGGCAGCCTTCCAGAATAGGTTCCTTAACTGAATTCCACTATATACTTTTCTGAAGTTGGCATAGATATGTCGTGCACACTGTCTATGCTCAACATATGGTAACACCTCCTTTGTTGCCTCAAGAAGACCCTTATGTTGGTCTGAAATTACACACATGCCCCTTCCTGCATCCATTCCAAGGTCAACCTTTAACAACTGAAGGAACCACTTCCAGTTAAACTTATTCTCAATTTCAACTACAGCCCAAGCTATGGGAAAAACGTGATTGTTTGGGTCCCTACCTATGGCTGTTAATAATTGTCCCTTACACTGCCCTTTCAGAAAAGATCCATCGATCCCTACTAACCTTCTACAACCCATCTTCCACCCTTCTTTGATTGATTTGAAACATATGTACATCCTTTTGAAAATAGTTGTACCATCATTGTTGTCTTCGAAACAAATTTTAATGGTGCTGTCTGGATTGGATCTTAGCAATTCACCACCATAATCCCATACCCTTGCATAGTGATCACCTAATTTTCCCTCAATCATGGACATTGCCTTACATCTAGCCCTATAACTCCTTACCCATGAAATCTTAGTGTGAAATTTGTGTTGAACTTTTTCTTGGATTTCCTTAGGTTTCAAATTAGGTGTGCTAATAAGTTCTTTAAGGAATTGTCTAGCTAACCATGTTGGTCCCATAAGTTTTCCATTGTTAAAATTCTTGACACATGTATGATGTGGATACATTTTCTTTATCTGGAATGACTTTTCAGTGCTCATCCAAGAGGCTTTAACATAATAAGGGCAACCGAATTTCTCATGATCACTAGCACACACACAGTGTAGTCTAACACTATCACATTTATTAAACCTAATCTGATAACCTTTAGATATGGCATGATTTGTTAAACAGAGTTTAAGTTGCTGTGGAGATTCATACCTTTCTCCCTATTGAGGTTTCATTCTATTCCATTTCACATTTGGATCATGTGTGGAATATTTAAACTGAGCTTCAGTATCATTTTCCTCTTCATCCACAACTTCATCTACATTTTCTTCCTCCTCTTGTTCGTCATCCAAAGGTTCTTCTTCCACGGGTGCTTCATCATCTTCAACATTCTCGAATAATGGGATAATGAAGTCTTCATCTTCATCGTCAAGAGACAGTGAGTTCAAGAACCCATCTCTACATCTCCTACTCTGTTTCTTTAGAAGGTCTTCATCTAGTTCCACGTCGATCGTGTCAAAGTCCAACGCACCTTCCATCTTCAAGGCTCCAACTCGTATCTCCCTTGGACTCGAATTCGTATCTCCTTCACAGTAAAAACCCTAGAATTGTCGCAGTAGAAAGAGAGGTTTTTCCAGCTCGATTAACCCTTCTTCATTTAATGATGTCCTCGTCATCTTCCAAGTAAGCGTTAGTAGCCACATCATCTCGATTACCGGCTATTAAATGAGTTACCGGCAAAAAATGTCAATCAGGTCAATAAATGTCGGTAATTTGGGCTTTTATGTCAAAAAAAATTAGTTTGGGACTTTCGTGTCAATTGGATGAAAATATCGGAACTTTACTGTATATATCCCTAAAAAAAACCATTACACATTACATAAAAGTTAAATATCTAATAAGGAGTTAAAAATGACCTTTTTTTTTTTTTTTTTTTTTTTTTTTTTTTTTTTTAATTCTTGAATTTAGATTTAGAGAGCATATTAGATTTGGAGAGGGCAACAATCTGCTTAATTATGATATATGGAATTCAAGATAATAAAGGATCTAAAAAACAAAAGAATATACGGTGAATATATATTTTCAATATAATACTGATGATGCAAACCATAATTTAAATAATAAACCATAATTTAAATAATTTAAATAATTTGTTAAATGTTTTCTAGTTGTAATTTCTATTCTTTTTGTTAGATATATTATTGTTCTTCTATTAATCTCTTATGCAACGTTTATGTTAATTTTAGAAGGTATAATACATATGCGATTTAAAAGGAAAAATAGTTTATCCTAATTTTTTTAGGCATGATAGATTTGTTGGAACGTGATTAATTAAGGGCATACATTATTGGAATTCGTTATATAGTAAAACTTTTTAAATAGAATTTAACACTTCAAATATTATATTAAGGGTAAACTTTTTTAATAGAATTTAACACTTCAAATGTTATATTAAGGGTATGCATTTGGATTTTGGAGGGGGCAATAGGCTTTAGCCTTTAGGATCTTAGGTTATTCATGGTTGTTATGGTTCTTGAGAGTGCCTATTTGGTGGTCAAATAAAAAGTTGGTAGGGACAGAGCACCGGCATACCTTCCTATTCACTCCGCCACTGTATAAAACATGGCAAAAATGCAAAAATGGTCCCTATGGTTTGTCATTTTTTGTGGATATGATCCAAACCTTTTGAAAATTGGATTTTTGGTCCTTATTGAGAGGTTTGTATGTGGAACAGGTCCCTGGAGTTAACCACCGTTTGTTTTTGGCTGTTAAACCCCTCACATGCATTGCACACGAGGGCATAAATGTCTTTTTACTCAAGAGGAAACAATGGGCATAAATAATTTTGCACATCACAATTAAAAAGATTACGTGAACAATTTCTTCAACCCAACACTCAATCAGAACATCACTCAACCATAAATTAACAATGACAAAATGCACAATCCAAACAACCAACAACAATTGAACCCTTACAGTAAAAATTGATTGATTCTTTATGTCTGTTTGCATCTTCATTCCCAACCAAGAACAAATTGGTTCTGGTTCTCGTGTATACCTGCAACAAAACAAGAAGGAGCTTCATGGAATCCCCCTTTTCCTCATGACCACACAGCAACCCCAACACCACCAGTCGTCTCCCACAACTCCACCACCATCTTCCTTCCATTATTGTGACCGGAAAAGAAAGAGAAGAAACAACTGGATTAAACCTGTAACAACCCTCTCAACCCACCCTCGGCCTCCCTCATTGTCACAGAACACCACCAAGATCGACGAGACCCCCCTACTTCCATTCTTCTTTTTCTCTTCGGTCCAGCCAAGCACCACCGGTAGTGGCGGTTTTGTGGTGAACCATCGAGGAGGTACCCCTCCTCCTCCTGCTGAAAACCATCGCCCCAAAACACCCCTGATACTGTCGTTCTCCCTCCGTCTTTCCTCTTCATTTGCAATCGAAGAACCTCCACTTGAGGCGAGTGTAGGTTTGTCGGCGATCAAGAGGGCGATGACCCTCTTAAGTTTCTCGATGCTCCTAGTCGGCTCCATAGCATCAAACACCCCTAAAATCATCGTCAATCTGCCATGTTCCTTCCCCTCTCGTGATATGCTCGCCGATCGACCCGTTCGTTTTTTCATTCCCGATCAGACAATGATTAAGCCCACAAGGGTCGTCGGAGATCGACGCCCTTCCCTCCCCTCGTGATATCAGCCACCGCTGGAGCTTCCATCGATGAATTTGGTTCATCCCTCTCCCTTTGAGTAAAAATACATTTATGCCCTCGTGTGCAATGCACGTGAGGGGTTAAACAGCCAAAAACAAACGGTGGTTAACTCTAGGGACCTATTCCACACACAAACCTCTCAATAAGGACCAAAAATACAATTTTCAAAAGGTTTGGACCAAATCCACAAAAAATGACAAACCACAGGGATCATTTTTGCATTTTTATCATAAAACATCTATTTATCGGTCATTTCAAATAAACAATCAATATAATTACACATAACACGTATTTTATAGAAGTATTTTATAGAAAATATTTCATATCTATGTGTAAGATGAAAGTGACTATACACTCACTTGATACGATCGATGTATATATCTGACTTACTGAATAGTTTTCCACGATCATTTATTCTCTCTCAAAATTATATGTTATTGATATGGTAACGAATCTCCTATTTATACTTACTTTGGCTAAATAAATTATACATAAATTAAATATAACCATCATCGTCGTTTGACACCTACATATGCCACCCATCTCTCATTTTATTACTTGATTGGCTATTGAACATACTTATCCAAACCAGTATATGTCGTGTTATTATATCTCTATTCAATAAATTCACATCATACTAAGTTAACACGTTAAAAAAGTTGAGATTAAATGATAAATACGTACTTGTTTAATGGCCAATTTACTCACAAAATATCTTTGCTATGTATGGATATTTTGTCTTCATTAATATACATATCTCTCACATATATATATATATATATATATATATATATATATATATATATATATATATATATATATATATATATATATATATATATATATATATCACTACGAAAGATATATACATATTAATGTTTTAATGGAATAAATTCTTTTTCTCACTAAATCATATCTTATATAAAACTTCAAACATTTTTATAAATAACAAAACAACCAAAGTTATAAAAATATAGCTTATGAATTAGACGTAAACAAATTTCAAGTCACTAAAATAGTATGAATTAATAAATATTATTTTTGTGACTTATCGTTGTAAAGTATATTCGATAATTATCGTGGAAAAACAGGTGTAACACAAAAACATTACCCTTTTACTATTTCGATTCACTCTTCGATGTATTTAGACTAAATATATCTTATAACATATAATTTATAATTTTAGGTTCGTTATAACTTTCGTTAAGATTATTTATCCTAATTAATATTTGTATTTTTAACGTTTGTTTTAGCCATATTTATTAAGTTTTAATTTTTTTGTTATATACAAATATTATATACACATAATATTTGCCAAATGTCCACACACATAACATATACTCGAATAATTATCTTTTACGTATTCTTAAAAGGTAACAATCGTTGACCGACATAAATACAAATTTTATAATGATGTCAATCAAGAAATGCGGGCGTTACAATTATCTTCCGCTTAGGATGATTACGTCCCAGAATCATGCATCAGCAAACAGATGTGGATAGTGACTTCTCATGTCAATTTCTGTCTCCCAAGTGAGATTTGACCCATTCGTATGTTTCCATTGCACAAGCACTAAATCGGCATCTTGCGTCACAACTTCTTAGTATTTCGGTCAACGATTGCCTCTGGTTCTTCAATTAACCTCTTGCTTTCATCCAACCTTAATTTAGAAATCAGGATTATGTTGGGAACTTCTCCCGTGAACTTCCTCAAGTAACACACGTGGAAAGTGTTATGAATACCATCTAGTTCTTCTGGTAGTTCTAGCTTGTAAGCTTGATTCCCAATTCTCCGAAGAACTTTAAACGGTTCAATAAACCTTGGACTCAACTTTCCCCTTTTATCAAATCTTATAAGTCCCTTCCATGGTGAGACTTTAAGTAAAACCGAATCTCCAACTTCGAATGTTATGAGTTGTCTTTTCTTGTCAGCATAGCTCTTTTGACGATCTTGAGTTGCTAACATCCTTTCCCTAATCACTTTCAACTTTTCAGCAGTCTGATGGAGTATTTCAGGTCCCATAAACTGCTTTTCCCCAGCTTCCAGCCAACACGATGACGTTCAACACTTTTCTCCATACAAAGCTTGGTAAGGTGCCATCTTGATTCTTGAATGAAAACTATTATTATAGGAAAATTCTACTAGAGGTAAGTGTTCATCCCAGTTACCTTGGAATTCCAGGATACATGCTTGTAGCATATCCTCCAATGTTTCAATTGTTCGTTCACTCTGATCATCAGTTTGCGGATGGTAAGCTGTACTTAGACACAATTTCGTACCTAATTCCTCTTGTAGACTTCTCCAAAACCTTGATGTGAAACGACTATCACAATCTGACATAATCGTCAGGGGAACACCATGAATTCTCACTATCTCCTTCACATAAGCATTAGCAAGCTTTTCCATAGTCCACTTCTCATTGGCTACTATGAAATGTGCACTTTTTGTGAATCGATAAACGACAACCCAAATCATGTCGTGACCGCTCTTCGTTCTGGGCAGTTTAGTCACAAAATCCATGGTGATGTCTTCCTATTTACCCATGGGTATAGGTAAATGCTCTAAACTCCCATACGGTTTATGATGTTGTGCCTTAACTCTCACATATATCACACATTCAGACACATACATTGCAACATCGAGCTTCATCGTCGGCCACCAGTAGTAGGGTTTCAGATCCCTATACATTTTCGTGATACCGGGATGAATCGAGTACATGGTCTTGTGAGCTTCTTTCATCAGAAGATCTCTTAATCCTCCCATCTTAGGTACCCAAATCCTATCTTGAAATACCTTCAACCCTTGGTTGTTTGTACCAAACACTAACGTTTTGCCCAAACGTTCTTCCTTTCGATCATTTTTATATGAAGCCTCCTCCTGATCTTTCTTTATACTTTCCATAATTGTCGAGACAACATCAATTCTCAATGCTCTTGGCCTTTTCTTTTCAAGGTTTACCTTCCGACTGAGAGCATCAATGACAACATTTTCTTTATCAGGATGGTAAAGTATCTCACAGTCGTAGTCCTTGAGTAATTATATCTAGCATCGTTGCCTCATGTTTAATTCCATTTGATTAAAGAGATATTAGAGACTCTTATGATCAGTGAAAAGTTTGCACTTTGTGCCATAAATATAATGCCTGCATATCTTTAGAGCAAATACTACCGCGGCCAACTCCAAATCATGAGTGGGGTAGTTCTTTTCATGTTCTTTCAATTGCCTCGATGCATATGCTATCACTCTATCCCTTTGGGTCAAAACACAACCTAACCCAACTCCAGATGCATCGCTATAAACTGCGAAGTCATCAACTCCTTCAGGTAAAGAAAGAATCGGTGCTTCACACAATTTGTTCTTTTACTTCTCAAATGCTTCTTTATGCTTCTCACTCCAAGCATAAGTAGCTCCCTTGTGGGTCAAAGCTGTTAATGGAGCAGCTATTGAAGAAAAGCCTTGGATAAACCTTCGATAATATCCAGCTAATCCTAGAAAGCTTCGGATCTTCGTAGGACTCTTTGGTTGTTTCCACTTTGTTATAGCTTCAATCTTCGCCGGGTCAACCATTATCCCTTCTTGGTTAACCATCTGACCCAAAAATTGGACTTCTTGAATCCAAAATTCACATTTGGTGAACTTTGCATACAACTTCTCCTTTTTCAGAACTTCTAGCACTTGACGTAGATGCTTGTCTTGCTCCTGCTTGCTTTTTGAATAAATCAAAATATCATCTATGAACACTATCATGGATTTATCGAGGAATGATTTACAAACACTATTCATCAAATCCATGAAAGCTGTTGGAGCATTGGTTAGTCCAAACGACATAACCAAGAACTCATAGTGTCCATATCTTGTTCTGAACGCAGTCTTCTCAATATCCCGCTCTCTTACCTTAGCTAATGATATCCTGACCTAATATTGATCTTCGAGAAATAGCTCGAACCTTGCAACTGATCAAACATGTCATCAATCCTTGGCAACGGGTACTTGTTCTTTATTGTTGCCTTGTTCAGCTCTCTATAATCTATGCACGTTCTCATGCTCACATCTTTCTTCTTTACGAATAACACCAGAGCTCCTCAGGGTGATGAACTAGGTCTAATGAAACCGTTATCCAACAACTCCTGAAGTTGCATCATAAACTCCTTCATCTCTGTCGGTGCTAATCGATATGGGGCTTTTGCTATCGATGTTGTTCCTGGTTATAAGTCTATTCTAAACTTCACTTGTCTATTAGGGGGTAATCCAGGAAGATATTCGAGAAAAACTTCTAGATAGTCACACACCACTGGTATACTTTGCATATCCTTTTTCTCATTCTTAGCATCAATCACAAATGCCAAGTATGAAGTGAATCCTTTAGATAAACATTTTCTATCTTTCATTAGAGAAATGATTCTAGAATTTACTCTACGCTTATCTCCGTATACTATAAATGATTCTTTTCTAGGCGGGATTACCCTTAATATCTTTTTTTTTCACAGTATTTCGGCATCATTGGTGCTAAGCCAATCCATCCCCAGAACGATGTCGAAACCATTTAACTCGATGGGTAACAGCTTCTCTTGGAATTTGTTTCCATTCAGATTGATGACAATGTTCTTAATACAATCGCTAACAGGTATGAATTTGCCACTAGAAACTTCTACAATTAGGGCATCATCTAGATTTTCTATAGGCAATGCTAGTCTTTCACCAAATTTATGTGATATAATGGAGTAATTTGCTCCGGAATCAAACAACAAATTGGCAGGAAATCTATTTACAAGAAAGGTACTTGAAGCGACATCTGTGCCATCCTTTGCGGCTTCGAATGTCATTTGGAAAGCTCTGGCTTTTGGCTTTGGTGGGAGATTGGGCTTCGTTGCCTCTTTCTTCTTCGGACAGTCCTTCAAAATGTGCCCTTCTTCATTGCACCCATAACAGACTTTCTTAACAAAGGTGCATTCATTAGCATAATGCCCAGGCTTTCCACATTTGTAACAAGTGACTTCCTTTCTATATTTCCCAACACGTTTCTTTTTACACTTGTCACACCATTTTGCTTCGGATCCTCCTTCGAATTTTCTCGAACTATACTTCGAGAACTTATTCTTCTTGTTGGAACCTGAAGTTTCTTCAAACTTTCTCTTTTCGCCAACTTCAACCTTGCTGGCGACTCTCCCCTTAATCATATCTTCAAAAAACTTGGCAGCCTAGATAGCTGCCTCCAAAGTAAGTGCCTGACGCACTGGAACTGCATACTCCCATGGAAGTCCCTTTGCGTACCTGTCGATTTTTGTCAGGTCGTCTGGGACAATACGCAGAGCAAACTCCATTTTATCTATGAAGTTATCGGTGTATTCATCAATGGTCATACTTCCCTTCTTTAATGTCAGAAATTGATTTCCAACTCAAGCAAATTTTGGGCCAAGCAGTACTTGCGGTTGAAAGGTATCAAGAACTCTGCCCAAGTCAGTTGCAGTGGCTCAATAGGGCTTAGGGTCTTTCCTAGAGTGTTCCACCATCGAACAGCGCCACCTCTGAACTGTCATATTGCAAATATGGTTTGTAACTTGCCTTTGCAACCACATGTCATAAAGGCTAATTCCATCACCGAGATCCAATCCATTATTCAGATAGGATCTTCTTTTCCAGTGAAAGTTGACGGCTTGCAAGTCATAAAATCTTTGTACTTGCATCCATTTTTCTCGACTCCTTCCTCTTGATTATTCCTCCTATTCACAAGAGCTTCATTCTGAACAACATATCCACTGTAATTTCCCTCCTCCGACTGACCGTCATTTAATTCCGATTATTCAACAGGCATTAAAGATTCACTCCTGTTATTCAGTAACAATTGTCTCATTTCCTCCCTTTGCTCAGCCATCATGGCTTGAATCGTGGCTTGCACTTCATTCATTGTGATTGGTTCTGGTGCAGCTTCTACTATAGGCACCTGTTCCACCACTTGGGGTTGAGGTTGGTGATTTCTGTTTGAATTTCCAGCTCCACTTCGAGTTTTCGCCGTTATGATCTATACACCAAATTAGGCGAATTTAGATCCTTATTACTCCGAAACGTTTACATGCTAGTTCTAATATTGTAGTCGTACACTTAGAATCCTAAACACATAAGGTTTCCAGATCCGGTCGACAACAGACCATAGATCCGAACAAATAATGGCATATATGGAAAACATATAGAATTTAGCACATAAAAGCATTTCAGGCATCTTTCCTAAAATATACTAGTGCTCATGTCTAAACTATGACAGCCACTCATCTCACGATCATCACTTAGCATTATAAGTTTAAGTCTAGAAATACTACAAAGTCCTAGTTCGCTTAAACTAATGTTCTGATACCAACTGTGACATCCCCAATTTCACGGCAAGAAAAGACCGATTTAGTTTATGCTTTCAAAATAAAATCAGAGTAATCTTTTAGAAGACGTTGTGGAATTTATCCCCAAAAACTTATATATATATATATATATATATATATATATATATATATATATATAATATATATATATATATATATATATATATATATATATATATATATATATATATATATTCATTATATATCAAAACCTCGGGTTGTCCACATCGATACAGACCAAAAGCATAAACAATATATTATAGACATTACAACAATTATTTATAACTACTGACCTATAATCCAAAATCCATCGTCATCGTCCAAATTATGCTCAGGGTCCACTACTTGTACTATAAAAAGCAGAGTGGGTTAGACTTGGGAGCCTGATGAGCATGTAGGGTTTTCAACCCACAAATAATAAATTTAATAATTTCATCAACCAACAATAAATTTACTAATTTCATCAACCAATAATAACCCTGATTACCTGTTCCCATTATCCTCACTTTACGTCCCTAAACACCTATCATAAGGGACCTAGTCTTAGGATTTTCATTGGGGTGGACTTTACTGCTAAGCGGATTCATTAGTCATATATGTCCGTAAGGCAACCATGAGGGGGATGGAATACACCAACGAATATGTAGTTCACCAACACCTCCATGTTGCGATCTTGCTAGCGTTCCACTGGACTGTCTAGAAAGGTCCGTGGTCGTCATCTATACTCCGCTAGATGACTATAACAACAACAGTAACAACTTCGATGTTTCTCATCATCTTAACACACATCAACTATTTCGTCTACCCATGTTTTACCCAGCATATTTATAGATAAAAATACATATACAATTTAAAACTTGTATAAAACATCTATTCAACACTCATCTCAAATAAACAATAAATATAATTACACAACACGTATTTTATAAAAAATATTTCATAACTATATGTAAGATGAAAGTGACTATACACTCACTTGATACGATTGAGGTATATGTCTGACATACGGAGTGGTTGAATAGTTTTCTACGATCCTTTATTCTCTCTCAAAATTATATGTTATTGATATGGTAATGAATCTTCTATTTATACTTACTTTGGCTAAATAAATTATACATAAATTAAATATAACCATCTTCATTTTTTGACACCTACACATGCCACCCATCTCTCATTTTATTACTTGATTGGCTATTGAACGTACTTATCCAAACCAATATTTGTACGTGTTATTCATATTTATATTCAACTAGGTGTAAAAACCATGTGTTACATGGGTTTAATTAAAAAAAAAACAAATATAAATTTTAATAATTTGAAAAGTTTGAATTTATAAGAAAAATAAGAAAAATTTGAATTATTAAAATTAATAAGACTTTAATGTATTGAATACATTACATACATAAATTCTTTTTAATAAGTACTTTACATATATATTACCTTACACATTAAATGTGAAATTTTAATTTAATAAAATAAAAAATACAATAAAATGATAAGTGGAAAATAAAAAATTTAAAAAATCTAGAAAATACCATGTGTCCAAATGAATGAGAAGAGGACATGTGACAAAAAAACCTTCATATTCATTATAATAGATAAATTCACATCATACTAAGTTACCACGTGTACATTAAATAAGTTGAGGTTAAATGATAAACACATACTTGTTTAATGATCAATTTACTCATCTTCATTAATAAACATCTCTCACACACACATATATATATATATATATATATATATATATATATATATATATATATATATATATATATATATATATATATATATATATATATATATATATCACTACGTAAGATATATACATATTAATGTTTTAATGGAATAAATTCTTTTTCTCACTAAATCGTATCTTATATAAAACTTCAAACATTTTTATAAATAACAAAACAATCAAAGTTATAAAACTATAGCTTATGAATTAGACGTAAACAAATTTCAAGTCACTAAAATAGTATGAATTAATAAATATTATTTTGTGACTTATCTATCTTATCATCGTAAATTATATTTGATAATAATCGTGGAAAAATAGGTGTAACATAAAAACTTTACTTTTTTACTATTTCGGTTCACACTTGAATGTATTTTGATTAAATATATCTTATAAGATATAATTTATAATTCTAGGTTCGTTACAACCTTGGTTAACATTATTTATCCTAAATAATATTTTTATTTTTAACGTTTGTTTTAGCCATATTTATTAAGTTTTAATTTTTTTGTAATATACAAATATTATATGCACATAATATTTGCCAAATGTCCACGCACATAACATATACTCGAATAATTATATTTTACGTATTCTTAAAAGGTTACAATCGTCGACCGACGTAAATACAAATTTTATAATGATGCCAAGCAAGAAACTCGGGTGTTATAATTCAGACGTTCGAGGACATGCTTCAAGCATTTGTTATGGACTGCGGTGGAAGTTGGGACACATACCTATCCTTGACTGAGTTTTCTAACAACAATAACCACCATTCTAGTATCGACATGCCTCATTTTGAGCTTCTTTATGGGAGGAGGTTTCGGACCCCCATCTGTTGGGGAGAGGTAGGGCAGCGAGTGATGGGTGACACTGAGATAGTGCTCAAGACGATTGAGTAAATTTAGAAGGTTAGATAGAGATTACTGACGACTCAAAGTCGCCAGAAGAATTATGCGAACAGGCGACGATTCGAACTTGAGTTTCAGGTTGGAGATTTTGTTCTCCTGAGGGTATCCCCGTGGAAAGGGGTAATACGATTCAGAAAGAGGGGCAAGCTGGGGCCACGATACATTGGTCCTTTCAGGGTGACCGCTAGAGTGGGTAAGGTAGCGTACCGCTTAGACCTACCTGTGGAGTTGAGCTAGATCCATAACACCTTCCGTGTGTCCCAGTTGGGGGAGTGTGTGGCCGATGAGACGACAGTGGTACCACTAAAGGACATTCAGGTGGATGCAAGCCTGAATTATATTGAGAGACCGATCGCGATTATGGAATGAAAGGTGAAGGTTTTGAGGAACAAAGAGGTGCCCTTGGTTCAGGTTCAGTGGCAACATCGGAAAGAGTCCGAGATGACTCGGGAGCCGGAGAATAGGCTAGGTAAATCATATGCTACGACCAGGGTGGCTTGATTTATGATGCCTTAGCCTAGGGATCTCTGCTATTAGTGAGTTGCTTTGAGTATGATTATCTAGCAGGAGCGAGCCATTGAGACGACTACTGTGAGAGTAGCTTGTGAGGCATAGATTATTTGTTATTGGGATCCAAGGAGGAGGACTTGCGGTGAACACCGATGCGGTGTGGACGGTAGTATTGGGCCCGTACTATTGTAAACACCAGATTAGTGAGCTGTCAAAGTAAGAACCCTTAGGATGCTAAGGAACAAGTAGGGGCGAGTGATCGAGTGTGAGTATGCTCGAGCGAGTCTCTGATAATTTTGTGTTGTGTTTCAGAGACATCATGGTGGGTACATACCACAACCCTGGAGCCAGTGGGAGTAGTGATGAGGAGATACGGAGGATGATCCCAGGTATTAATTTCTTTTGATGTAAGATCTTTTGATTTCAAGGTCTACTCGACGAGTTGGTTGCCCGACTCGTCGAGTAGCTGCGGGTTGGTCCACGTGTTTAAGTGACCTACTCGCCGAGTCCAAGGAGGGACTCAACGAGTTGGAGCTGGAGGATGAAACTCTAATTTCAGGGGTTTTGAACCCTATTTAAAGGGTCATTGGCCTCCCCAGCCTCCCCTCTACAGCCCCTTGTCATTCCAAAACCCTAATTCGTGTGTGTGTGCTTCCTTGGTGTGTTTAAGCTTGAAGAAGGATTTCGGTGAGAAACTCTTGGGGAAAACAAGTGATTAGCAACAAGGAACTCGTGGGGAATCAGAGATCTACTTAAGTGGGCACCCTTTTAAAGGTATTAAGCTTTTACCTTAGCTCATTTCTTCCTATCTCTCTTTTGGATGGTTTTTAGGAAGCTTTTCTTGTGTTTGAGCTAAGACCTGAAGTTGCAACTTTAGACCTAAACTCTTTTTGTTCTCTATGTCCATAAAGTTGCTAGCTTCGGCAAGTATGAACCTCCCCTCAAGTGTAAGAGTTCTTTGCAAGCTTAGTTTTGTCATTTTAAGGCTTTAGAGCTTTGCATGTGCGTAAAGTTTGCAACTGTACGTGATAAGCATGCCTTGGGAAGCTGGATCTGCAATATGGAACCTTTGCATTGCTTAAAAAGCATCTGTATGGATGAAGGAATGAAGGGAATCGGCGAGTGGCATGGTCAACTCGACGAGTCCGATGAAGATTGTCGTGGGCTCGACGAATCGGATGAGTGACTCGACGAGTCGGTTAGGGTTTTTCCCAACTTTTGGACATGTATGAACTTGGCGAGTTGCAGGGAAAACTCGACGAGTCGGCCAAGGAGTTTATGGCCGCAAACCTTAGGATCTCGATGAGTCACTCTTGTGACTCGACGAGTTGGCGAGTTATGCAAGGAACTCGGCGAGTAGCTGAGGGTACTCGATGAGTTGAGGTCAACATGGACTATTGACCTTGACAGTTGACTTTGACTTTGACCAAGGTTTGACCAGTTGACTTATGGGGACGTTTTGGGAGGTTGGAAATGTACAAGTATGGTTTTGCAATGAATATAGGTGGTGGAGTTTGTGACGGTGATCCGAGAGTTTGAGCTTATCTTACGAGTCGGCAGTTGCGAGGTGAGTTATCCTCACTATATCAACAAGGTCTATGGCACCAAGGCCGGCCCTTTATGATTGTATCCAAATTGTGGCATGATATGTTTATTGGTTTACATACTGGTAGTTAGGATGGTGATATGCTTTTGCTTAGTGACCTGGTTAGGTCAGTGTCCTGGTGATAGAATGATGTTCTGTTAGTGACTGGTTAGGTCCGTATCTCAGTTTTTGGGATATTTCTATGATTAGTGATCTGTTAGATCGGTTTGACTGTTATATGATATGAGCTACCATATGATATTTATGTGAAATTGTTTGTTTGATTGGGGGTTGGGTTGAGGCAGTCCCACTTTTGCGGTAGGCCAACATACCTGACAAGAGGTCCGGATAGACTGTAGGCCCTTCGAGGCGGTCCAATCATGCCGAAGGCTCGGGAGCGGTCCAGATAGGCTGTAGGCCCTGCAAGGCGGCCTAATCAGGCTGAAGACTCATTATGCATGATGTCCTGTATTTGTTGATATGATATGATTATGGATATGTAAAGATAGTATTTTGGGGGTAGCTTACTAAGCTTTCGGGCTTACAGTTTCAGTTTGTTGTTTCAGGTACTTCTGGTGATCGAGGGAAGGCGAAGACATGATTGTATTGCTCCTCCTGTTGCTATGTTTTATGATTGTAAACTGGGATACTGTGATGATTATTATTTTGAAAACAAATTGTATAATGATTAAATGGTTTTTAAGTGTGTTAAAAAAGTTTTTATTTGGCATGATTTTATGGGTGTTACAAGTAGGTATCAGAGCCTTGGTTTGAGTGAATTGGAGGAACATTCGTGCGAATCCAGTCTCAAATCGAGGAAAGATTTTTCAAAATGGTTTTAAATGGTTTTCAAAATAAGTAAAGGATGATGCATGGTGTACGATCAACTGGAGCCAGTAAGTAAACCCAAAAATACCATATAGTTATTTGATTATGTGATATGTTAGGACATCATGATAGTACTAGGCTAGGGATTCTCAGGAATTGCATGATAGAATTGCCTGATTACATGATGCCTGCTAGCCTAGGATTTTCTTATGTGAGATTGACATCATTACTGTGGTTTCTTGTGTATGTATCACGACTATACATAACTAAGATCTTATAGCCTGAGAATGTTGATTTGGCCTTATGTTCTATTCTTATTGATTAGGGCTTAGGGTAGGATCCGATATTCGAAAGTCTATAGGGTCAAGCGTTATGTATGGTTAGCATACACTAGTGCTGCAGGGGTTGGTAGAAGTCTCATGAATGAGTGAGGTTGAGCAGCTAATATATGCTTTTGTATTGTTAGGGTGTTGTGATGATACTTGAAACAAATATGGGTAGGTGTGGAAGGCAGTATGGGCACATACTACTGAAAGCACATGAACCATACGCATAGCAAGAAAGTCACGAACCCTAGGGTTTAGTCGGGAATTGGTTCCCAGTTATTATGCATATTGTTTGATGTCTTCATGTTATATTTTCAGTATGGTGGTTACGAGGTGTTTTGTGGATGCATCCGGATCGGGATTAGGGCAGGGCGATTAGGAGGCCTCAGCAACACCTGAGGTCATCGGTTAGGAGGGGCCAGTGTTGACGGAGGATCGAGTCAAGGAGATCATTCGCGAGGAGGTGGTCGAGGTTGTCCAGGGTCAGATTCCGGAGTTTTTCGGGTCTATCGATGAGAGATACACAAACCATGCGGAGATACCTGCCGCTGCACTTGCATCGGTTGTATCAGCGGTAGGGGAGGAGTAGGAGCCACTTGGGGCATCCAGTAAGGGACTTCGATAACACAAAGCCCCCTACTTTTTATGGAACACAAGACCCCATCAAGGCTATGAGGTGGATTTCTGATGTGGAGGGGTGTTTCTTTACTTGCTCATGTCCTACTGACCAGAAGGTCAAATGTAATATGCACCTGCTAAGGTCTGGGGCCAAGGACTGGTGGAGATTGACGACCGAGTCGTACACTGATGATCAGAGAGCTACTATTACTTGGGAGCAATTCAAGGATATGTTCCATGCCCGATACATTCAATGGGTTGAGCGAGAACGATCTTCACATGAGTTTTTGAGTTTGAGATAGGATGGGGAGTCGGTGTCGGAGATCACTCGCATGTTCACCGAGAAGGCGATGTTCTGCCTAGAGTTTGCTTCTGAGCAGGATCAGATGACTCATTATCTGGACAGGCTGAAGACGGACATCTGTCAGTTTGTTTCCACACATCGATGTGATACTCTTCTGGATCTACAGGAGCCCGCTAGGTGTCGTGAGTTGGAGATTGAGCTGCAATTGAAGGAGGAGAGTCAGGCCCCGTCACAGTCTCAGCCGGCGCCGAAGCGGCCTAAGGCCGCTGATTCTAGGATCGGGGGTCAACAGAGCCTGCAGAAAGTGCGGCAAGAGTCATTTTGGGGTTTTTCGAGCGGGTAGTGGGTGCCACAAGTGTGGCAAGGAGGGGAACTATGCTAGGGACTGTTGTCAGTCTGCCCCTGTATCGGATATGAGGATATGCTATCATTGTCATCAGGTTGGTCACATGAAGACCAACTGTCCACAACTTGCAGCCAGGCCGACACAGGTTCTAGCACCAACTACATTGAGGATTGGGGATAGGAGGCCAGTTAAGATGGAACCTCCGAAGGCTCAAGGGCGTGCTTTCCAGCTTACTTCTGAGGAGGCCAGGGCAGCACCGAATGTGGTTGCTGGTATGTTTCTATCCTTTGTCTCATTTACTATATCTATGTTATGCTTATCTGTTGTACCTGTGTTTAGGTACGTTTTTAGTGAAATCCTTGCCTGCTTTGGTTTTATTTGACTCAGGGGTGAGTCAGTCTTTCGTATCTCAGTCATTTAGTAGGAAGTTTAGTGTGCCAATAGGCAAGCTAGAGTGTCTATTGCGAGTCTCTATCGCCAACAAACACAAAGTTTCTACTTCTTCGGTCTACCGAGGATGCGAGTTGGAGATCTTCAGAGTGTCCTTTCCGATAGATTTGATTTCGATTCCCATGGGGGATGTATGCATGATTGTAGAGATGGATTGGCTTATTCGATTTGGTTCCATGATAGATTGCGAGGGCCAACGAGTGGTAGTTCGAACCCCAAGTGGGGGAGAACTGATTTTATATGGCGAGCGCACCAGAGTGGGATTAGGGTTCTGTTCAGCTGCCAGGGCTCGACAGTATATTCAACATAGGTGTGTGGATTATTTGGCGTATGTGGTGGATACACGATCCAGGGATCAGATTTTAGTTTCAAATGTTCTAGTAGTTAGGGAGTTTACTGATGTGTTTCCGGGGGAGTTGCCAGGGATATCTCTAAAGAGGCAGGTCGATTTCCGGATCGACCTAGTACCGGGTGTGGCTCCTATCGCCAAGGTGCCGTACCGGTTGGTGCCACCCGAGATGCAAGAGCTGCTAGGCAAGAATTTTATTCGACCTAGCAGTTCTCCATGGGGAGCACCGATCCTCTTCGTCAGGAAGAAGGACGGTTCGCACCGGATGTGGATAGATTATAGGGAGTTGAACAATTTGACGGTGAAGAACCATTATCCACTCCCGATGATAGATGTTCTCTTTGATCAGGTTCAGGGTGCATCCTGGTTCTCCAAGATAGAGTTGAGGTCGGGGTATCATCAGGTCCGAGTCAGAGAGGAGGACATGGAGTATACCGCGTTTCAGACTCGTTATGGTCATTACGAGTTCGTGGTGATGCCATTTAGGCTCACCAACGCGCCAACATTATTCATGGACCAGATGAATTAGGTTTGTAGACCGATGCTTGATTGCTCGGTCATAGTGTATATTGATGATATCTTGGTATATTACTCTAGAGCAGCATGATGAGCACCTCAGGGAGTTATTGGGAGTTCTGAGATGAGAACGGATATATGCTAAGTTCTCGAAGTGTGAGTTTTGGTTACGAGAGGTCCAGTTTCTCGGGCATCTCGTTAACCAAGAGGGGATTTTGGTCGACCCGGCCAAAATCGAGGCAGTCATGCAATGGGCGGTGCCAAGATCTCCCTCATATATCAGGAGTTTTATAGGATTAGTAGGGTACTACCAGAGATTCATTCGAGATTTCTGCAAGATTGCAGTACCCTTCACTCGTCTGACGAGGAAGGGGCTGGATTTCCAGTGGGTCTCTGAGCAGCAGAGGGATTTTAAGACCTTCTGTCAGTAGTTGTGCGAGGCTCCACTCTTGACACTTCTGGAGGGAGTGGAGGATTTTGTGGTGTTCTGTGATGCATCCATCACAGGTTTGGGCGCGGTCCTCATGGAGAGAGGATTGGTGATAGCCTACGCATCGCGGGAGCTGAAGCTGCATGAGACGAGATATCCTACTCATAATTTAGAGTTAGGAGCCGTGGTGTTTACTCTCAAGATATGGAGACATTATCTGTATGGGGTCCGTTGTACCATATACATGGATCACAAGAGCTTGAGACACAACATGGCTCAGCTGAACCTAAACATGAGGCAGCGCAGGTGGCTGGATGTAGTCATGGACTATGATTGTGATATCCTTTACCACCCTGGTAAGGCGAATGTGGTGGCAGACGGTTTGAGCCGCAAGTTCACTGGGTCTTCCACCCCAGCAATATGTATGAGGATAGTGGTGGATTCTCAGCTGGTGAGCTTGATAAGGGATGCTCAGGTTGAGGGGATACGACTAGAGAAATAGAAGTTAGAGAGGATTAAGGGAAAGAACACTCAGTTTGTGCGGGATAACTGGGGATTATTGACCCGATGCGGTCGGGTATGCATTCCGATGTCAGGTGGGGTCAGAAAGACAATCATGGAGGAGGCTCATAAGTCTCACTTCTCTATTCACCCGGGGCCACCAAGATGTATAAAGACATGAGTTTGAGTAACTGGTGGCCATGTATGAAGCGAGAAATCGCTTGGTATGTCAACAGGTGCTTGACCTGTAGGATGGTCAAGGCCGAGTATCAGATGTCGCATGGTATGTTGCAACCTCTAGAGATTTCCATGTTGAAATAGGAACAGATCGAGATGGACTTCATTACCAAGTTGCCGACAACGACGAATGGATTTGATGCTATATGGGTTATCGTGGATCGATTGACCAAGAGTGCTCATTTCTTGGCATTATGGGAGAGTTCTTCGGCCGAGAAGTTGGTCGACATGTATGTCCACGAGATCGTCGCTCGCCATAGGGTTTCGGTCTCCATTGTCTCCGAACGGGATGCTAGATTTACCTCCCATTTCTGGTAGAAGTTCCACGAGGAAATGGGCACATGATTACACTTTATTACATCATTTCATCTATAGACCGACGGTCAGAGTGAGCGGACCATTCAGACCCTCGAGGATATGTTGAGGGTGTGTGTCATTGACTTCAGTGGGAGCTGGGATTCCCACTTACCCCTTGTGGAGTTCGTGTAACGACGAAAAATTTCAACAAATTTTAACTTTTCAAAACAACCCGTTTTAATAATGTTATTACAAAAAGGTTTTCAGTACATTTATTATCAGAGTATTCCCAGAACCATAACAGAAAACATAAACACGAGGAGCGGTACGATCACGCCTTTGCCTTGCCACGGTCTCTTGAAGAACCTGAAAAACATTAAACCACAACTGTAAGCCCGAAAGCTTAGTGAGATACCCCCAAAATACCAACCACATATACAATACACATAACATGTTATATCACAACAAATCACAGAACAGTCATGCATATCGGGTCTACTAAGTGACTGGTCCACCTTCCGAGTCTAGTCATGTCCCTTGAGTCTACAGTGTGGTTGGTCCACCCGCACCGGGCCTTCAACTCACCTGGTCCACTCTCTGAGTCTACATTATGAATGGTCCGCCCGCATCGGGCCTTCAGTCGGCCTGGTCCACTCTCCGAGCCTCGGCACGTCTGGTCCGCCCTCGTGGGGCCTATAGTCTATTCGGACCGCTCGCTGGGCCTTCGGAATAACCGGTCCGCCCTAGGTATGTTGGCCTACAGCACAAAGCAGGTCCCGCCTCAACCCAACGCCAGTCAAACAATCATGTGCACATAAACATACAATCATATAACAATTCACATTCAATCAAACCGATCTAGTAGATCACATAACACGACATACTCTAAGCAGGATACCGACCTAACCGGTCACTAGCATAACATCACCCTATATACCAGGATACCGACCTTAACCAGGTCTCCAAAAAATACCATCCTAACTTCTAGGATACAAACATAGTAAAACAACAACATAACAACAATACCCGGATTACAATCCGATAAAGGGCCGACCTTGGTGCCTTAGACCCTGTTGATATAGTGAGGATAACTCACCTTGCAACTGCTGACTAAAAAGATACGATCACGCTGCTCCAATCTCCGACATGAACTCCAACCTTGATAAGCCGAAAGACTAAACCTAATAAATACCCCAAAATACCAAAATGCCCTTAGAAGTCAACTGGTCAACTCTTGATCAAAGTCAAAGTCAAAGTCAACCTTCTGGCTGACTCTACTCGCCGAGTCAGCCCGCTGACTCGCCGAGTCCCCCAACACTGAAAGGACCCATCTCAACTCACTGAGTCATCCCTTGACTCACCGATTCTTAGAAGTCAACTGGTCAACTCGCCGAGTCCCCCAACACTCCTTCCCACCTTCAAGCAACTCGCCGAGTACACCCTTGTGACTCGCCGAGTACCACTAACTCTTAACCCATACAGAAGCCTTCCAGGCCATGCAGTCGATCCAAAACGTAGATCTACCCTTCTACAACCCAAGCATCACGTAAAGTGGCAAAATTTACGTTAATCAAAAGAGATCTAGGCATTTTACACTCTAGGGCTAGGGTTTGGGACAAGATGACTTCACCAAACACTTAAGAATAGGGACTTTAATGCACCCTAGACCTTCTCCATTCCAGATTTGAGGTAGCAACCTCAGATCTAACCTTCAAACTCTAAATACCACAAGCTAAACTTTCCACACACTCCACGATGATGAATCTAGATGAATAACAGCCCAAGAAACAAAGTAATACCTCAAAAGGAAGCCCCAACAGAAGAGAAATCTGATTCTTAGCAAAGCCCCTTGCTCCAAGCCTCCTATCTCTCCAAGATCTCCTCCAAAATCTCTTCTCCAAGGTTTCATTGCCCTCAATTCACTCACAAACACACCTTAGGGTTTTTATGGACTTCAAGAGAGGGGTAAAGAGGCTGGGGAGAGGGTATAATGTCCTTTATATAGAGCTCATCCCCCGAAATTAGGGTTTTCTTCATTCAGCGCCTACTCGCCGAGTTGGCCACTTAACACGCGACCTGAGTCGTGACCCTACTCGCCGAGTCCACCCATGGACTCGTTGAGTTGCCCTTTCATATTTACACTTTGAACCTTGAACTTGCACTCTTGGACTCGGGATGTTACAATTCTCCCCCGCTTAAATTAGGCTTCATCCTCGAAGCCTACGGCACCACAACTTCAGAACTACTCTCGCAATGCACCTCCTGGCATTAACCAGACCAGATTCCTCTAAACACAGCCTTCGAAACCCGAAATCCAACTTTCTCTCTTCTTGCAGTGTTCTGACCCCCGCTTCAAGCCGGCCACCGGCCCCATCCTCTGATAACCACACCTAACCACCGAGTACCACTCCCTGATACTTCGCTCGCTCCAAGTCACAACAATCATTTGGCTCATATGAGCGAGAAATAATTCCCCAAACCACTAGAATCCCGGTCTGAATTCAACATTACCCACTCCATGCTAACAGGATGATACATCCCTTAATCTCATAGCAACTCTCATGAGTTACCCTCCGCAATCTCATACCCATGCTGAACTGGCTCTAGCACCCTCGGGTTGGAAAACCCGATACACTGACGATACCTCTAAACATCCCCCCAGGATGAATTACCACTACATACACAATTTCTTAACCGAAATCGAGCTGGGAATCCAAGAATCCATCTCTGCATCCCTTACGAGCCTCTTGACTTTACACCCTCGGAATTTCTTCCGTGACCTCGGCAAACATCCAAAACGAATGTGATTCCATATCACCGCCGCACACACTGTGCAATAACCATAATTGAAGCACTCCAATCATAACTCCGCACTACTGTTTTCACTTCTGTGAACTTACACTCCCTCTCGGAGCTACATTCCTTTCCTTTTTCCTTACCAAGGAGATCCACTTGGCTGCCTTGACACTACCACAAGTGCCACGGTGCTCACCCAATACTACACTATTTCCTTATGGCATAACCACTATCCCATGCACCATACATACTCTGAATCCGCTCACAGGGACTCTCGAGTCCATGCACTACCGCCACTAAACGTGATCAATATCCGGGGCGAGACCTTATAACGCTAACATATCGCGACATACTCAATCCATTTCCTCGCACTGATCTAACGATACATGCATAGTCTTCAACATGACTGGACCGCCTTACCAGGCCTTCAGCCAAACTGGACCACTATCAAAACCTTCAGCAGATCTAGACCGCCCTCCAGGCCCTTCAGCCTGGATGGACCGTTCTCCGAGCCTTCGGCCTGACTGGTACGCCTACCGACCTTCAGTCTATCCGGACCGCTCAACTAGCAATCAACATTTCGAGTTACTCCTTCGGGAAACTCCTCCCATGCATACTGTTCTAGCCCTCTAGGGGTTCCGAACTCTACCTCCATCCTACATGCTCAGTCCCAACCCGATCCCAGGCCTTCCTTAATCACCTTTGGTCTGTATCCCGCCCCGCACACCTGCCACTTACTCATACCAGCCTACGCTTTTGGTTGACCGAAACATTGTTGAGTCCCACGTAGCTAAACAAACTCTCATGCTCATCGATCTTCCGGAGAATTCTCCAATTCTCCCCCACTTAGAGCACTAACTATCAACCACCGGTCGCCGTTGCCGACCTCCCTCAACAAACCTTCACGACACAAACACTTACATGCGAACAGATTCTCACTAACACGAGCAACCTTCAAAAATCACACATCAACACTGATCATCCCGGGCTCGAAAGAAACTCGATCTTCAGCTAACCACTCCTCAGACCGCAGATGCTACCTGATATCCAGACCCACACCCGATTCCCACTAACAACCCTCATGAATGATAACCAACGAAATTTCTAACGCTAAACCCCTAACCATGCCATAACCCTGAAAAATCAATGAATGCTATACTGAAAACCATGCAACGAGACTAGCAGATAAACAATACTCCATAATAATCATAAAATGATAAGACATCAAGAAGAAACATACCCTCAGCTGCATCCGGCACTACCCTGACCTCCTCCGCTGTAAGCTGGAAAGCATGACCCTGAGCCCTTGGGGGCACCGCTCCACCCTGACATCCACCCGTGATCCTCAATGTGGCCGGTGCTGGAGCCTGCACCGGTCCCACAACAAGCTATGGACAACTGACCCTTAAGTGCCCAACCTGATGACAATGATAACAGATCCTCAAATCTCGACCCGGGACTGCCTGCCGACAGTCCCTCACATAGTGCCCCTCCTTTCTGCATTTGTGGCATGCACCACTGGACCTACAAACTCCGGTGTGACCCTTCCCACACTTCCCACAAGTGTGACTGCTCTGATCTCCCAATCTAGAATTGACGGTCTTAGACCATTTTGGTGCCGGCTGCGACTGCATCGAAGCCTGCCTCTGCTCTCGTATCTACAACTCAATCTCCAACTCACGCCGCCTGGCGGCCTCCTGTAACTCTAACAAGGTCTCACACATCTACATAGACACGAACTACCTGATATCCCCCTTGAGCATACTCAGATATCGGGACATCTGAGCCTGCTCCGAAGAAAACTCGGTGAAAAACATCGCCCTCTCAGTGAACATCCTGGTGATCTCCGTCATCGACTCCGAATCCTGCTTCAGCTCAAGGAAGTCCTGAGCCAATCTCTCCCTCTCAACCCAGGGAACATAATGAGTGCTAAACATCTCTCGGAACTGGTTCCATGAAACCGTAGCCCTCTAAGCATCCGAGTATGACCCCGTGGTCAATCTCCACCAATCCTTCGCCCCAAGCCTCAACAGGTTTAGAGCACACCTCACCCTCTGATCAACAGGGCATGAACACGTGAAGAAACACCCTTCCACATTTGACAACCATCTCATAGCAACAATCGAGTCCTTAACCCCATCAAAGGTAGGGGGCTTCGTATTATCGAAGTCCCGATACTGGAAACCTCTACCAGCTCCTCCCCCTGCTGCTGCTATAGCTGTTGTAGCTGTAGCGATAGCCGTCTCTGTGAGAGTCGCATAACGCTCATCAAAATACTCAACCATGGCGGTCTTGATCGACCCAAATAGTTCCGATAGCTCGGCCCGGAACAACGTAGCAACGTCATCATGCAGGATCTCACGAATCCTAGCATCCAACTCGCGTGTGCTCATTTGACCAACAACCTCGGGTGGTACTGACCCGCCCTGACCTCCCTCTCCTGCTCCCGATCCCGACCCGGATCCGCTCCCAGCATGCCTCGTGACCACCATACTGAAAAACATCACAAAATCTCAGATACTTCCCACTAACCCGGGAACCAACTCCCAACTCAACCCTAGAGGTCATGGTTTCCCTGATACGCGTATGGGTCCTGTGCTTTCAGTAGTACGGGCCCATACTACCTTGCACACCTATCCATGTTTGTATGAAGTACTACCACAACGCCCTAGTGACAAATATACATAACAAGCACTCAATCCTCACTCCTAGAGGAACACTGGAAATCTCATATAGAGGGAAACCCTAGGCTAGCAGGCATCATAAAATAGGCAACATTATCATGAAATCTCATATAGAGGGAAACCCTAGCCTAGTACTAGCATGCTGTTCTATCAATGCTCGAAAACAAATATCATGCATGGTATTTTGGGGTTACTTACTGGCTCCGGCTGATCGTACCTCCGCATCCTCCTTTTTCTTATTTCGAAAACCATTTTAAATTCTCTTTTAAAAACTCTCTCTGATTTGAGACTGGATTCGCACGAATGTTCCTCCAATTCACTCAAACCAAGGCTTTAATACCAACGTGTAACGACCAAAAATTTCAACAAATTTTAACTTTTCAAAACAAACCGTTTTAATAATGTTATTACAAAAAGGTTTTCAATACATTTATTATCAGAGTATTCCCAGAACCATAACATAAAACATAAACACGAGGAGCGGTACGATCACGCCTTTGCCTTGCCACGGTCTCCTGAAGAACCTGAAAAACATTAAACCACAACTGTAAGCCCGAAAGTTTAGTGAGATACCCCCAAAATACCAACCACATATACAATACACATAACATGTTATATCACAACAAATCACAGAACAGTCATGCATATCGGGTCTACTAAGTGACTGGTCCACCTTCCGAGTCTAGTCATGTCCCTTGAGTCTGCAGTGTGGTTGGTCCACCCGCACCGGGCCTTCAACTCACCTGGTCCACTCTCTGAGTCTACATTATGAATGGTCCGCCCGCATCGGGCCTTCAGTCGGCCTGGTCCACTCTCCGAGCCTCGGCACGTCTGGTCCGCCCTCATGGGGCCTATAGCCTATTCGGACCGCTCGCTGGGCCTTCGGAATAACCGGTCCACCCTAGGTATGTTGGGCTACAGCACAAAGCAGGTCCTGCCTCAACCCAACGCCAGTCAAACAATCATGTGCACATAAACATACAATCATATAACAATTCACATTCAATCAAACCGATCTAGTAGATCACATAACACGACATACTCTAAGCAGGATACCGACCTAACCGGTCACTAGCATAGCATCACCCTATATACCAGGATACCGACCTTAACCTGGTCTCCAAAAAATACCATCCTAACTTCTAGGATACAAACATAGTAAAACAGCAACATAACAACAATACCCGGATTACAATCCGATAAAGGGCCGACCTTGGTGCCTTAGACCCTGTTGATATACTGAGGATAACTCACCTTGCAACTGCTGACTAAAAAGATAAGATCACGCTGCTCCAATCTCCAACATGAACTCCAACCTTGATAAGCCGAAAGACTAAACCCAATAAATACCACAAAATACCAAAATGCCCTTAGAAGTCAACTGGTCAACTCTTGATCAAAGTCAAAGTCAAAGTCAACCTTCTGGCTAACTCTACTCACCGAGTCAGCCCGCTGACTCGCCGAGTCCCCCAACACTGAAAGGACCCATCTCAACTCACTGAGTCATCCCTTGACTCACCGATTCTTAGCTTAACCGGGAAAGGCTAAGACCTCAAGACCAGACTCTCCGAGTCCAAGAACAGATTCGCCGAGTCCAAGGCTATCTTCAACCAACTCGCCGAGTTGTTCTTCCAACTCGTCGAGTTCCTGCCCACCGTCAAGCAACTCGCCGAGTACACCCTTGTGACTCGCCGAGTACCACTAACTCTTAACCCATACAGAAGCCTTCCAGGCCATGCAGTCGATCCAAAATGTAGATCTACCCTTCTACAACCCATCCATCACGTAAAGTGGCAAACTTTACATGAATCAAAAGAGATCTAGGCATTTTACACTCTAGGGCTAGGGTTTGGGACAATATGACTTCACCAAACACTCAGGAACAGGGACTTTAATGCACCCTAGACCTTCTCCATTCCAAATCTGAGGTAGCAACCTCAGATCTAACCTTCAAACTCTAAATACCACAAGCTAAACTTTCCACACACTCCAAGATGATGAATCTAGATGAATAACATCCCAAGAAACGATGTAATACCTCAAAAGGAAGCCCCAACAGAAGAGAAATCCAATTCTTAGCAAAGCCCCTTGCTCCAAGCCTCCTATCTCTCCAAGATCTCCTCCAAAATCTCTCCAAGGTTCCAATGCTCTCAATTCACTCACAAACACACCTTAGGGTTTTTCTGGACTTCAAGAGAGGGTAAAGAGGCTGGGGAGAGGGTATAATGTCCTTTATATAGGGCTCATCCCCCGAAATTAGGGTTTTCTTCACTCAGCGCCTACTCGCCGAGTCCAGCCTTGGACTCGCTGAGTTGGCCACTTAACACGTGACCTGAGTCGCGACCCTACTTGCCGATTCCACCCATGGACTCGCCGATTTGCCCTTTCATATTTACACTTTGAACCCTGAACTTGCACTCCTGGACTCTGGATGTTACAGTTGGCCTACAACAACTATCATTATAGCATTGGCGCCCCACCTTTTGAGTTGTTGTATGGGCAGAAATGTCGCATACTGGTTTGCTGGGGTGAGGTCGGACACAGGGTTATGGGACGGATGGAGGTAGTCTTGCAGACTATCGTGAAGATTCAACAGATTAGGCAGCGATTCTAGACCGCTCAGAGTCGGCAAAAGAGTTATGCTGATAGACGCCGATCCAAGTTAGAGTTATAGGTGGGTGATATGTACTCCTGAAGGTCTCACCCTAGAAGGGTGTGATCCGCTTCAGGAAGAGGGGGAAATTGGGTCCCCGTTACAATGATCCGTTCAGGATCATTGTGAGGGTCGTCAAGGTGGCATACATGCTAGAGCTACCGGAGGAGCTTAGTTGGGTCCATAACACTTTCCACGTTTCGCAGTTGCAAAAGTGCATTATGGATCAGGAGGCAATGGTGTCGTTGGATGATATTCAGGTCGATGAGCGATATAATTATGTAGAGAGGCCTTTAGCCATATTGGAGAGGAAGATGAAAGTTCTGCAGAGCAAGGAGATACCTTTGATGAAGGTGCCGTGGGAGCATCGAAGGGGATCTGAGTGGACGTGGGAGCCGGAGGCATAGATGCGGGAGCACTATCCGACATTGTTCACCTCAGTAGACATCGAGGATGAAGTTTAGTTCAAGTGGGGGAGAATTGTAACGTCCCGATTCCCAGGTATTAATTTCTTTTAACATAAGATCTTTTGATTTCAAGGTCTACTCGACGAGTTGGTTTCCCGACTCGTCGAGTAGCAGCGGGTTGGTCCACGTGTTTAAGTGACCTACTCGCATTGTCCAAGGAGGGACTCAACGAGTAGGAGCTGGAGGATGAAACCCTAATTTATGGGGTTTTGCACCCTATTTAAAGGATCTTTGGCCTCCCCAGCCTCTCCTCTACAACCCCTTGTCATTCAAAAACCCTAATTCGTGTGTGTGTGCTTCCTTGGTGTGTTTAAGATTGGAGAAGGGTTTTGGTGAGAAAAGCTTGAGGAAAACAAGTGATTATCAACATGGAACTCATAGGGAATCAGAGATCTACTTCAGTGGGCACCCTTTTGAAGGTATTAAGCTATTACCTTGGCTCATTTCTTCCTAGATCTCTTTTGGATGCTTTTTAGGAAGCTTTTCTTGTGTTTGAGCTAATATCTGAAGTTGCAACTTCAGATCTGAACTCTTTTTGGTGTCTAAGTCCATAAAGTTTCTAGCTTTGGCAATTATGAACCTCCTCTCAAGTGTAAGACTTCTTTGCAAGTTTAGTTTTGTCATTTTAAGGCTTTAGAGCTTTGCATGCATGTAAAATTTGCAACTTTACGTGATAAGCATGCCTTGGGAAGTTGGATCTGCAATATGGAGCCTTTGCATGGCTTAAAAAGCATTTGTATGGATGAAGGACTAAAGGGGCTCGACGAGTGGCATGGTCAACTCGACGAGTCTGATGAAGATTGTCGTTGGCTCGACGATTCGGTTAGGGTTTTTTCCCAACCTTTGGACATGTATGAACTTGGCGAGTTGTAGGGAAAACTCGACGAATCAGCCAAGGAGTTTACGGCCGCAAACCTTCGGAGCTTAACGATTCACTCTTGTGACTCGATGAGTTGGCGAGTTATTCAAGGAACTCGGCGAGTAGCTGAGGGTACTCGACGAGTTGAGGTCAACATGGACTGTTGACCTTGACAATTGACTTTGACTTTGACCAAGGTTTGACAAGTTGACTTCTGGGGATGTTTTGGGAGGTTGGAAATTTACAAGTATGGTTTTACAATAAATATAGTGGTGGATTTTGTGATGGTGATCTGAGAGTTTGAGCTAAAATTACGAGTCGATGGTTGCGAGCAGAGTTTTCCTCACTAGATCAACAGGGTCTAAGGCACCAAGGCCGACCCTTAATGATTGTATCCAGATTGTGGCATGATATGTTTATTGGTTTACATCATGGTAGTTAGGATGGTGATATGCTTATGTTTGGCGACCTGGTTAGGTCAGTGACCTGGTTATAGAATGATGTTATGTTAGTGACCGGTTAGGTTTGTATCTCGGTTTTTGGGATATTGCTATGATTAGTGATCTGTTAGATCGGTTTGACTATTATATGATATGAGCTAGCGTATGATATTTCTGTGAATTTGTTTGTTTGATTGGGGGTTGGGTTGAGGCGGTTCCGCTTTTTGCGGTAGGCCAACATACCCGACGAGCGGTCCGGATAGGCTGTAGGCCCTGCGAGGCGGTCCAATCATGCCGAAGGCTCGGGAGCAGTCCAGATAGGCTGTAGGACCTGCGAGGTGGCCTAATCAGGATGAAGGCTCATTATGCATGCTGTCCTTTTGATATGATATGATTATGGATATGTAAGGATAGTATTTTAGGGGTAGCTTACTAAGCTTTCGGGCTTATAGTTTCTGTTTGTTGTTTCAGGTACTTCTGGTGATCGAGGGAAGGCGAAGGCATGATCGTCCCGCTCCTCCTGCTGCTATGTTTTATTATTGGAAACTGGGATACTCTGATGATTATGATTTTGAAAACAAATTGTATAATGATTAAATGGTTTTTAAGTGTGTTGAAAAGTTTTTATTTGGCATGATTTTATGTGTGTTACAGTTTTGGGGTGTTATCTTAAGATATTAAGAACTTAGTGGGCGAATGGGATTAACAGGTGAGTACGCTGGGTGTACCAGCCGGTACGCACATCGTAGAAGCCTCCTTGCGTTTTCGCCAATCGTACAACTGGGTACGCCTCGCGTACTCAGTCTGTGGGCTTGCAGTCTTGGGTTTTGCGAGTTGGGCTGTGGTTTTTGGCCATCTTTGGGCTAGCATGTCTTGGGCCCTTGTTAGACTTTCTGAGCATGAGTTTTAGGTCAACTAGGAAGTTGGACTTCATGATAATGCCCAATAAGGAGTTAGGCCCAATTTAGAAAATTGGGCCAATTATGGACCTTGTATATTTTGGACCTTTTTAGATCAAGGTTGGGCTTGGACTTGGCCAAGTTAATGAGGGGTTAATGGACAGTTATGGGTTAAGAAATTTGAGGTGATGATCCAATAATTAATTGGAGGTTTTTTTGTTGTGATAGTTCGGGATTTTCAGTGAGTCATAAATTTTTTGCATGAAAAAGGTTTGTAACTATTTCGTGAAAGATGGTTTCGTATTTTTCTAGAAAATCTGATATTTTCTTTAATATGAACTGAAATTGTAAGTAATTCTTTTGTATCTTTTCCTTGTAAAGTAATAATGTATATTTCTAGAAAATCCAATATTTTCTTAAAGGAGAACCGTAGTCTTAAACCCTAAGACCAAGATGGAAGTGAATATTGTACAGAAAATAGTATATAGTTTCATTTCTTGTTATAAAACTAATGAAGTGTAAGCTTCACATAAACCAAATAGTTCAGCTTATCCCTATGTGAGTTATTATAACCATGCTAATATGATTGATATGCCTGAAACGACGTTCTTCAGGCGTTGGAGTCGGTAAGACATTTGTCACCCTAGACTTGCCTGTCTAACTGTAGCGAACATGTGAGGTGTGGGGTTTTCAATCCCATATAGATCTATACACAACGGTTTCGTTCTCCCTCCAAAAGACTCTGGTTATAATGCAGGACTTAAGGTGTATGCTAGGTAAGCACGCTGAAGGAAAGTCTCACAAGAGCATTAACATATTTACATGAACTATGACTCCTTTTTCTTGTAAAATAAGATAATTATACCTTTAAATAATTATATGTATCTTTGAAAGGTGTGGTTTGTGACTTCCCAAATATACCAATTATAATTTATCTTGTTTGTTGAAACTATTTGTATAATCTTTTATATAAATATAAAGGTGTATTCTAGAATGAACTTATGAAATCAAAAGATAATATTTTGGGGTTAAAAACCCACTAAATTAGTAAATGACTATAATGTAATCATTTTTTCTAGTAAAGCTATCTTTTATTAAAAGTTTTCAAAAACCATGTAGTTTAAAACCATACATTTTCTTATGATTTTATAGTGTAACGCCCGCAGATCTGGGCTAGTCAATTTAGAGGCAATAGGGGTCAAAAATGACTTTTCGACAAAAGATTATTTAGAATGAATAGTCTTAACCAAGTTTTAGAATATGTGACAAGGTTTCCGTACATATAAAGAACGCCGAAATCCGAGTTATAACGAAGAAGTTATGGCCCGCCGAAGTTTTACGGCAAAACCGACACGACACCGGAAGACGTAAATAGTAAATTTACGATAGAAGACTTTTTAGCCTTAGAAATCTAAACAAAAGTCGTAGAATATGTTAAACTAAGAGCGTCGATAAAAATAACGCCCAAATCTGACTTCGTATGAGGAAGTTATGATTTTTCTAAGATTCGGCTTAGCAGTGTAGAGCCCGAAACTCGAATTTTAGTTCGAGCGGTTTTTGGCTTACGTGAAATAAATGAGAGTTGAAGATCTCATTAATAGGAACTCAACGGTAAAAAGACAGACGAAAACGTAGTCCGTATGAAGGAGTTACGAATTCTTCGCGGTCATTTAACAGTCTAAACGCCTCGTACTGTTAAATTTAAGATCGGTCGAGAATTAGCCGATGGAGTCAAAATGAAAGTTGTAGATATTATTTTTACCTACGCTTGGATATAAAGAACGTCAAAAACGGAGGTCGTATGTGAAAGTTACGGATTTTAGAAGTCGGAAGTGTGTTGTGCGAAAATGGGTTATGTGGCACAATCTTGGCCATTGCTTTTTCCCCAAGTCTTGCCACTAGATGGTGACATGTGGCACCAAGTTCAGCCATTTTCACCCTATAAATACCACCTCTCCCACCCTCATTTTCTTCACACCTTTCCCATTCTTTCTTCTCTTTACTCTCTCTCTAGAACCTCTCTCTAGCCCCGAGATCCCCCGAAAAGCCTAGGGAACCTCCCTAGCACGAGGCGGAAGCCCCGGAGTGCTTGATGGCTCCGAGAAGAAGAGCTTTTCGGCTCGAAAACGCTGCTCCAAGCAAAGCCTGGTTTTCTATAAAACCCGCTGTAAGTGAGCTACGCCTACGCTATTTTTAATATAGTTTTTATTTAATTATATTAACGTTATTAAGAACATATAATAAATACTTGGGCTATTATTATGGGTTATATAAGTATTTTTTTTAACGCTTATATAATAGTAATAATATCTAGACTATTAATTAGTCTCGGCGAATAATAGACTAAAATCTATTGGTGATAATACTAGGTTTCGTCGAAGGAAATTATTTTAAAGTAAACGAAGTGCTGTCCGAGTACCGAGTCACCACCTTCTCAGGTGAGTGCATAGTCCCTTTCATCTTACACATAGATATGAAGTATTTATTATATAATTTACGTGTTGTGAGTGCATGGTCCCTTTCATCTTACACATAGATATGAAGTATTTATTATATAATTTACGTGTTGTGAGTGCATAGTCCCTTTCATCTTACACATAGATATGAAGTATTTTATATAAACTACGTGCTATGTGTGCATATTATCTGAATACTTGCTGTCTATGCTGGATGAACGTTTTATACATGTTTTAAAGGATTTAAACTGTATACGTATTTTATATATACGAATATGTTGGGTATGATGATGGGTAGATGAATGATGAGAGATAGAAAATGACGTGAGCATACGTTGGCAGCTATAGACTTAGTGCCTATGGGACAAACATCGGTAGCTATGGACTTAGTACCTGTTAAACGTTGGTAGCTATGGATTTAGTACCTGTTGGGAATTGGTAGCTATGGACTTAGTACCTGTTGAACATTGGTAGCTATGGACTTAGTACCTATTAGATAAAGACTGGTAGCTATGGATTTAGTACCTGATGAATAGACCATAGCAGCTATGGAATTAGTGCTTTATGAACGAACATTGGCAGCTATGGATTTAGTGTCAGTCCTATAACCCTGGAGGTAAGGGACTTCGGAATAAACGAATGTAGGATAGATGACTCTTAGGTTAAATCCTTAAAGAGTAAAGAAGATAATGGGGATGGGTAATTGGGTTGATTGTTTGATTGAACATAGTAATTATATTATTGTGGGTTGAAAACCCTATGTACTCACTAGGTTTCCCAACCTGACCCACTCAGTTTATGTATATCACAGGTGACGAAGTGAAGTGACATTACACTGAGAGATTTAAAAGAGATGTAGATCACTAGTGTAAATCATTGTAAGTTCTGTTTATGCTTATGTTTCGGTATTAACGATGACATCCCAAACATTTTAAAATGAAATAAATACGTTTCTTCGAGAATGTTTTAATAACGTATTTACCATGTTTTTCTGGGAACAAATTCCGCAACCTTTTTATAAAATGAAGTACTCTGATTTTTATAAAGCATAAACAAAAATCGGTCTTTTCTGGCCGTGACTTATAAACTCTCTTTCTCGAAAGACTCCTCTTCTTGCTACAAAGACCACATTGTCACTTGGTCTGTAGAAGAGGTAACCAAAGGATTGTTGTGGGTAGCCGATGAAAATACACCTCTTGCTTCGAGGTTCGAGCTTAACATGAGTCTCACGTCTCACGAAATCCTCGCAACCCCAAATCTTGATGTGGTCTAGTTTAGGTACTTTACCAGTCCACATCCGTGAGGAGTTTTGGAAACTTTCTTTGTAGGGACTAGATTAAGGATATGGGAGGCAGTCTCTAAGGCATACCCCCAGAATGAGATTGGTAGCGAAGCTCGACTCATCATGGAACGAACCATGTCTAACAAGGTTCGATTACGCCTCTCAGCCACACCATTCAACTGCGGTGTCCTGGGAGGTGTCAATTGTGAGACAATCCCACATTCCCTTAGATAGTCGAGGAACTCTGAACTAAGATACTCACCACCTCGATCGGATCGAAGCATCTTAATGTTCCTTCCCAATTGATTTTCGACTTCCTGTTTAAATTTCGAAAGTCTCTGACTTATGCTTGATTAAGTAGACATATCCATACCTGCTGTAATCATCAGTAAAAGTCAAATAATAACGATTAGCATCCCTTGTGGCATGTTTGAATGGTCCACACACATCCGTGTGTACAAGGTCCAACAAACCTTCACCCCTCTCACACGAGCCTTTGAAGGGTGACTTCGTCATTTTTCCAAGTAAGCATGATTCGCAACTATCATTTGACTTTAGGTCAAACGAATCCAAGACTCCATCCTTTTGGAGTTGGCCTATGCGTTTCTTACTTATATGTCCAAGACGACAATGCCATAATGATGCTTTATCCAAGTTATTATTATTAGGAGAATCAATATACAAAACATTATTCCCTAAGTTATCTACAACAGATACAGCTTCATACACACCATCACAAGGTAATGCTTTAAAATAAAAAACATTATTAAAGAAAGCATTAATCGAACCAACTTCATTATCAAATGAAAAGGTTAAACCTTGTTTATACAATGCATGAAAGGAAATAATATTTCTTTCCATTTCTGGCGAATAACAACATTTATTCAAATCTAAATTTAACCCACTACTTAGCGATAAAGTATAAACTCCAATCTTGGTTACAGGTGTAACTTTCCTATTCCCCATGATTAAGTTTATTCTTCCTTGCTCCACATTCTCACTTCTTCTTAGTCCCTGCAAGTCACAACAAATGTGAATACCACAACCGGTATCAAGGACCCAAGATTTCGAATGGGGTGAGTTATTAGAAATGATAGTGTAAATACCTGCATGGTTGGGTTTAACTTTCCCATCCTTCACATCTTGCTGGTATTTTGGGCAGTTCCGCTTCCAATGTGATTTTTCATGGCAATAGAAGCATTCAACCTCTTTTGGGTCAGAAGAAGGAGTGACAAAACCTTTCTTGGTTCCACTTGAAGAAGAGCCATCAAGGGTCCTAACCTTGGTACCCTTCGAAGAACTCTTTATCTTCTTCCCTCGACTTTTCCCGATTTCCAAAACCAAAGTGGAGTTTGGAGTAGGAGTGTTAACAACTGAATTCCCCTTAAGACCTGATTCTGCGGTCTTGAGAAGTCCCTGAAGTTTGCTGCGTGTGACCTCTTCCTTATTCATGTGATATGTCATGCGGAATTGATCATAGCACGATGGTAAGGAGCGCAAAATTATATCTATTGCAAGCTCCTCATGGAAGTTCACATTAAGCTTCAACAATCGATCCACATACCTTTGCATTTTCTGCATGTGGCTCATGATGAAATCCCCGTCCTTCATCATGGTTGTTATCATGGAGCAGATGATTTCGTACCTCTCTTGTCGTGCACTTTGATGGTATCTTTCCATCAAATCTTGGTGCATTTCATAAGGGTAGAAATCCTCATAGGACTTTTGGAGTTCCGCTGTCACCGTGGCCATCATGATGCATGCTACTTTCGTAGCCTCCCTTTCATGTGCCTGAAAGTCAGCGATCTCCTGAGGAGTTGCAGTGGTCTCATCAATCTCCTTAAGCTCCTTGTCAAGGACATATTCTTTGTCCTTGTAGCGGGTAATCATCCTGATGTTTCTGATCCACTCATTGAAGTTGGATCCATCAAAAGTGACTTTCCCACACAAGTTCATAAGGGTAAAGGAGCCATTAGGATTAGAGCCAGAAGCAGCATTGTTTGAAGACATCTGAAGGAATAGGACAAGATTAGTTTAGATATTAAGAGAGTCCTTAATAAAACACCCAAATGTAATATTAAGGCTAGGATGCAATCACAATATATTATAACTTAGAAGAGGTATGCCGTAATCCAAGCTATAACATATTTGAAAGGTAGGTGAATGACGATTCACCAATTTCCACCACGAAAACCGAAATATTAGATATTAGGTTTTATGATTGGTTCTTAGAAATTCCTAGATTCTTTGAGATTCAATGAACTTTTCAAAGGCATGTTTCAATCTTGAGTGTGCCCTCCAAGTTTTGTGACTGGGATACCGAGGATCACAAAACGAGGTGTGAAGTAACCATGCAAATCACTTGGTACCCTTAAAGTTTATCACTCAATCGATGTGCCGGTAAACCATACACGCTCCACCGATACTCTAATAAACCTTAAGTCACCCTTTACCTACCTTGTTAAGTCCAAGTTAGTGAGCTGGTTAACCACACACGCTCCACCAACGACTTAGACAAAGTGTAAAGTGTAATTTCATGGATTAGCACCTTATTCACATTTTCCTAAAGTAACTAAGATTGGGAATTTAATAAAACATTTAGTTACTTTACAATATTCATCATACTTTTAATGAGAATTTATAAGTCCTTATCCTACCCGTTCGGCTAACGACCCTCCACCAGTCAAGCGAGCGGTGGGTGAGAATGGACACCCATTAAGTTGCCATTTTATAGGCAACAACCTTATACCCACCTTATAGACCAGCTTCGTGAATGAGGCGTACTAGCGGTAAGACGACTTTGTTCTTATACATACATACATATATATATATATATATATATATATATGTATATATATATATATATATGTATATATATATATATATATATATAATATTATTAAATTATAATAATATAAGTATAAGGGTTGAATTTTAACTTTTAAAATTCTAAGGGTTGGAACTAAAGTTTTAATAAGACTTTACTTGTTCCAAAACTTGAGGGCAAGTTTTGTAACTTTCAAAACTTTTCATTTCTTGTAACTTATGAGTTTAATAGAGTAATAAAATGAAGACTCTTCATTTTCCTAACTCTTGTGTTCTTTTAATGGTTTTAATTCAAGTGTGACTCTTGGTTTTCCATAACTTGAGGACAAGTTATGGACTCCATTAAAACACATTTTGATCAAGAATTAATCTACCACATAGGTTACAAATAATTCATATGATCATCTAAAACATCATAAGAACAAGAACATGAATATGAACACATTCATAAATCAAAATTACACTTAAAACTTTGTAATTTTGATAACTAGTTGTTGTAAATGAATTAGCAAAGACATTACACCATCTAAAACAAGTTTTCAAGTACCAAAACAGCTTAGGGTAATGTTTCTAATCCATTTCCAGCAACTAAAGTCGAAAATCTGCACTCTGTCGACCCTACTCACCGAGTGCATTAACCTACTCGACGAGTAGGTTGAAGATACAAGTGAACTCGACGAGTCCCCCCATGGACTCGACGAGTCCAGCAGTCAGACAACAAGTTTTTCGACTTTCTTCAACTTTTTAGCAAAAATAACAAACAAACAAGCCTAGGCTCTGATACCACTGTTGGGTTTTGAGCATTCTAACACTTCCTAAGTGTACATGCAACCCTAATAACCTTGGATCTATGTTTGTCTAATTATCATGCAAAGTTGAATTCCAAGGCTATATTCCTATCTAGCATACATGGGGAACAATTTTTAACTTGAATGATAGATAGAATAACTTACCTTGTTGTTGCTTATGTTCCTTGAAACCTTATGAGCCTAGCACCCCAAGTGTGATGCCTCAAATGCTTCACACAACACCAAATGCTCTTGGAAAGACTTTTGAGAGAATGCACACTTCTTGAAATCAGCCAAGCCCTCTTGTTTCCCTAGTGTGACCGATTTTCGTGGAGAATATGATTCTTATATAGTGTGTACACATCTAGGGTTACACCATGTAAACCCTAATGTGTCATGACTCTTCATTTCCATGACCCATGGGTTTGTAACTCCCATGGAGCATCCATGGAGCATCCTATGGGTGGAACCCAACTTGATACTCCATGGAGCCTCTTATCCCACTATACAAGATATGGATGATTTACATAATCAACCCATGTATTTAATTAGTTATCTTTTGATCACTTAATTAATTCTAAATTAATTCTTGATCAAACTAATCAAATAATATTATTAATATATTAGAACTTATAATATATTAATAATCTCCAAGTGTTATATCTCTCATTTAGTCTATCCAATTGCATGGTGCCATGTAACCCAAATGGACCATGCCGGGTCGGGTCAAATACATACCAGAAATAGTTATCGACTTAGACGCCTTATCCAACAGTAACGACCCAAAGTTTCAAATAAATTTAAAACTTTTCAAAAAAATCCATTTTAATAACATTATTACAAAAAGGTTTTCAATACATTATTTGTCAGAGTATTCCCAGGTCCATTTCATAAAACATAAACGGGAGGAACGGTGCGATCACGCCTTTGCCTTGCCACAGTCTCCTGAGAACCTGATAAACATAAAACCACAACTGTAAGCCCGAAAGCTTAGTGAGATACCCCCAAAATACCAACCACATATACTCCCTTCCAGGCTACGACCTTCCGGTCCAAAGCATATTGCCTTCTGGCCCATAACATATTACCTTCCGGCCCATAACATATTGCCTTTCGGCCCATAGCATAAAAACATACATAACATAACAGAACATAGAACAACCATGCATATCGGGTCAAACTCCAGTCCAAACAACCCTGTGTACATAACACACAATCATATAACAGTTCACAGTCAACAAATCGATCAAACATATCACATAACATATCGTCACCCTAACCAGGATACCGACCTAACCGATCACTAGCATAACATCACCCTACGTCTCAGCCAAAAGACTACTTACGCACATACACCTTTCCAGGCCATGACCTTCCGGTCCATATAACATAGAATGCCTTCCGGCCCATATCATAATGCCTTCCGTCCCATATCATAATGCCTTCCGTCCCATATCATAATGCCTTCCGGCCCATATCAAGCAATACCATAAAAGACAACTATCCGGATTTCCATCCGATAAAGGGTTGGCCTTGGTGCCGTAGACCCTGTCAATATAGTGAGGATAACTCACCTTGCGAATGCCGATACTCTGAACGGAAGAAGCAGACCCTCGAACCACCAACTCACCGCAAATCCCGAACTAACCAACATAACAAGCATAAGCATTACGTCAAACATACCTCCACTTATCGGACCAAGACCAAGGTCCAAATCTCACACAAAGTCTAACATTGGCCCAATTTACGAAATTGGGCCCACATCACCAAATGGGTCTAGATCCAATATCCATAATATTAATTGGGCCCAAAACGCTGTATTCATAATTTCTAGACTTGGCCCAAACACCAACAACCCACAAATGGCCCAACACAAAAGCCCAAAAGAAAGTCCAACAGGGGGAGTACGCTGGGCGTACCCTCCTTGGTACGCGGGGCGTACATCATTGACTCGCAAAGGAAAACCAGGGTACTGGCCCGCTACACGGGGCGTACTACCATGTTACGCAGGGCGTAACTTCGCAACTCATAAAGTCCTTATAACCACTTAATGGCTTAAGCCCAAACTTCAGATCCATATGCCAAATATGATTAGAAATAATAAAGTCTCAGACTTTATCACTTGGGACGTCCTTAAGCTCTTAATCCAAGGTCTTAATCCATTAAGACCTATATAACTCATACATAAAATGACTACAGCCCTTGGGACCTCATTTTTATCACTCAAGACCTCTCCAAAGGTCTGAAAGGACATGTAATCTTGACCAAATCAAACTATGCAACAAGATGGGGACTTTTGGGACAAGAATGGTGACAAAGCTTCAAGCTACATAGATCTATGCAATATGGAGGTCAAGCAAGAAACTTTATACCTCAAACAAGCCCCAAACGGTGATATTTCTTCAGATCTACAAGCTCCACACGTTCTTCTTCTTCTTCTTCTTCTTTGATAACTTCCCTTTTCTCCTTCAAGCCTTTCTTTTGCCAATACAAGCTTTTCAAGGTCAAACACACCCAAATATGAGAGGAATACGAGATCTAGGGTTTCTCTGAGGTTGAAGATGAGCATAAGGAGGATGAGGGGTGAACCAACATGTTCCTTATATAGTGGCTTACCCTAAATTAGGGTTTGAAGTTTCTAAGAGTACGATGGGCGTACCTCCCTGGTACGCTGGGGGTACTCACCCGGCCACCTGCAATTATTCGTCCCTCTACGCTGGGTGTACGTCCAGCTTACGCTGGGCGTACCCAGCCACCTTTCAAAAGCAAAATCATGCATGCATGCCATGCATGCATGGGACCATTTCCCTCTTATTCCACAAAGAACCATAAACAATGAGCAACTTCGAAGCACCGCAACTCCTCTAATCTAAACCCACTCTCAAATAACTTTTCATTCATACGAGGGTGACAAGAAGCCCAATACTTCTAACACATACACCCGTCTGAAACCTTTTCGGATGAAGCTCATTTCTCGAAAGGGACCAGGATTACCCTTCCTCTTAAATCTCAGGGACTTATAACTGAACACTCGAAGAACGGGGTGTTACAATTCTCCCCTACTTAAATCAGGCTTCGCCCTCGAAGCCTGCGGCAACTCTACTCAGAACTAACCCTGCAATGCTTTGCCTGGAACTTACCGGACCAGGCTTCCCAAGACTCGACCATCGAGATCTGAAACCCAACTTACCTTTCTTGCCGATAGAAAGAAACGAGCTTCAGCCCTAGAGCAACTCCCACGAGTTCTCCATCGCAATCTTATAACCGCACCAAACTGGCTCTAGTGTCCTCAGGTTAGGAAAACGCCGATACACTGATGACACTTCCAAACACCCTTCCGGATGCATTTCTACCGCATAAACAAATCTACCTGGAATTCCGAAATTTCCAACATCCCCAGGAGGAATCACCACTACATACCCAACTCCTTGATCAGAATCAAGATAGGAGTCCCAGAATCCATCCCGGCATCCATCCTGAGACTCTTGGTCCTACACCCGTGGAATCCCTCCCGCATCCCCAACATACATCCCATCATGATGTCATTCCATACCATCATCGCAACCATGCTGCTTAATGACCACCGTTGGACCACTCCGATCATAACTCTACACTGCCGCTTTCACTTCCGTGAATTTACTCTCACTCTCGGAGCTACACTCCTATCTCTCTTTCCATGCTAAGGAAATCCACTTGGCTGCCTTGTCACCACGACAAGTGGCACGGTGCTCACCTAACGCTGCACCACCCCGATATAGCATAACCGCTATCCATGCAACACACATGCTCTGAATCTGCTCGCAATGACTCTCGAGTCCATGCACCATCCCTATTAATCAAGATCAATACCCGGGGCCAGACCTTCTAGTGCTAACACATCACAACATAACCAACCCATTTCTTCGAAACGATCCGATAATACCTATAGAGTCTTCAGCATGACCGGGCCACCTCACCAGGTCTTCAGTCAATCTGGACCACTCTCAAAACCTTCAGCCAATCTGGGCCGCCCTCCAGGGCCTTCAGTCTGGCTGGACCGTCCCCCGAGCCTTCTGTCTGACTGGTACGCCTTCCGGCCTTCAGTCTATCCGGACCGCTCAACTAGCATTCATTATTCCGAGTTATCTTTCCGGGAAATCCTCCCCTGCATACTGTTCTAGCCCCCTAGGGGTTCCGAACTCTATCTCCACCATACATACTCGATCCCAAACTGATCCCAGGTCCTACACAATCAATGCCATAGGTCTGTAATCCACCCCGTACGCCTACTACTCACCCATACCAGTCTGCTACTCACCCATACCAGCCTGCTCTCGGCTGAAAGAAATACCGCCGAAACCCAAGCAGCTAAACAACCTCTCAAGTCTATCGATCATCAGGAGAATTTCCAATTCTCCCCCACTTAGGGCACTGACTATCAACCACCGGCCGCTAACACCGACCTCCCAAAATAACCTTGCACAAAACCCAACGCTTACACGCAGACTGATTCCCACTAGCACTAGAAACCTTCGCAAAACACATTTCCACACTGATCAATCCGATCAAAAGGAACCCAATCTTCAATTATCCACTCCTCAGACTGCTGATGCTAACCGAAATCCAAACCAACGCCGCATCTCCACTAATAACTCTCACGAATGATAACCAATGATAGCACGAAACACCAAACTATAACCATACCAAAACTTCAAGGAACAACGGATACCAAAACGAAACCCAAAACACTAATCCATAACCATGTAGAATCCTCAAGGAACAAGGGATACCAAAACGAAAACCATCCAACGAGACTAGCAGATAAACGATATTCTACAATAGTCATAAATCAACAAGACAACAAGAAAGAAACATACCCACAGTTGCATCCGACACTGCTCTAACCTCCTCTGCTGCAAGCTGAAAGCACGACCCTAAGCCCTTGGGGGCTCCGCTCCACTCTGACCTCCACTCGTGATCCTCAACGTGTCCGGTGCTGGAGCCTGCACTGGTCCTGCAGCAAACTGTGGACAGTTGACCCTCAAGTGTCCAACCTGATGACAATGATAACATAACCTCAAATCCCGCACCGGCACTGACTTCCGACAATCCCTCGCATAGTGCCCCTCCTTTCCGCACTTGCGGCATGCACCACCGGACCAAAAAACTCCGGCGTGACCCCTCCCACACTTTCCATGAACGTGGCTTCCCTGATCTCCTATCCTGGAATCAACGGTCTTAGACCGTTTCGTTGCCGGATGCGACTGAACCGGAGCTTGCCTCAGCTCATGCAACTACAACTCAATCTCTAACTCACGCCGCCTGGCGGCCTCCTGCAACTCCAACAAGCCATCAAAGATGGAAAGATCAAGCCAACATATGCAGGTATATACACTATTAAATCTAATGATTCATCTCATGCTATTTCTTGGGTTCTAGATACAGGATGTGGTTACCACATTTGTTTTGATTTGCAGGGGATAAGAAGAAATAGGGATGTGGAGCATGGAAGGATAAATCTAATCATGGGAAACAAAAGATCGTCGCCTGTCACCAAGATTGGAGTGTATTCTTTAGTGCTTAGTAATGGATTAGGTTTAGATTTAAATAATTGTTGCTACTCGCCAGATATGGCAAGAAACATCATTTCTTTTCATGGCTTGTTTAGACAAGGATTTAGATATTCATTTAATAATAAGAATGGTTCTATTTATTCTTATCTTAAAGGAGTTTTATATTTTGAAGCAATGCCTTGTAATGGAATTTATGAAACTTTCATGGTTGTAGATAACCTAGGAAATGATGTGTTGTGTATGTATTCTTCCAATAGTATGGATAAAGCATCTTTGTGGCATTGTCGTCTTGGACATGTTAACAAGAAGCGCATAGCCCAACTCCAAAAGGATAGAGTGTTGGAGTCATTCGACCTTAGGGAAGATGAGACATGCGAATCTTGTTTACTTGGAAAGATGACCAAGTCACCCTTCGCTGGCACTTGTGAGATGGGTGAGGGTTTATTAGATCTCATACATACCGATGTATGTGGACCCTTCAGATACACCACAAAGGATGGAAACCGCTTCTATGTGACTTTTACGGATGACTATAGTAGATATGGGTATATTTACTTAATCAAGCACAAGTCAGAAACGTTTGAAAAATTCAAAGAATTCAAGCAAGAAGTGGAGAATCAATTGGGCAGGAAAATCAAGATGCTTCGATCTGATCGAGGAGGAGAGTACCTAAGTCTTGAATTCCACGACCATCTCAAGGAATGCGGAATAGTTTCGCAATTGACGCCACCTAGGACACCACAATTGAATGGTGTGGCAGAAAGGCGTAATCGAACCCTGTAAGACATGGTTCATTCTATGATGAGTCGTGCTTTGCTACCTATCTCATTCTGGGGGTGTGCCTTAGAGACTGCCGCCCATATCCTTAACCTAGTCCCTACAAAGAAGGTTTCCAAAACACCTCATGAGATGTGGACAGGGAAAGCTCCCTCGTTGACACATATCAAGGTTTGGGGTTGTGAAGTTTTCATAAGACGAGATACTCATGACAAGCTCAAACCTCGTAGTGAGTGATGTATTTTAATTGGCTACCCGCAGAGATCCTTTGGATATCTTTTCTATAGACCGAGCGACAATGTTGTCTTCATTGTGAGAAGAGGGGTTTTCCGAGAGTGAGAACTTATAATCCAAGGAGATAGTGGGAGGCAAATCCATCTCGAAGAGATTCTATAATCGACCGATGAAGGAACCTCTAACACTGGCGCTCAACCCGTGGAGGAAACTCCGATTGAACCAATTGACCAATCCTTACCTCTTAGACATTCTGAAAGAGTTAGAGTTCAACCCCCGTTGTATGGTTTTCATATTACTACCGAAGGGGACACATATATTAGTGATAGTACACTAGTAAATCTAGATGAACCTTACATCTATAAAGAAGCCATGGCAGGCCCGGAGTCTACTAAATGGAAAGAGGCGATGGACAACGAGATACAATCCATGTATGACAATCAAGTTTGGAATTTGGTTGACAATGTGCCCGGATGTAAGACAGTTGGGTGCAAATGAATCTTCAAGAAGAAGACCGACATGGATGGGAATGTGCATACATATAAAGCACGATTGGTGGCGAAGGGATTTACTCACACTCCTAGAGTTGACTATGATGAGACCTTCTCACCAGTTGCCAATATAAAATCTATTAGGGTAATGGTAGCCATTGCTGCATTTCATGATTATGAGATTTGGCATATGGATGTCAAGACCGCTTTCCTTAATGGGAAGTTTGCTGAGGATGTTTACATGGCTCAACCAGAGGGTTTTGTCGATACGAAGCATCCCAATAGAGTGTGCAAGCTTGAGAAGTCCATTTATGGACTTAAGCAAGTATCTCGCAGATGGAATCTTTGCTTTGATGAGAATGTCAAAGAGTTTGGATTTGTACGAAGCAAAGATGAATCATGTGTATATGTCAAGGCCGGTGGGAGTATAGTTAGCTTCCTCGTTTTGTATGTTGATGACATACTTCTCATAGGAAACGACATACCGACTTTGCAGGAGGTTAAGTCCTGGCTCGGGAAGTGCTTCGCTATGAAGGACCTCGGAGAAGCTTCGTATATTTTGGGAATAAGGATAGTGAGAAAAAAAAAGTAAGAGACTAATAGGACTTAGTCAGAACACTTACTTGGATAAAGTGCTGAAATGTTTTAGTATGGAGAACTCAAAGAAGGGAGAACTACCGATACAAAGTAATGCCAAGTTGAGTAAGACTCAAAGTCCGAGTACCGAAGCTGAGATAGCAGAGATGAGCCGAGTACCCTACACTTCCGCAGTTGGCTCGATTATGTATGCTATGACTTGTACTCGACCTGATGTGGCCTTTGCCTTGAGCATGATCAGTAGATATCAAGGCAACCCGGGTAGATCTCATTAGATTGCGGTTAATAATATCCTTAAGTATCTTCGGAGGACTAAGGAATGGTTTTTAGTTTTCGGAGGGAGTGATGACTTAAAGGTGCGAGGGTATAGTGACGCAAGTTTCCAGACCGATAGAGACAACTACCATTCGCAGTCAGGCTGGATCTTTACCCTAAATGGAGGAGCAGTGACTTGGAAAAGTTCCAAGCAAGAAACTGTAGCTGACTCAACGTGTGAGTCAGAGTACATTGCAGCGAGCGAAGCGTCCAAGGAGGCGATATGGTTGAAGAACTTCATTCATGACCTTGGAGTTGTGCCTGCCATAAAGGAGCCTATGGAAATTTTCTGTGATAATGAAGGAGCGGTTGCCTTGACCAAGGAACCGAGGGATTATGGTAGATATCGGCATATCGACAGAAAGTATCATTTCATTAGACATCGAGTAGAAGAAGGACACATCGTGGTTAAGACGATATCATCAGAAGATAACCCAACAGATCCGCTTACGACAGGACTGAGTAGGGTTAAGAACTTGTAGCACGCTATGAGCATTGGGCTGAAGGATGATATTTGTTTAGATTAGATATTTTAGAAACATATAATGGATAAATGTAATTGACATTTGATGATTAAATAAAGGAGTATTGTTTATAAGTAAGGTTACTATCTTATGTTAATTGTTTAACTGTTGTTTCAAATTTGCATGTTTTGACTTCCTGAATCATTGAGTTATTAAGAATAATCGAATTATTTGAATAGTCCACAATCGTTCATATGTTGGAAGTAAGTATGAATGAAGATTGTCATGAATTGCTATGTAGAGTGTCTATAAGATATTAGACATAGCAAGGGTTTACTGCAACATTCATTAGTGCTTATGAACAAGTTTTGAGCATTGGAATAAACCCACGCTTGCTGGAATCATTTATGGAATATGACAAAAATTTATCGCAAGACGATAATATCATATGGTGTTAAAACCAAGATATATGGTTTATTGTTTACTGATTGGTTGTACATTTATAATGCAAAACCGCATCAGTAAATTGATGTCATCAAACGCATTGTTTTGTATAGTTGATTATTAAATAGTAAATGCATATAAATCAAAGTTTATCTGTTACTTCTATCCTAAGAGGGTAAAAACGATATTACGGCCTCTCGATGATTTGATTTGACTTATGTGCTGGGTCCAGTCAGGACTGAATTGATGTGTTCAATTAAGTTCTATGTCAAATAAATCTGAGATCGAGAAACTAAATGCTAGACAATAAGTTCCATGAAATTGCATGCACAATATCTAAATAGAGGACTGTACGATCCCTTATCTAAAGGATGGAATACTGATAAGATCAGAGTACAACAGTGTCGTTGAGAGCTACGATTGCTAATTGAGTTGTATGTTATATTTGTGATTACTAGACTTATCCAAGTGGGAGACTGTTGGATTAGTGTCTAAGCCCGTAACCATATTTGATAAATACTTGACCCAGTTATGCATGATCCTTTTGGGTTGCCTTCACCAAAGCAACCTGAATGGAGAAATAAATAGAGAAAGAGGTTATTATGATTTATTAATATGTTATAAGAATAATATATTAAAGGAGAAATCATATTTTTTTAATTAATATTGCTCAATAATTAATTAGGAATTAATTTTGTGATCAAGTGTAATTAATTAAACTAGAGGGGTTGAATTGTAATTATGTGATAGTTGCAAAGTAGGGCAATGATTATCATTGTGAAAGAGTGGAAGAGTTCAAGGATAAGGATATCCTTAAAATCGTCCAAGGTCCAAGGGATAAGGGCTTTTCAAGGCTTATCTTATGGTTGCTTGGTGGGCAAGTAACTAGATAAGGATAAGGACTGAAACCCTAATCCTAATCCTATATAAAGACCCCTAGGCCTTGAGAAATCGTCCCACCTATTCCCTAGAGATCCTTAGGCTGATTTCTACCTCTCCTATTCTCTCTCTATAGCCTCTCCAATTGCTTGTGGTGTTTGTGAGCCATTAGAGACACTACACTTGTGGTGCTTGCTTTCAAGACTTAGGGTTTGAAGATTTAAGTTGTTATTACAATATAACAACACGAGGTATGTAATATAACCTTATATGTGAATTTCAAAAATAGCAACATACTTTAGGGTTTTATTCATGTGTTCATAAAGTTGTATATCTAATAGTGAAAACATAGATCCAAATCTAGGGTTGCATGCACACATAGGATTGTTTGTCTAAAAACCCAACACTAAGAAGGTAGAGAAAACACCTTATGAGATATGGTATGGAAAACCTACATCCTTATCTTATATGAAAGTTTGTGGATGTGAAGCTCGTGTTAGACAAGAGACTTCCAACAAACTTGAGCCTAGATCTACCAAATGCATCTTTGTAGGATATCCTAAAGATTGTTTAGTATATTACTTCTATATCCCTAGTTAGAATAAGATCTTTATTTCACGAAAAGCTTAATTCTTAGAAAGAAAGTCTCTAATGGGTGAGGCTAGTAGGAGGCGTGTGGAACTTGAAGAAGATCAAGAACCTCAATTCGATGCATCTTTAGTTGGGAATAGTAATGAACAAGAGGTTGTTGATGATGAGAAGATCATTTTCCTTGAACCTACTGAAACAAAAGACATTCACATTGATAGGATTCATCGCGAACCTGAGAGATATGGATTTCTCATTGACGAGTGCTTTGTAATGATGAATGCTGATGAGCCGATCAACTAGTAGTATGCAATGGCAGATCTTGAATCAGCCAAATGGCTTGAATCCATGAACTCTGAGATGCAATCCTTGAGAGAAAATCAAGTCTGGGACTTGGTTGATCTTCCTCCCAACAGCAAGACTGTTGGAAATAAGTGGGTCTTCAAGAAAGAGATTGACATAGATGGTAACTTACACACATTCAAGAAAATACTGTTTTCTAAAGGATTCAATCAAAGTTATGAGGTTGATTATGATGAAAAATTTTCACCGCTTGCTATGATTAAATCAATTAGGATACTACTTGCCATAGTTGCATGTTATGACTATGAGATATGGCAAATGGATATCAAAACCACTTTTTATAAATAGAAACTTAGAAGAAGATGTCTACATGGATCAGCCCAAAGGTTTTTTCGACCAAAAGCATCCTAATAAAGTGTGTAAGCTCAAGAGATGCATTTATGGGTTATAGCAAGCATCTCATAACTGGAATCATCGTTTCGATGATGAAATCACAAAGTATGGTTTTATTAGAAATGCAGATGAATCTTGTGTTTACATGAAAACTAGTGGGAGCTCGGTGACATTCTTAGTCCTATATGTAGATGACATATTAATCATGGGAAATCACATTCCAACTTTACAATGTGTAAACATTCGCTTAGAAAGTGTTTCTCAATGAAGGACCTAGGTGAGGCACAATACATTCTTGGAATCAAAATCTATAGAGATAGATCAAAACGATTAATAGGTCTAAGGAAAGGTACATATATTTAGAAAGTATTGAAATAGTTCAATATGTAAAACTCTAAGAGATGATTTGTACTCAAAGTACATGGCACTGTACTAAGTTCATCTCAATGTCCTAGTACAAAGGTTGAGCTAGACAAGATGAAAGATATTCTATATGCTTCTACAATTGGATCCATCATGTATGCCATGAATTGTACAAGACCTGATCTTGCTTATGCTATGAGCATGGTAAGCAAGTTCCAACAAAATCCAGGGGAGGGTCATTGTAGAGCCATGAAGAACATTCTAAAGTACTTACAAAGAACTAAGAATATGTTCAATGTCTATGGAGATGTGGAAGATAGCCTAAGTGTAAAGTGCTATACATATGCTTCCTTCACAACTGATTGATATGATTTCAAATCACAATCAGGATATGTGTTCATTATCAATAGGGGTGTGGTGTCTTGGAAAAGCTCCAAGAGAAGTGTTGTTGCACAATCCGCTACAAAGTTATAATACATTGCTGCTTCTGAAGCTGCACAAGAGACTGCTCGGATAAAGAAATTCATTAGGAATCTAGGGGTGTTCCCTACTATCCAGGACCCTCTAGATATTTTCTGTGACAATGAGGGTGCTATTGCTTTGGCAAAAGAACCTCGAGCACACAAGAAGACTAGGCATATTAGTTGCTGATTCAACTTCATCTGGTGTAAAGCTGAAGAAGGTGAAATTAGTTTTTGCAAAGTTCACACTAATCAAAATTTGGCGGATCCTTTCACGAAGCCTCTTCCTCAAGCAAAATTTGAAGGACATGCTCGAGGAATGGGACTTCACTATTCTAGTGATTGGATATGGTCTATGTAATAATATTGAATATTGGAACATTATGTAACATCATCTATTGTAATAATTATGATATATATATATATATATATATATATATATATATATATATATATATCATATGATCATTTCATTAAGTATTTGTTGTTTTCTTTATTAATATGTTTAATCCTTGAGTGAATTTATTCACTTTAAATGTAACGACCCAATTTTCAAGTCCAAAAATTTCTTTTTAAAATAACTAGTTCATAAAAACATTCATAAGAAAATACTATGAAATCACATCGTTTCATAAAACAATGTATCACGTCTGAGAACCCAAGTCACAAAATAATAACACGTCAGAGTACAATCCCAGAATATCCATAGTGCGGAAAGCAAAGAGTGTGTGTATGATGAGCCGCTAGCATGCCAGCTCCTTCCCCTTCGCTGAAGAGGTACCTGAAACCAAAACTGTAAACTGTAAGCACTAAGCTTAGTGAGTTCCCCCATCGTACCACATACCATACAATCACATAGCATACATACTATCGGGCAATTCTGGCGTGCTCGACCTACCCGGTACGTCCATTTTGGGGTGCCGACCTACCCTTGCGGCCAATCTGGGGTGCCATCCTACCCGTGTCAAGCCATTCTGGGGTGCTGACCTACCGGTCGGTCCTAACAACCGAACCTCGGGGACTATTCCACCCCCTACTGCTACTATTACATATTTCATAACATAAACATACTATCAGACATATCTGGGGTGTATGAACTACCCTTTAGTCCTAACAACCGAACTCGGGGACTATTCCTCTCCTACTACCACTATCATATATAACATATCATGCCAGCATATAAACACATCATCACATACTATCAGACATATTTGGGGTGTCTGACCTATCATTCGGTCCTAACAACCGAACTCTACTACTATTACATATAACATATCATGCCAACATATAACATATCAAGTAGTAGCAAACCTAGAAGATATCACAAAGACAATAATCAAACATACAACTCATACTGGTGGGCCAACATTATGGCCGTTGACCCACCGCTACTAGAAGGTAACTCACCTCAAACAAGTAACTGTTGATAATCTGTGTGGGAAGTCTCTGCCTGCTGCTGCTCCAGAAATCCTCCGGCTACAATCCCCACAAAACACTAAGTCAGAAACTGACATCTACTCTTAGGGTAAAATGACTATTTTTACCCCCAATCAATTCCAAGTCAAAGTCAACTTAAAGTTGACGCGACTCGCTGAGTTGGGTCGTCAACTCGTCGAGTCCCTATCCTTTTACACGACCTCATCCATGACTCGACTCATCGAGTTTGGCGATGAATCGACGAGTTCCTCTTCTATAAGAACATCGAATGATCCTTCATCCGACTCGCCGAGTTGTATGAACAACTTGTCAAGCTCACTTTCATCTGATGAACAAGTCCTGACCTCGACTCACCGAGTTGTATAAACAACTCGTAGAGTTCATCTTCGATCTTAAGGAGATTGCCTTGGACTCACCGAGTTTGTTCTAGCACTCGTCGAGTCCCATGAACTATAGGTCTAAAACTAAGTCTAATGTTCTGGGTTACTCCTTCTGTCCTACTACAACCCTTCTAACACCCAACTGAGTTCTTTTGACCCTTAAAAGATATGCGACACAAAACCTTGGACTCGTCGAGTCCCATGAACGGACTCGCCGAGTCGATAATGTCCACACTCTAAATCATCAATTTCTAATGTACAACACTTGACCAAATGATAGATCCAAGCCCCTAAGCTCGATCTAGCACGTAATGTTAAAAACTTTACATGCATGCATGGAAGAATGAGCCCAAATGGCTAAACAAGGAACTCCCAACATGCATGAGGCTTTCCATGGGTTTTAAACCAGTTTCTTTCTACCTTAGGGTCCCTCAAGAACCCTGGATCCGAAACCATTAGCCCTCAACCATGCTTGCAATCATGTTTAGTAGTCAAAATGGCTCTTAGAAGCCCTAACTTCCTTCAACAATAGATCTATAATAATAATAATGAGCAAGGTATAAAATTTATACCTGAAATGCACTGTGGAAGATGCTCAAACTCATATCCCTATGGCCTCTTCTTGTTTCCTCAAGCTTTTCCTTCCTTTCTTAGATCACAAAAGCACCAAAATCACTCAAAAGGCCTTAGATCTTCACTCACACGATTGGGGTTCGCTATGGGTGTCTTCTTGGAGCAAATGGGACGATGAGTGACAGAATGAGATGTTTAAATAGGGTGCAAACCCTCAGATTAGGGCTTTTGTCCAACCAGGGCCTACTTATCGAGTTCGGGACCCGACTCGCCGAGTCCATCAATTAAATCCCGTGTCCCGTCTCGCTTCTACTCGGCGTTTTGGTCCTTCAACTCACCGAGGCCAAGGCCAAAAATTGAAAACACTTTGATAAAAAAAATAAAGAATTATGTACCAAGAACTAGGTGCTAAAAATCTCCCCCACTTATTTTAGGCTTCATCCTCAAAGTTTGTTGCATGTTCCTAAAACAGCTCTGGGTAATGCTCCATCATCTCGTCCACCGGCTCCCAAATCCAATCTGAGCCCTTCCGGTGCTGCCATTGCATCTTCACGAGCTCCACCCTCTTGTTCCTCAGATCCTTCGACTTCTGGTCGAGGATCGCTAGAGATCGCTCGATGTAATTCAGGCTGCCATTAACTTGAATGTCCTCCAAGGGCACCACTGTTGCGAGACGTGGAAAGTGATGTGGATCTGGTTGAGTTCGGCTGGTAGATCCAACCTGTACGCCACTTTGCCAACCCGATCCAAGACCCTGAATGGTCCAATATACTTGGGGACAACTTGCCTCGTTTCCTGAATCGGATGATGCCCTTCCATGGTGACACTTTCAGGAGAACCATATCCCCGACGTGGAACTCCAGGTCTGATTGGCGGTTATCAACATAACTTTTTTGCTGACTCTTAGCAGTCTGAAGCCTGCTTCGGACCTACTGAATCCTTTCTGTCACCTTGAGCACTACTTCGGTGTTCCACATTACGCTCTGTCCAACCTTGCCCTAACATATCGGGGTCCTGTACCTCCTCCCATACAACATCTCGAAGGGAGGGCGGTCAATGCTCGCACGATAACTATTGTTATAAGAGAACTCTGCCATTGGAAGGTAGGTATCCCAATTACCTTCGAAGTCTAGCACGCATGCTCACAGCATAGCCTCCAAAGTCTGGATGGTCCGCTCGCTCTGACAATCCATCTACGGGTGAAAGGCGGTGCTAAAGTGCATATGAGTACCCAACTCATCATGGAACTTCTTCCAAAACCTGGAAGTGAACCGCACATCCCTATCTGAAATCACCAAAACTGGCACCCCGTGCCGCGCCACCACCTCCCTGATATAGATTTCAGCCAACTTTTCGGCTGAAATGCTCTCCTGAATCGGGATAAAATGGGCACTCTTGGTCAATCGATCGATGATGACCCAAATTGAATCCACTCCCCACGCGGTCCTGGCAAGCTTTGTGATAAAATCCATCATGATGTCTTCCTATTTCCACATCGTAATATCCAACAGTTGCATCTTGCCGTGTGGCCTCCGGTGCTTGGCCTTGACCTTCCTGCAGGTCCAGCACCGCTCCACGTACAATGCTACATACCGCTTCATGTAGGGCCACCAATAGTCCAGGCGAAGATCCCTATACATCTTCGTCGCCCCGAGATGAATGAAGAATAGAGATTTGTGCGCCTCTTCCATTAGAACCTGACGCACACCCCCATGGTACGGCACCCACACCCTACGGTGTAGTGTCAGTAATCTTAAGTTGTCATAGTCGAAGGAGGAAACCTGCCCCACAATCCGCTTGCTCTTTCGATGTTCCTTCTTCATGGCCTCCTGCTGGGCCTCCCGAATACGCTCCAATAGCGGAGTCACCACTGTCATCCTCAGACAGATATCCCTGATCGGTGCTGCCTTGCGGCTAAGCATGTCGGCCACCATATTGGCCTTTCCCAGGTGGTAGAGGATCTCACAGTAATAATCCTTTACCACATCAAGCCACCGACACTGCCTCATATTCAGATTTGGCTGGTCCATGAGATACGTGAGGCTCTCGTGTCCCGTGTAAATCGTACAACGAACCCCATAGAGGTAATGACGCGAAATCTTGAAGGAGAACACGACAACCCTCAACTCCAAATCATGTGTCAGGTAAATCGTCTTGTGAGGCTTCAGCTGCCTCGAAGCGTAAGCAATGACATGCCCTATCTGCATCAATACTGCGCCCAAACCCGAGATGGATGCATCACAGTACACGACGAAATCCTCCATGCCCTCTGGCAGGGCTAAGATTGGTGCCTCGCACAATCTCTGTCTCAGTGACTCGAATGCGGCCTGCTGATCAGGCCCCCAACGAAATACCATGACCTTCCTTGTTAGCCTGGTCAGGGGTACGACTATCTTGGAGAAATCTTGGATGAATCTCCGATAGTAGCCTGCTAATCCTATGAAACTTCGAATCTCAGATGGAGACTTCGGAACCTCCCATCTCATCATGGCCTCCACTTTGGCTGGGACCACCGAAATCCCGTTCTGGTTGACAAGGTGCCCAAGGAACTGCACCTCGCGCAACTAGAATTCACACTTTGAGAACTTAGCATACAAGTTCTCTTTCCTTAAAGTCTCCATAACCTCTCGCATATGCTCTTCGTGCTCATCCTGTGTCTTGGAGTAAACCAAGATATCATCAATAAACACTATCACAGACCGGTCTAACATCGGTCTACACACGTGGTTCATGATCTCCATGAACGCGGAAGGATCATTGGTGAGCCCGAAGGGCATCACCACGAACTCGTAATGGCCATAGCGCGTCTGGAACGAAGTCTTCTATACATCCTCCTCTCTGAACCTCATCTGATGATATCCTGAATGCAGATCAATCTTGGAGAACCAAGATGCTCCATGTAGCTGGTCAAAGAGGTCATCGATCCTCGGGAGTGGGTAACGGTTCTTCACCGTTACCTTGTTCAGCTTCCGATAATCTATCCACATCCGATGCGACCCGTCCTTCTTCTTCACAAACATAATCGGGGCTCCCCATGGAGAATTACTTGGTTTAATGAATCCCTTGTCTAACAGCTCCTACAGCTGTATAGACAACTCCTGCATCTCAGGAGGAGCCAACCGATACGGTGCCTTGGCTATCGGAGCCGCACCAGGGACTAGGTCGATCCTAAACTCCATCTGCCTCTCCGGAGGTATCCCAGGCAACTCCTCGGGGATTTTGTCTGTAAACTCTCGCACCACGGGCACATCGCCCACTGTCGCCTTACCCGCCTCCCTGGTGTCCATGACATAAGTGACATATCCTGCGCAACCCTGATGAAGGTAACACCTAGCTCTTGCTGCTGAACACACAATTGGTGCTTGCTGTGGCCTCTCGCCCTGAACTACCAACTCTCCCCTACTCGGGGTCCTGATCCGCATCAGCTGCTGTGCCCAATTTATCATCGCCCCATTGGGGCTCAACCAATCCATACCTATAATCACCTTGTTCCCTCGCAAAAGTATGAGAACCAAGTCTACCAGGTAACGCTCCTCGAACAATCTCAAAACACAGTCTTGGAAGACCTTCGATGCTCGCACTGACCGGTTGTCCGCAATGTCGACCTCTAGAAGGCATTCCAACGTGCCCGAAGACGCAGGGAACTTCTTGTTAAGCGCAAGAGAGACCAATGATCGGGTAGCACCCGAATCAAATAATACCTGAACTGGGATACCGTTCACATGAAACGATCTTAAGCAGAGCACATACATAACATATCAAAATCACAGCAGCGTATCATAAAATCATAAATAAGAAGTCATACCTATCACCACATTGGGTGTAGCATGTGCCTCATCGACAGTCAACTGGAATGCCCAGCTCCTCACCACTGGAGCCTCTGCCTTGCCCTTCCGACCATTAGTAATCCGCATGGTCGCTGGAGCTGGCGCCTTCACGGGCGCTAATGTTGTCAACTGGGGACAGTTGGCCTTCTTGTGACCCCTCTGGTTTCAGTGGAAACACAGCAACTTAGACGTTTGAATAACTGGTGCAGGGGCAGTACAATCCCTACTGAAGTGCCCCGTCTTGTCGCACTTGTAACAGCCCGACGACCCCAATCTACACGCCCCCTCATGTGGCCTTCCGCATTTCCTATAGCGGATCTGTCCTGATTGGCCTTTTGGCCTACCATCTGATCCTTTGGGCTTCTTCCCCGAAGCCCCAATCGTATGTCCCTCCTTTATCTTCCTCTTCTAGACATGCTCCAGATCGATCTCCCAATCCATTGCCCTGGAAATCATGGAATATAGGGTAGGGCAAGCTAAAAAACTAACATGCTCCCGAATGTCGGTTCGCAGCATGTCGTGGTAGCGGGTCCTCCTCATGTTCTCATCTCCCGCATACTGGGGCACCAACAATGCCCTCTCCCGGAACATAGAGGTGATCTTCGCTATAGTCTCCGTGGTCTATCTCATGTTCAAAAACTCCCTGGCCAGCTATTGAAGCTCTATAGCTGGTGAAAACTCTACCCTGAATCTGGTCACAAAGTTTGACCAGGTTATAGCCTCAACAGCCGAGGCTCCCAATGAGTCACCAACAGACTCCTACCAATCCCTAGCTCTGTCTCTCAGGCACCTTGTTGCATATCTCACCTTCGACCCCTCGGGGCAGAAGCTGCTCAGCTGCGCAGACTCAATGTCTGCAATCCATTGTCTGGCAGCGATGGGGTCCTTCGCCCCATGGAAATCTGTCGCACTACTGCCCCTAAAGTCCTTAAAGGATAGTGTGCGGGACCCCAACTGGCTGGTTTCCATTTCACTCCTAAACTCCCTAAGGCGATCCACCATCAGCTTGACAATCCCTTCCTTGATCGACCCAAATATGACCGGGGTCGCATCAAGGATGCCTTTGGTGATCTCAAACATGATGAACTCGCGTAGCCTCTCTTCCACCGGTTCAAAGCCTGAACCTGAACCCGATCCCTCTCCTGAGCTACCAACTACTAGCCTCTGTCATAGTACCACCATTCTGCAATACATAACGGCAACCGTTAGTGATACTGATACATCTTGAGGAATAACATCCACTTCAAGTTCCCCAGTCTTCCCTCAACCTTCCTCAGTTCGTGTACGAATCCTCTACTTTCAGTAATACGGGCCAATACTACCTTCCACATCTATCCGTACCTCCCTCAAGGACTTCCTTGACTCCACCAAGTCCTTTTTTCCCTTGCTGATCTCAGTTATTCTCATCCTAGGCTTACCCTAGGGAAAATCTATGACTCCACCCAAACCGACCCTCAGCTGCTGAAGGCCTCCTAGTAATGCCAATTAGCCATTACCTGAATACAATCACATGTAATGAGGCTCAGATAATCCTTTGAGTAAAAGACTTGTCCCCACAACGGTTAGACTCAAACGAGAGCTGCACAATAGGGCCAACTCCAGCACTCTGAGATTATCCAACCCTGATCACATGTGATGTGACGTATTCACCTAATGGCTAACTCTCATCATTCAGAGTACCACAAAGCACAAAGCAAGAAACATTTGGATGTAGGAAAATTCCTCAAGCAAATTTTGTTCTAATGGTGAGAAACTGCACTAGCATACAATGCTGAGCTCATACTACCAGACATAACCTAACATGCAATCCTATTACTGTCTACTCAATACTAGCATGCAATTCTCGTAAGCTGAAGCACATAAAGTAGGCAGAAAAGGCATCATTCCTAGATCCTTAGTCCTATTATAGCATGTTGTTCTACTGAACTGATAAACATAATATAAACGTTGTATGGCTACTTTGGGGAATACTTACATGAGCTCGGCCGGTTCCGCACACCACACACTTTGTTCTTTCTCAAAACTCTTTTATATTATCTTTTAGGAAACCATTCTTCTTGTAAAAATCTTTTAGGAAACCATTCCCTCAAACCAAGGCTCTGATACCAACTTGTAACGACCCAATTTTCAAGTACAAAAATTTCTTTTTAAAATAACCAGTTCATAAAAACATTCATAAGAAAATACTGTGAAATCACATCGTTTCATAAAACAATGTATCACGTCTGAGAACCCAAGTCACAAAATAATAACATGTCATAGTACAATCCCAGAATATCCATAGTGCGGAAAACAAACAGTATGTGTATAATGTGCCGCTACCGCGCCAGCTCCTTCCCCTTCACTGAAGAGGTACCTGAAACCAAAACTGTAAAATGTAAGCACGAAGCTTAGTAAGTTCCCCCATCGTACCACATACCATACAGTCACATAGCATACATATGGGACATACATTCTGGGGTGCCGACCTACCCGTACGACCATTTTGGGGTGCCGACCTACCCTTGCGGCCATTCTGGGGTGCCGTTCTACCTGTGTCAAGCCATTCTGGGGTGCTGACCTACTCGTCGGTCCTAACAACCGACCCTCAGGGACTATTCCACCCCCTACTGCTACTATTACATATTTCATAACATAAACATACTATCAGACATATATGGGGTGTCCGAAATACCCTTCGGTCCTAACAACCGAACTCGGGGACTATTCCCCTCATACTACCACTATCACATATAACATATCATGCCAGCATATAAACATATCCTCACATACTATCAGACATATATGGGGTGTCTGACCTACCCTTCGGTCCTAACAACCGAACTCTACTACTATCACATATAACATATCATGCCAAAATATAACATATTAGGTAGTAGCAACTCTATATGATATCATAAAGACAATCATCTAACATACAACTCCTACTGGTGGGCCGACATTGTGGCCGTAGACCCACCGTTACTGGAAGGTAACTCACCTCGAAAAAGTAGCTGCTGATAATCCGTGTGGGAAGTCTCTGCTTGCTGCTGCTCCGGAAATCCTCCGGCTAAATCCCCACAAAACACTTAGTCAGAAACTGACATCTACTCTGAGGGTAAAATGACTATAATGACTATTTTACCCCCTATCAATTCCAAGTCAAATTCAACTTCAAGTTGACTCGACTCGCCGAGTTGGGCCGTCAACTCATCGAGTCCCTATCCCTTTACACGACCTCATCTATGACTCGACTCGTCGAGTTTTGCGATGACTCGATGAGTTCCTCTTCTATAAGAACATCAAATGATCCTTCATCTGACTTGCCAAGTTGTATGAACAACTTGTCGAGTTTATATTCAATATAAGGAGATTTCCTTGGACTTACTGAGTCTATTCTAGAACTCGTCGAGTCCCATGAACTCCAGTTCTAAAACTAAGTCCAATACGTTGGGTCACTCCTTCTGTCTTGCTACAACCCTTCTAACACCCAACTGAGTTCTTTCGACCCTTAACATATATGGGCAACAAAGCCTTGGACTCGTAGTGTCCCAAGAATGGACTCATCGAGTCGATAACATCCACACTCTAAATCCTCGATTTCTGATGTACAACACTTGACCAAATGATAGATCCAAGCCCCTAAGCTCGATCTAGCACGTAAAGTTACAAAATTTACGTGCATTCATGGAAGAATGAGCCCAAATGGCTCAAAAAGGAACACCCAACATGCATGGGGCTTTCCATGGGTTCTAAAACAGTTTCTTTCTGCCTTAGGGTCCCTTAAGAACCATGGATCCGAAACCCTAGCCCTCAACCATGCTTACAATCATGGTTGGTAGCCAAAATGGCTCTTAGAAGCCCTACCTTCCGTCAAGAATAGATGTATAATAATAATGAGCAAGGTATAAACTTTATACCTAAAATGCACTGTAGAAGATGCTCAATTGGATCCCTCTGGCCTCTTCTTGTTTCTTCAAGCTTTTCCTTCCTTTCTTAAATCACAAAAGCACCAAAATAACTCAAAAGCCCTTAGATCTTCACTCACACGATTAGGGTTCGCTATAGGGGTCTTCTGGGAGCAAATGGGACGATGGGTGACAGAATGATATGTTTAAATAGGGTGCAAAACCTCAGATTAGGGTTTTTGTCAAACCCGTCCCGCTTCTATTTGGCGAGTTGGTCCTTCAACTCGCTGAGGCCAAGGCCAAAAATGCAAAACACTTTGATAAAAATAAAAAGAATTACGTACCAAGAACCAGGTGCTACATTAAAACTCCATAGTTAGTTATTATTGTGGGAGTAATAATGAAATAAGACTAATATGAAATGGGATGGTTGACAAAGCATTGTAACCAGTTTCATAGATACTTACTAGAGAATAAGTATTGGAGTGACCCGTTCAAGATCACTTCATGGATCGTTGTCATGAATGATACTTGTTAAAAGGTAATATCTATATATCCTTAACACCTAAGATGCATATATGGGACTTGAGTGTGGGGAACTTTATTCTTTGATGTAGTCAAAAGGTGTTCTTTTATTAGGCAGTTATAAAAGCTATTATCAGGCGTGATGTAAACCATGCAATAGGCGTATGTAGTCAAGAGGGGATTTGCTCCTCTTATTCAATGATAGCTAGACATCTAAGGCCTGATATAAATTTGAACACTTATATGTGATTGAATGCGATCTATATCTCACATTCAACATGATGTCTGAAGCAAAAGGGATAACTCATAAACTTACCTTTCTCGCCAATAGTAGCCTTGGGGCTTCTAGGGAATTGGGCATTGGTGGAATGGAACTATGTCATATGTTGTTGGGACAGTGAAATGTTGTTAGTCTTTCATCACCATTTGTATTAATTTGATACGATTCTTGCGCTGACGGGAGATTGAAAGATCTAGTATGCTCAAGAGTCATATTAAAATGATTTGCTAAATAACATATGATCTTAAGGGTCACACTAACAACAACTTGATACAAATGATTATTTATTAGAAATTGATTTTAATAAATATTCATAAACTCTTATAATATGTTGGAAAATATTTATTTCAAGGAAATAATTATTTTTTACAATACAAGTAACAAATTATTTCATAATGTGTGAATTAATAAGTCATGTACAATATTTTGGACTAGTTGAGTCTTTAGTCTTTTACCTAAAGATAAAGTTTATATTTTATAAACTTGGAGTTCATAAAATTTAAACATTTTGTCTTCTTTTAGAGGATATGGCTAAAACTAGTGTAGACTAGTGAGGGTATGGCCTTTTGTATTTGTTTAATGTAAAGAATAGAAGCTAGAAGAAACAGATTCATGACATAGGGGCATGCTTGCAAAAAGTATTAAGATCTAGTGGGTATTGTCTTCACTATATGACTATATAAAGAGTGCACTCTTGCAATCTTCTTCTTGCACCAAGCATGAGCTGAGAGCTCTTCTTCCCTTCTCCATCTTCTTTCTAAGGTCTTGCACATTGAAGATATTTGTTGTTTTCATCTTGTCTTTAAGTCACAATCTTGTTTTGAATTAAAGCTTAAGAGTTGTAACTAACATTACATCAAGTTGGAACATTGTTGGTGTCTCAAGGGTTCAACCTCACTCCATCAACTTCCAAGCCTCCCCTAGAGAACTCAAAGTGCTTCAAAAATTGTTACCATTTCTTCCTTTTATGGTTGTGTTTCAAATCTTTCTTTTACTTTCAAGATGATCCTTGGTGAGTGATAAAATGTTTATGTTATTTATAAAACTCAAGTCTTCCATTTGCTATTATTTGTAGTTTCTGAAATTAAGCTTTAAATAAAACCTAACACATTTAAATGTAGACCGACCCGAGTATCGGAGGAAGTTGTGTAACCACTAGAGCCCGTTTTTGTTTGCTTTGATTCTTGTACTTCAAGTATAAACTATTGCTTGTATTTTTTTCACCTAGGACTTTTAATCAATATTTTCTAGAAAAAAATGCAAAGCCTCCTAAAGTATTTCTTTATCTCCTTGGCTTCTTTTCTGTTGGGTTTTTAGGTTGTTTTACAACCCGTTCATTTTTGGAACGACATTCGCTATTTCTCAAAACTTCGAATTCAGTTGATGACTAGTATGATACTTGTCACCTTTTCCCATCTCCTTGCGAAACCTCTCAAGAATGAGAAACCAAAAATGATCTCCCGATTGTGCATTTCCCGTCGTCGAATCCTCTGAAATGTCAATCCAAGCTTTTACCACAATTATCTCCTCATGTGGAGTCCATGCTTGTGTTTTCTATCTTCCCGGTTGTACGACACCCTCATTCACTTGTTTTTTTTCCTTAGCGGCGTTGGGGGGGGGGGGGGTGAGTTTCCTGTACAATCTCTTCATCTAACTCATCGAAAATTTGGTATTATGGTTGAGATTGAGAGGGTTGTGTTTGGATTTGGTTTTGAAAGACTAAGATTTAAGTTTGAGGTTGATTTGACGAAAGTTGATCGAAAAAAAACAACAAAGTTTGATAGCATATTTGGAGTAACATTTGGAACTTGCATCGGGTAAAATTGCATAATATTTTGGTATTGGAATTGTAGTGAAGATTGAATGAGAGCATCGAATTGTGGACAATAAATCCCTTGAGATGAATCGATAGCGAAAGTGGTTCGAGTTTGGGTACTTGAACTCGAAACATTGGTTTTTTCATTTTCTTGGAGTTTGGGGTTTGATTGTTGGGATTCATTTTTTTGAAAAAAGTAGAAAGAAATTGATAGAAAGAGGTGTGAGTTTGAATGTTAAAGTGTGTGTATAATTATAGATGTTGTAGAGGGTAATTTTAAAATAAAAAAAAATAAAAAAAAAAACTCAATTTCCTATTTCTAGCCGTTAGCAATTTTTTTATTATCGTTTTTTAATGGTTAGATTGACAAAAAAAAAAAAAAAAAAAAAAAAAAAAAAAAAATCCGGCCAATAAGAGAAAGAGAGATGGCAACAACCTCTCCCCCACCTCCTCCTTGCAATGTCGTTCCAATACTCCCGGTGCAGTGTTCCGGTGAGCGGGAAAGGGTCCTGCTGCTGATCTTCCCTCCGGTGCTCCGTCGGGTTTAAGTAGTTGAAATATCTGATCATAAAATTTATATTTCCAAACTATAAAAAAATAAAAAATATTATTCCAAACGAACTATAATTAGAAATTTAATTTGTTTTAACTATTATGATCCATACATAACAACCTTTTCACATATACACCAATTTATGATTTATTAACCCTCCAAAATATAGATTGCTATGTATGATACAAAATTTATTATATATGAACGACACTATTTAAAAAAATATGTTTTAGTATGCAAACTTAACATTCATTGTTGCAGGGTTTAAAAGATAAGTTTTTTTATCGTTGGGTTTGATATTTATAGTGATTTGGATAGTTTGAGTAAAGTCGATGATTCTTGTGGGTTGCAATGTGTTTCTTTTTTGTTTTTGTTTTTTTTTTTTTCTTTTTTGAGTTCGGGTTAACACGCGGGTTAAAGAGACCCTTTTACCCAGGTACTTAAAGGAGAGATGGTTTGTTGCAGCTGATCAGTTGATTCATTTTTTCCTCTTTGCGTTCTATCAAATTACTTCTCTCATCCTCTCTTCGTGTATAGAATTAGGGTTTCATGTTTCATCATTGTTCTTGATTCTTGTTGCAGAATAGTTTGAGTGAAATACAAAGAATAGATTAGATTTATTGTAGTGAGGTATTATATGTAAGTACGATTAAAACTATGTGTCTGTTTGTTTTCAAATGATATAATGGATGATGTTGGAAAATCTATTTGTGTGTTTTTTAAGACTCTTATTCTTAATGGAATCATGGACTCTTGTAACTCCTATACAACTAACAAATAGATAAACTAATATTTTTCAAACAACTGTCGGGATTTTACTTGTATACGATATCTATTGACTTTTAGTTCGTCAAAGTTGGTGAATGGTCACTTGCATTTTTGCCCCAAAGAAAGCTCGAAAATGAAGCATACCCACGTATAGAAGACCAAACCCAAACATTTCTATCAAACACTTTAAGTCAAGAAACTTTGAAAATATATTATGTAACATAAGGTTTTCCAAAATCTTTAGTAAAACTATTAAATAACCCAAAAAACCCTACTAAAACCACTATAAATTACGAAGCTTTAAGCTTGAAGAACCACAAATCACCATCTTTCCTTCTGTGATCTCTAGTCTCAACTTATTATTCTCATTTTGAAATGATGAAGAAGGCATTTTCATTCATTCTTTTGTGTGCCTTGGTGGTGATGCTTGTGGACAATGTTGAGAAGACGAATGCTGCAACTTGTAATCCACAAGAGTTAGTGCCATGTGCTGCGTTTCTCTCTAGTGGGGCGACACCATCTGTAGCTTGTTGCAGCAAGTTGAAAGCACAACAGCCTTGTTTCTGTGGCTACGTGAAGAACCCTAGTCTTAAACAATATATCAACTCTCCAAATGCCAAGAAGGTTGCTTCAGCTTGTGGTGTTTCGATTCCTAAATGTTAAAAAATTAATGGTCTGTTTAATGAAAGAAAAATGACTCATGATAGTAGTACGTACTACTTCACTTGGTGATACTAGTACCAACATGCAGAATAAAGCTAGATGCTATTGTTGTTTTTCATGCATTTTCTCGATCGTTGTATGTGTGTGCCACTCTTTTTCTATATATGTAATGTTTCCATTCAGATGCAATTGCGTTATCTAATGTCTTTTTCCAGATATATGTTCCAGATATCATGTGGATTACGAAAAATATAAAAGTTAGCAGGCAAAACTAAGACGGAAGCATTAATATGAAAACTGAGATTATTAACTATGAAAGTCGATATCACAAATTGAAAACTGAGAGCGCATAATTTGTCAAGAATCAGGTAGATTCTCTTTTAGGTATGTTGAAATCAAATGAAAACGGCCACTTGCGTTATCTAATGGTTCGGTTTTGACCGAAAACCGCACCAAACCGCACCATGCTCACCCCTAATTGTAATTTTATGAGTCTATCTGAATCGAACCAATGACGGATCTAGTTTGTATCCTGAGATAGCCCGAGATACCCATAACAAAAATTTAGTAGTGTAATTTTTTCCAGATTTTTTTTCTTATTGTATATTACGTGATCTTTTTTTAGGGATATCCATTTTACTTATTGGAGATACCCTTTTACTTCTGATCCACCCATGAATCGAACATGCTAGGATGAACTGGATCGGTCAAACCAAAACCAATTTGAGGTTAGGTTTGAAAACCTTTTCAATCGTATATATCCGATGAGAGTTAGGAGATGTTTGATCTACCGCTTACCATAAGGGTGTTTGGTAAAAATAATTTATCCCCAAGGCTGAGTTAACTTGTGAAAATTGACTGTAGATTTTCTTTAACAGTTTTATTGAATTGTTATATATTTTATTTGGATTTCTTTTTGTTGTTTGGATTTGAAGGAGGGAAACCTATGTATTGTTTCATTTCAAGTTGATCTACGATAAAATTCATGTGTGAATTGAATTTCTTTGATATATAATACTTTATAAATTGATGATTTTTTTGTTAAATTTTTGAAGTTACTTTGATTTAAAAAGTTAAAATGATTTTTCTTCCCCGTTAAACAGTTTTACCAAACAACACTAAATTTAGTTCATAGAAGGTTTAGTTATTTGTTGTAAAAGAGTAGAAGGAGATTATAAGAATTTTTAAACTAAAGATAAAAATTACATTATTAAATTTATTTTCAAATTTTGCATGTAAATGTTTTTAAGGAGGCTATAAATAAAGTTTTTACCAGTAATAAATTGAGTATGACTTAGTTAATCCAAACTTTTTTGATTATTATGTATTTTAATTGAATATTATTTTCTTTATGTCTTATATCTTAATTTTTAATAGGTAAGTAAGAGGACAAGATCACAATAGGGAAAGCAATATGTGAGATACATTCACTGGTATGAAAGCTTTGTTATTATAAGATAACGATTAGCGTATTATGTATATTCCTTTGCACACCAACTTCAACAGGTTATCGTGGATGTAGCAAAGAGCACGATAATGTTGAAAACTTCTTTGAATAAATTTCTCTGGTGGTTATTTTGATATGTGGTTCATATCAAAGAAAATATATGCTATAAGAGAGTTACATAGAAATGGTGGAAAAGGCAGGCAATTGGTAACGGAGAACTTAAAACTAAAAAAATGGGTTAAATCAAGAGAGTTGCAATTGGTAGCGGAGAACTTAAAACTAAGAAATGGGTTAAATCAAGAGAGTTATTTTATTTGAACGGGGGATACAAAATAAGGTTCATATTTCAAAACAATCACAAGTTTGATGAACTTATTTATGAAGGTTCTTGAAGTTCTTGTTTATGTTGAAGATGAGGGATCCACTATAAATAACTGAAATCAAACATACATTATCTTAAGATATTTCAAAAAACTTGATTTTGTGTTTTATTTACGTTTGATGTATGAAGTTTTACACCTCACGAGCATATTATCAAAGCATTTTAAAAAATGATCAAGACATTTTAGAAGCGATTTATCAGGATAGAGGGATAATGGATGCATTAAAATCTTTAAGAGATACGAGGTGATAAAACTTTGTCGACAATATTTTCTTTTTGTCAAAAAAATAATACTAATATTGTGGATATGACCGAAAATTATGTCACTTCGAGAGGCCGCAGGACCAAAGTTACTAATTAGATTCATTTTGAAGTTGAAATTTCCATCACAATTGTAGCTGTTCAAATTATAGAATTTGGAACTGATAAAGTTTAATAAGCACCTAATTACTAATATACACGAGGGATCTGAGCCCTTATGATTCATTTTGCTAAATTTGGAAAAAAAAAACAAGGTTATTGAAGTTGAATGAGTTGTATAAAAACAACTTTGATGATTTAGAGAAGATGCAACTTGATGATGAACTTAATATATATTATCACTTTTTGCATAAAGATGATCACTTCAATAGTTTGAAGGAAATTACTAAGTTTTCTTGTTTGATGATGTTTTCTTATTTGATGGTGGAAACATCGAAACATCATTCTTATCCTATGGTTTATAAGTTATTAAAATTGAATTTGCTTTTACCAATCACGACTGCAACAGTAAAAATATATTTTTTCATGATCAAACTCTTGAATAAGAATTTGTATAACAAAATGGGTGATCATTTATGAACGATGCATTGATGCGTAATTTAAAGAAAAGGCCTTTATGAAAGTAAATGTCGAATATGTAATGTATTGCTTTTAAAAAATATGTATATATAGATATCAAATTTAAAATGTAAGTTCTAAAGTACTAGTTTGTTATATTTAATGTACTCATAATTTTAATTTTTTTTTTATGTTATAATATTTTCTCGAAAAAAATATTTGGTGCCACTACTGCTTATGTGAGCCCTCATGTATCCCTCATGTATATATCCCTGTAAGATATTTAATAAAATATAACTATGATCGTTAGCATAAAATATTTTAACACGATATGACATTCGATTCGAAAGCATTATTTGAAAACAAAGTTATATGCCAATGCATTACTCATATCCTTCATACTTCATACAACTTATTTATTTATTTATTTATTTTTTATTTAAACAATACTAATTTAAAAATTTTAATCTAAACCAAAATTGAAAATAACATTTAGTTAAAAAAATAAAATACTACAAGAAACAGTATATTAAATCCTAAAATGTCAAATAAATTTCAAAAACTAAAATTAAATGTTTAAATGACAATTAAAATACAGACCATAGATCCGAACAAATAATATCATATATGTCAACATATCACATTTAGCACATAAAAACATTTTAGGTATCATTCCTAAAATAAACTAGTACTTGTGTCAATTTAGATGTACTACCTAACATATTTTAGACACACTCTTCACGATCAATACTTAGTATTCTAAGTTTAAGTCTAGAAATCCTAAAAATTCTTAGTTTGCTTAAACTAATGCTCTGATACCAGCTGAGACATCCCCAATTTCACAGCCAAAAAAACCGATTTGTTTATACTTTGTTTTATAAATCAGAGTAATCGTTTAAAGAAAACGGTTGCGGAATTTGTTCCCAAAACAAGATATGATAATAACTTATGAAAACATTTCTCAAAGAGAATGTATTTTTTTTATTTAATAATAAAACCTCAGGATGTCATGTTCCGATACAGACCAAAAACATAAACAATATAAAATAAACCTTACAACAGTTATTTATAACTACTGATCTATAATCCAAAATCTCTCGTCAAGTCCATCAACTGATACCCTTGTGCCATTACCTGTAATGCAAAGAAAACTGAGTGGGTCAGGCTTGGGAGCCTGGTGAGTATATAGGGTTTTAAACCCACAATAATAAATTTATTATATTCAATTATCAAGCAATCAACCCAAATACCCATCCCCATATCTCCTTTATTTTCTCAAGGGTTTACCCTAAGAACCAACTATCCTTCATTCATTCATTCCTAAGGATTTACCTAAGGAATTGGCACAAAGTCAATTTGCTACCACGGTTTATACAACAAGCACTACTTCACATAGTCACCAGGGTTTATACGATAGGCACTACGTCTCATAGTCGCCGGGGTTTACACAACAGGCACGAACGCACATTGTCACCAAGGTTTATCAAATGGGCACAAAGTCGCATCGTCACCAAGTCTTACTCAATAGGCACGAAGTCGCATCGTCACCAAGGTTTTACTCAATAGGCATGAAGTCGCATCATCACCAAGGTTTTACTCAATAGGCACAAAGTCGCATCGTCACCAAGGCTTACTCAATAGGCACAAAGTCGTATCGTCACCAAGGTTTTACTCAATAGGCACGAATTCGCATCGTCATCAACTATTCTATCTATCGATGTTCTACCCAACAATTTTGTAGATATAAATACAAACACAATTTAAATCATTTAACACCCATATAAAAACATCAATTCCAAGCCCATCTCAAATAGACAAATAATATATAACACATAACACGTATTTCATAGCTAATACTTTATATTTATGTGTTAGAAGAAAGTAACCACACTCATACTAAACATATACTCAATACATTTAAACAATACTTGTATTAATATCGTGTTTATGAAAGGGACTATACAATCACACGTATAAACAACTTTATATTATACACATAGCACGTATTTTATAAAATACTTCATATCTATGTGTAAGATGAAAGTGACTATACACTCACTTGATTAGACGATGCTCGGACAGAACTACGGCTTGTAAAAGTAGTATTCTTCGGTAGATCCGAAAGATCTTCACAAAAATCAGCTTCTTGCAGGCAGAGCTTCGGCTCGAGAATTTCACTTCTCGGGATCTTCGGGCTTCGGGATTTGCTTTGGGGCTCGGGAATGATACCGGGGCTTCGTGTGACAACCCTATTTTTCCCAAAAATATTATTTGACGTAAAAAGTGGAATCTCAATAAAATGCATTTTAGCTTTAAAGTATCTAAACAAAAGTCGTAGATCACGTTGAAAGATGAGCGTGCATAAAAAGATCGCCCAAATTGGACCTCGTATGAAGAAGTTACGAATTTTCAAAGTTTCGTAACAGTAGTAGAGGGCTAAAAAGTTGGATTAAAGATCGAGTGTTATTTAACTATCGCCACCTAAACGGAAGTTGAAGATCTCCTCGGTGGTAATAAAACAATAGAAAGACAAACGAAAACCGACGTCGAATAAAGAACCTATGAAATTTTAACGAACTTTAGGCGGCCCGGCCTATTAAAATTATATCATTAAAAATAAAGTCAAAACTAGCTGACGGAGTCTAAATGAAAGTTGTAGAGCATAATCTCACCTAAGCGTGGATATAAAGAATGCGAGAAACGGAGCTCGTACGCGAAAGTTACGGAATTTAGAAGTTGGAAGCAGGGATTACGCCCCGCGTACTCTGGGAGTACGCCCCGCGTACTAGACCCAGAGTCGAGTCCCATCGGCCCGCCCAAACTACGCCTAGCTAGCTAGGAGCCGTAAGCCATGACGCATTTTTACGCCCAGCGTAACGACGTACGCGCTGCGTACGTGAGTACGCCCCGCGTACTCCAAAGTTACGCCCCGCGTACGAGGCAATTTCAGCCTATAAATAGAAAGGTTCAGCTGCGAATTTAAGCACACATTCTCAAACCTCCAGATACTCTCACACCCTTCTAAAGCTCCAGAGACCAGTCCATCACCTCGGTTTCCGCACTCGAGCCCCCGACGAAAGATCTACGTTGCAGCGATCCCCAAAGAGCCCGACGACGCAAGTATCCGCGATCGAAGTTCTACTTAACTCTAGTCTTTCTCTTCAAACTTAACGAGTGAGTTCATACCCCTACTTTTCAATTCTTTTTACATGTTTTAGGGGGGAAATACAAGTACATTACACGTTAAAAGTATCGTTTTATAAACATAAATGCAATTTCTAACTTCGAATATCGATACAAACATCTTATATATACAAGGGCGATTATATCACTAAGTTATTTCTACTAAATGGAACATACTATCTGAAAACTATAATGGGTATAGTTAGCAAGTCAATCCTACATTTTTATACAATTTGAAAAACGAAACACTTTCAAAAGAAGTAAGGTCATTTCATTGTAAATCTACTTATACTAGGTAATGTGAGATATTTAAACTTCAACGTACATTTTTGTATGCATTTCAAGTCCTGTATTATATACCATAATCTCTTGGAGGGAGAGCGTGATATTTGTGTATAGATCTATACGGGATTGACAATCCCGCACCTAAACTACTAGCTATAGTTAGACCGGCAGGTCTGGGGTGACAAAGTCATAACACTGCAACACTTGAAGAATGTTGTTACAGGCCGTCAGTGTCATTAGTATGGTTATAAAACTCACATAAAAAGTATAAAACAAGATTGATTTACGAGATTCATATGTGCATCGCAGTTTTCCTACATTATATTTTCATACAAAATTATTGTTATCATTTGATTATAAAGGTTACTAACACATTCCAACTTTGGAAACTTTTTCATTTTACAAGAAAATATTGGATTTTCTAAAAACCTCGTTTACCAATTTACTACCAAAAGGGATATACTTTTCAACTCAAAACACTCATGAACTCACCAACTTAATTGTTGACACTTTTCAAAACCACTTGTATTTCTCAGGGAATCAATGATACAGGTAAACTACCAGCTTTTGGGAGAAGGAACACAAAGGATGTTTTTATCATTAAACATTTATCATCATATTGTAATATTCTTTTGATAACATGTATAACGCAACAATATACGTTTTCATTTTATATATATATGATGGTTGTGTTACTTTCTTTACAATATTCAATCGTTGTGATACTACATGAAGTCATCCACCCCCGAATGTTTCCGCCATTCTGGTTTGGGGGTGTGACACTTCGGGAGGTTAAAATAGGGCTTACAGAGAGTATCGGGAGTGGGAGAGATGAGAAGGAGCAACCAAAATCGGCTGACCCTCGATTTCTATTTATAGGATGAATTTTTTTGAGTTCTCCTCGTGAGTTTCTAATATTCACCTCGTGACTTTTTAATATCGTGATCTCGATACGTCATTGAATTCGTCATGGCCACTTGCCCTGGAAGAAGTCCATCATCTGTTCACCTCGTGAATTTCTAATATTCACCTCGTGAGTTCTGACAGTTTTGGGGTTTCGCGCCCCGAACTTTAGAAATTCACAACTTTCGCATACGAACTCCGTTTTCAACATTCTTTATATCCACGCGTAGGTAAAAATAAGATCTACAACTTTCATTTAGACTTTGTTGGATAATTTTGACTTTAATTTTAATATATTATTAATATATATTTTTTTAGTAGGCTGGGACAAGAAAACTCCGTTCGAAATTCACAACTCCTTCATCTGAACTCCGTTTTCGTCTGTCTTTTTATCGTTGGACTACTATTGATGAGATCTTAAATTCTCATTTAGAAAGTTTTGGTTAAATATCACTTGACCTCAATCTCGAGTTTCGGGCTGCATACTACTAATGTTGATACTTCGAAAAATCATAACTTTCTCATACGAAGTCAGATTTAGACATTCTTTTTATGCACACTCTCGGTTTAACGTATTATACGACTTTCATTTAGATCGTTAAGGGCAAATATCGCTCTAACATAAATTCACTATTTACATCGCGCTATGTCGTGCCGGTTCTGTCGCGAAACTTCGACAGGTCATAACATCTTCGTTATAACTCGGATTTCGGCATTCTTTATACGTACGAAATCCTTGTCACATATACTACAACTTAGTTAAGTTTATTCCATCAAAATAATCTCCCATCAAAAAGTCATTTTTGACGCTAATTGTCCTTAAATTGTCTAGCCCTAATCTACGGGCGTTACAATATCTAGGCTGATCTTTGACTTGAACTAGACACTTTATATATGTTCCATATAAATCTCCTAAAGAATTCTTAAACCACTTCCCTCTTTGATCAGAAGAGTTATCGGGAATAAGTTCGAGTTTCTTAAGCAAATGAGTATGCAATCGTACAACTGCATTACAAACTTGAATAGAATGCCTACTAATCGTTTCTCCCGAGCGATGAAACCGACATATTATAACGCGATTCTTAACATTATGAGCATGAATATGCAGAAAATAGCAACTTGTTCATCAATCTCCATATTCCTACTTGGTTTTAGGCCTCCCAATGTTTCAAGCATACAGCATAACTTAGTAAAACACATTCGAGACATCCTAATTCGTGATATAGACATGGTGTCACTTTCATAAATGTATTTATGTAGTATTGGGTATCGATCTACATTTGAAGAAAGATGTGTAATACATCGTTTATCCTTATACTTTTTGAATAAGGAGTACAACAACATGCAAAACCATGTTCCACCATGTTAAAATCAATGAATTCTTCCTTTGTCTACGATTGCGTGTAGTTAAACTAAGTCAAGAAATTTTCCTGTAAAATATAAAAACAGTATACATATTGTATTGATAGCAAAAAAGCAAAATGGCATATATTGATAGCAAAATAACAAAACCACAACATGTTTTCTGTTCTATCGTTTACCAAGAAACCAATGCATGTTTTCTCTGTTCGGTAACGGTTGTTGTACAAGGAATTACACAGCCTCGTAAAAAAATCAAAAACACTAGAACATACAAGGAATCACAATCATGTGAGATTCTAAAATTAAACCAAATAACCTGATTTACTTCCCAGTTCTATAACAGACAAGAGAAATCAAAACAAGAAGGGAAAGAACAGAGTTTCGGTTTTTCTAAAATCGTGAAAAGAAGGAGAATTTAGAAAATCATAAGATTAGAAAAGATAGAGAGAATGTGAAGAAATCGATTAGCTAACGGGTGTCGTAGACCAATTCAGAAATTCATAAAAGAACGTGAAGAAATCGATTCGCTTGAATTCAAAAATCAAATAGATTAAAATCATGAAATGACCAAGACATGCTTCACAAGTGTTGTTTGGTTTTAAAATCAAATAGCTAAGAGAGAGAGAGAGAGAGAGAGAGAGAGGGAGGGAGGGAGGGAGGGAGGGAGAGAGAGAGAGAGAGAGAGAGAGAGAGAGAGAGAGAGAGAGAGATCATCTAGAATGAAAGTCATCGACCGATCCTTGTGACGATGATGAGAAGATGCGAAGATGATGGATGTTGGCCCAATGAGAATGGGATGAATGAACTAGGTTAACTGATGAAGGGTATTGTAGTGTTTAGCGAGGGAAAAATCATAATCATGTGCTTTCTATGTTATGAAGCAATGGACTTTCTTTCATTTGAACGGAATATAATTCATTTAACATTCGTTTTCCTTCCCTTGAAGTTGAACCAAACACAAGAATTTGAGAAAATTGGAATCATTTTTCCTTAAATTCGATTTCATTCCTGCCAAACAAACACCCCTAAGAGTTCAGAAGATATAAGTAGTTGTCAAGAAGACAAAACCTATGTCATTTTGTGGGTTCGACTATACAAATATTATGACATGTATAAGTAGGAGTTTTTGAGGATATGTTAACATACACATGTTATTGAAATAATTAATTACATTAGAAGGTGCTGGTTACACATTTGGTTCAAGAATGTGTGGTAAAACATTTAATTAAATGAACTGATTTATTATTTATTGAAAATATATATAAATAATTAAATTTTATTATATTAATTTAATATTTATAAAAGTGTTAGTAAATAATTTGAAGTTAATTAATAAATCATTAGAAATCAATTAGACGAGTATATATGGCCGTCAAACTTTTTCGGTTTTTATTTTTTATTTATTTGTCAAAATGACACTTGATCACTTACCTAGGTTAGATCCAATCTAAGTGTTCAAAAGATCTAAGTAGTTGTCAACAAAACAAAACCTATGTAATTTTGTGGGTTGGACTATATAAATATTGTGACATGTATAAGTACGAATCTTTTGAGGGTATGTCAACATGTTATTGAAATAATTAATTACATAAGTCTTAGTTGGTTACACATTTGGTTCAAGAATGAGTGGCAAAACATTTAATTAAATGAATTGATTTATTATTTATTGAAATATCAATAAATAATAAAATTTAATTATATTAATTTAATATTTATTAAAGTGTTGGTAAATAATTTGAAGTTAATTAATAAATCATTAGAAATTAATTAGACGAGTATATATGGCCGTCAAATCTTTTTTTTTTGTTTTTTTGTTTTTTTGTTTTTTTTTTTATTTATTTTTTTATTTTTTTTATTTTTATGGGTGGGAGAGCAAGAAAGGGAGAGGTTAACATTTATTTTAAATAAAAATATTAACAAATAAGAACGTAACTTTTAGCAACATATTAGTGACAACTGGGCTATCGTCAATACAAAATAGTTCGTCGCTAAATTTTATAAGTTGAAACTAGCGTTATTAATCGGGTCAGCCTGATCGGGTTTCGGGTTAAACGAATAGGGTTAGTTGGGTTTTCAATAAAATAATTTCACCCGGAACCGGGCCCTATTAAGGTATAGGTTATCCGGGTTCGGGTTATTCGGGTTTCAGGTTTATAGGGTCGGGTTAGTCTGGTTAATCAGGTTACAGTATAAGATATAAATATTGTGTCATATTGATGATAAGGTTTATTTTGAGAAGTTTAAATTAGGAAGTGTTAAATCCAAATGACTTTGAATACATATGGTTTATTTTTTTTCTTTCTACTATATAAGTAAAAAAGCATTATGCATTTGATTTGAGGTTATGTATTTTTGAGGTTATGTATTTTTTTATTTTAGGCCAGGTAAACTACTATTGTATATTATTTTACCATGATGCATATTAATTTTCAATTGTGCAAAGCAATATTTAGTCTACAATTCTATTACATCTTATTTTCCTCTTGTTTAGATCACATAATTTACAAAAATAAAAAACGTGAGATGAAATGAAATACATAAATATTGTAGTACCAAATCACATCAATCGAATCACTTTTTCGAGAAATACGAGACCCTAAACCCGACTTTTATTAAAAAAATCAACCCTAAACATGACCTTAACGATAGTTCGGGTTTATCGGGTTAATCCGAATAACCAGATTAAGAATTGTGACCATATTAAACCCGACCCGAAATGTTTTATTCGGGTTAGGGTCGGGCCGTGTTAATCGGGTTCGAGTTTTTTTGACACCCCTAGTTGAAATCACTAATTCGATTTTTAGCAACATATTTAGTTGTAGATAAATCCATTGGTGATATTCAATTATCTAGTGGTGACCGTTACCATGCATGTGTTACGCCCTAAACATGGCTCCAAAAATCTATCATCACCCCAACTTACTAGTAGTTTTATTAAAGAAATGAGGACAACTAATGCAAAATAAAAGCCAAAAAATATGTTCTGATATTGCAGAGATAAGGGTTGGATACTCTATGTTAAAAACCTTAATACAAGGCCAAGCTAAAGTCCAAATGACTTTCATGACACAATTGCAGCATTCATATCGGGATATAAGGTTTTGACTTTGATGTATTAATATTTTTTGTGGGACAATTCATGCCTAATTTTGGTCCTACGCACATCCATGACGAATATAATGCATGCAGCATGCCCCCACATCGAGAAATTTCTCACCTACGTTTTTTGTTTATATTATGTCTTACAACATGGATTTTAAAAGTATAGCAAATTATTGTATATTCTTTGTAACTTACTTTTGATTTATAAGCTTTATTGGTACTTATCATATTGCAAAATTTAATGGATTCATAAATATTTTTACCAAACTAGACGAATCTCCGTATGTTGGGATGACATGATCAGCCTAGGCGTAAGGCAGGGAAACATATAAGATAGGAGCATCATTTTTCGAATAGGTCTACTGTATGTATTAGTTTTTTGGTCCCTAAGTTTGATCCGTATTTATCCTTTTCCGGTTTAGGCACGAACTAAAACAAAGGGGAAAATTGTTTAGTTAATCGGTTTGATCCATACGAGTTAAAAAAGCAAGTTTTAAGTCAAGGGGAAAAATTGGAAAATTTCCTTTTTTTAATCTAAAGCTTTGTTTTTCCATGCATTTTAGTATCAGATCGAGATTCTAATTTGTCTAGTATAAATAGGATCCAACGTGTGGTATTTTATGGATTATAGAACTAAGTTTTCAGAGTTAATACTTACGCTCCAAGTTATATTATCCTCTATTTGCATTTTTTCTTTATTCCTTTGTTCATGTTTTTTACTTACATGTTCTTCTTCCGTGTCTTTCAACTTGGTGCACAAAGTATAAAGCAACCTTAGTTTCTTCATGTTAGCACCTTTGTAAGTAAGGTTAATCCTTACACTTGGTATCAGAGCCTAAGGCTCATCAAAACGTAGAAGGCTTGTTTGAGAGTCGATTTATAAAAAATGTGCAGTCTTTCACTGAGGCTCATCAAAACATAGAAGGCTTGTTTGAGAGTCGATTTATAAAAAATGTGCAGTCTTTCACATGCAGGGCAGTCGCAACGGGAATTAGGTTCGGTATAAGAGGGTATGAGTTGTTTTTTCGTAAGTTGAAGCATCTTAATATGTAACGCTCGTAGATTCAGGCTACTAAGCTTAAAGATAATAAGCGTTAAAAATGAATTTTTGAGAGAATATTATTTAGGATAAATAATCTTAACCAAAGTTATAGTATATATCACAAGGATTCTGTACGTATAAAGAACGCTCAAATCCGACTTATAACGAATAAGTTATGACTCATCGAAGTTTCGCGATTAAACCGCACGGCTCCACGTAACATAAAAAGTGAATGTTTGATAAATTACTTTTTATCCTTAGTAATCAAAACTAAAGTCATAGTATTCGTTAAACTGAGAGCGTGCATATAGATAACGACAAAATCAAACTTCATAAGAGTAAGTTATGATTTTTCAAAGTTTCAACATAGCAGTATACAACTCATAAATCGAATTTTAGATTGGTTAATTTTTAGCCAAAATGATTTAGATGAGAATTGAAGATCTAATTAACAGGAGTTCAACAATCAAAAGACATTCGAAAATGGAGTCCATATGTAGAAGTTATAAATTTTTACACGATCATTAATAGTTTAATCTTCTCGAACTGTTAAATTTAAAATTGGTCGGGAATTAGTCAATAGAGTCAAAAGGAAAGTTGTAGATTTTGTGAATACATACGTCTGGATATATAAAAAGGTAAAAAACAGAGCTCGTGTGCAAAAGTTATGAATTTTTTAAAAATTGGTTGTTTTACATGCGTCATGCGCCACGTGTCTGCACCAGGCTTTTGCCTTGGTGCCTACTTAATACTCACAACGTGAGAGGTATGTCTCACGATGTGAGAGGCCCTGGACATCCTATAAATAGAGCTGAAATTCACTCATTTCATTACACCTTTCAATTCCATTCTCTACTAAACCCCCAAGCTCCTAAGACCTTTTCTCTAGCACCTCAGGTGTTAGTAGCGAAATTGGAGTGTCGGAAAGCCCCGAGGAGAAGATCTTTCAGCTCATAAGTTCTGCCTACACAGAGTTTGGTTCCTCGCTAAACCCCCTTATAAGTGAGCTATGCTTACCGTACTTTAAGTATAACTTATGTTTAGGTTTATTACTGTTATTATTGTTGAATTAGGTGTCTAAGCCCATAACTATAATTGGTATGAACTTGATTTGATAGTAACATGGTCCGTTTTGGTTGCCTTCACTAGCAACTTGACAGGATGAGTTATAGAGAAAGAGGTTAGTAAATGATTTATTAATACATTATGAGTATAATATATTAGTTAGAAATCATAGTATTTAATTACTATTTGATTAGAAATTAATTTGGGTTTAATTTTCGGATTAAAGGAACTGATTAAAAGAACAGAGCTGTTTTGCAAATCATTGATAGTTGCAAAACTGGGCTGTTGGACTCCTTTTGGATGGAGTGGACGAAATCTATAGGAAGACCCTATAGAATTCTTCAAAGGCTTCTAGAAGTAGAGGTCCATGGACTGCTTAAGGCCTAAGCAAGAAATTAGGGTTTCCACCTGAAAACCCTAGCATCCTTAGATATAAAAAGACCCCTTCACCAAGGGTTTTCGACCAATGCTTAGAGAATAGAAACCCTAGCCGATTTTCTGCATATTCCCTCTTCACCCCTCTCATCCTCTTGAAAAGTGTTTGTGAGCCATTAGAGGTGCAACATTTGGGGCATTAAGCTTTCGAGAGTCAAGATCAATCAAGGAATTCTTGTTATTGCTATATAACAAGCAAGATAATATTCTTAACCCTTTCATATATGAATTTCAAATTATCTATATTCTAGATCTAGGGTTTTTTTTTGGCGTTTATTTTTCATGTTCAATTAGTGAAAAACATTGATCCAAAGCAATTAGGGTTGCAACACATATAATGTTGTTATGCTCAAAACCCTTCAGTGGTATCAGAGCCTAGGATGTTTTTCAATTGTATTTGATGCAATAGTGATCTGTCCAAAGCAGAAGCAAACCAGTTTCATAATCTGTTTGTTGAACTCAACGAGTTCAATGAGGAACTCGACGAGTGTGGTCGACTCGACGAGTTCATAGCCTAAGTCGATGAGTTGACTCGTCAGTTGCCTGATTTATCAATTTTGAAATCTTGTTTGGATTAGGATAATTACCATAATTTGTTTATAATGCCTTAAAGTGAATTTTTCTTAATGGTAATCTGATTTCCTTATCAAATAAGATTGATTTGGTCAAATTTTAAGATAATGACAAAATTAATTTATTGATTTAATTATTTAAAATTTCATCTAGTAATTTCAAAAAGTATCAAATTACTCCCTGTGGTTTTGGAATTTAAAATTTAATAAAAAATTTAATTTTGAAATATTATGTTCTAAAGCCCTAGTATTTTAAAAGTTGAAAATACACCATTATACTATATAAAATTAAAAGTCTAACATTATATATCTATAATAACAATATGTATTACCGTTAATAGGTTTCATTCACGAAGCTAGTCTATGAGGGGTGTTTAAGGAAGTGGCCTATAAACTGACCGCCATTGGGTATCCATTCTTACCCACCGCACTCTTGGCTAGTGGAGGGTCATTTGCCAAATGAGTCGGATAGGACATTAATCTTCATTAATAAGTACAATGATAAATATAAAGTAACTAAACGCCTTTTATAAATTCTCAATCTTAGTTACTTTAGGAAAATATAAATTTCATGCTAATCCATGAAATTTCACATTGCACTTTATCAAGTCGTTAGTGGAGCGTGTGTGGTTGACCGACACACTAACTTGGACTAACAAAGGGTGGCAATGGGTAGCTCGTAAATTATCATTGATTAGTGGAGCATGTGTGGTTAACCGACACATTGATTAGGTGGTAAATTATAATGAGAGTACCATGTTAATTTGCAGGGTTATTCACATCTTATTTGTGATCCTCGGTATCCCAGTCACAAATTTGAAGGGCATAATCGAGATTAAACATGCCATTGAATAGTTCAATGAATTTCAAAGATCTAGGACTTTCAATTCATATAAAGCCTAATTTATATAAAAAATTTCGTTATTATGGTGGAATTGGTAAATCGTCATTACCTACCTTCAAATAATTTACAATTGGATCACGGCATCCCTCTTCCTAATTGTGAATAATTGGGTTGGGTCCTAGCCTTAATATTTCATTTTGGGTGTTATATTAAGGATTCCTTATCCAATAAAAAATGTCCTTCTTCTTTTGCAGATATCTACCTCAAACAACACTCCCGATTCCTCCAACAACACTTTCTCGCTCTTGAGCATCTGTACTAAGGTGACATTCAATGGGTCCAATTTTAATGATTGGATTCGTAACATCTGAATGGCCTTGCAATTTGACGACAAGGAATATATCCTCGACAAAGAGCTGAACGAGATTGATGAGTCCAAATCTACTCTTGAAGAGATAGATGAGTATAAGGCCCATTACATGGATGCAACCAAAGTGGCGTGTATCATGGTGGCCATTATGACACATAAGCTACAACAATTTTATGACAAATGTTGGCCTTATGAGATGTGTCAGGACTTGATGGAGAAGTAGCATCTAAGAGAACGTCAAGAGAGGTATGAGATAGTCAGGTCATACATTACCACCAAGATGAAGGATGGAGAGTCCATCACAAGCCACCTACAATGCATTTAGAGATATGCGGATTGTTTTCTCAAGCTGAATGTGAACTTTGATGAAGACTTGGCCATTGGCATAATCCTACACTATTTACCCTCTTTCTATGATCAGTTCAAAATGACTTATCATTTGAGCAAAGAGGAAGTCACATTGAGCAAAATTCAAGGCTTGTTGAGAACTACTGAAAGTGGATTAAAAGGAAAGACTATTGAATCCACTCATCCTACTGCTGCTGCTCTAGTCATGGCGATTGGAAAAGGAAAGGAAAAAGAGGAATGCTCCCTCTAAGAAAAGTCGGAAGGGAAAGTCTCATGATGGGTCTTCTTCTAGTGGACCCAAAGCATAGTCTGGTTCTGCTCCCCCTGCCTCAGATCCAAAAGATGCCATATGTTTCTACTGCCAAGAAAAGGGGCATTGGAAGAGAAGCTACCCTAAGTACCTTCAGGACAGTAAGGATGGCAAGATCAAACCTACCTCAGCAGGTATTTACACTATTTTGACTAAAAATTCCTCGCATTCTAATTCTTGGGTCCGTGATACAGGATGTGGTTTTCACATTTGCTCTGACTTGCAGGGACTAAGAGAAAGTACGAATGTGGATCTTGGGAAGATGAACCTGATAATGGGAATTGGAGATCGTCACCTATTACCAAGATCGACATTTATTCTTTAAAGCTTAGTAGTGGATTATGTTTAGACTTGAATAATTGTTGCTACTCGTCAGAAATGACAAGCAATATTAATTTTTTCATGGTTTGTACAGACAAGGCTTTTGATTTTCATTTAATAATGATATTGGTTCCATTAATGCTTATTATAATGGTGTATTTTATATTGAAGCATTTCCTTGTGATGGTGTATATGAAACTGTGATGGTTGTGGATAACTTAGGAAATAGTGTGTTACAAATTGATTTGTCTAATGGTTTAGACAAATCATACTTGTTGCCTTGTCATCCTAAACATGTCAACAAGAAGCGCATTGCCCAACTCCAAAAGGATGGAGTGTTGGAATCATTTGACCTAAGGTTAGATGATACATGCGAATCTTGTCTGTTTGGAAAGATGACTAAATCACCTTTCACCAGTATTTGTGAAAGAGGTGAGGGATTGTTGGATCTCATGCAAACCGATGTGTGTGGGCCTTTGAGATCCACCATAAGGGATGCAAGTCGATTTTATGTCACTTTTACTGATGATTATAGAAGATATGGATATATATACTTAATCAAGCATAAGCCAGAAACCTTTTATAAGTTCAATGAGTTTAAACATGAAGTCGAGAATCAATTGTGCAGGAAGATCAAGATGCTCATATTCGATAGTGGTGGTGAGTATATTAACATCGAGTTCCACGACTATCTTAAGTAATGTGTAATTGTTTGATAATTGACACCTCCTAGGACACCATAGCTTAATGGTGTGGTTGAGAGGCGTAATCGAACCTTGTTGGACATGGTTTGTTCCATGATGAGTCGAGCTTCGCTTTTGATATTGTTCTGGGGGTATGCCTTAGAGACTGTCGCATGTATCCTTAATCTAGTCCCGATAAATAAGGTTGCCAAAACACCTCATGAGAGGTGGATAGAGAAGGTTCCCTTGTTGGGACATATCAAGGTTTGGGTTTGTGAAGCTTTGGTTAGACGAGATACTCATGAAAAGCTTGAACCTCGAAGTGAGCAATTTATTTTCATCGGCTACCCACAGAAGTCCTTTGGATACTTGTTCTACAGACCTAGTGAGAACGTGGTCTTCGTATCACGAATGGGAGTTTTCCACTAGAGGGAACTCATATGCAAAGAGGACAGTAGGAGTATAATTGATCTTGAAGAAATTCAAGAGTCAAGTGATGAAAGAATCTCTAACACTAGCGCTCAACCCGAGGAAGAAATTCTTGTTGAACAAATTGACGAGTCATTACCTCTTAAATGTTCCACTCGAGTTAGAATGGCACCTAAGTTTTATGGTTTTCATATTACTACAAATGGTGATATGTTTATCAGTGATAATACAGTGATAAATTTGGATGAGCCTACTAACTACAATGAAGCCATGGCAGGCCCTGATTTTGCTAAATGGAAAGAGGCAATGGAAAGTGAGATCCAGCCCATGTATGACAATCAATTTTGGAACTTGGTTTATAATGGACCAGGTTGTAAGACAATTGGGTGCAAATGGATCTTCAAGAAGATGAACAACATGGATGGAAAGATGCACAAATTCAAGGCACGACTGGTTGCGAAGGGTTTTACTCAAACCCTAGGGGTTGACTATGATGTGTCCTTCTCACCAGTGGCTAAGATCAAATCTATTAGGGTTATGCTAGCCATAGTTGCGTTTCATGATTACGAAATATAGAGGATGGATGTCAAAACCGCTTTCCTTAATGGAAAGTTGGCTGAAGATGTTTTGTCACATATAGCAAATTAGGGTTAAGATGTTGCTCCTTGAACAAGATAATTTCCTTTGTGTAACCTTGCATCATTTAATTTAGTAAAAATAAAACTTTAATGCTAATAAGTGACTACGTTCATGTAATGTGATTCTAGCCGAAACAACCTCGTAAATGTCCAAAACTCGATCCAATAAACTAAGTTCTGTCAACTTTGGGCCGTAGCCCAAGTTTTCTCAACCCAAAAACCTTATTTAAAACAGAATTTATCATTGGGCCCTATTGGGCCGATAATTTCTTCCTTTGGCCTTATTGGGACGAAAACCCACTTTTGGGCCATAGTTGGGCCAAAATCTTTATTTAATACCATATCGGGCCATAAGACCCTTATTGGGCCTTATTGGGCCGTGAAAAATCTTCTTAGGCTTTAATGAGCCTAAAACTTTACGTTTATCATTAATGGGACGCATTTTATTATTAAACCTCCTAGGGGACTCTATTGGGCCGAAAACTCTTCCAGATAACCTCGTTTGGACCAAAACCATTCCTTTGGACCTAGTAATGGACTGAAATCGTTCTTGGGCCAGATCCAAATCGATAACGTCAATGGGCTCAATGTGTACGACCATCCTTGAGAAATAGAACCTATCTTCCCTCTCCTAATTAGCCCAAATCACTTTACAAGAAAAAGAAGTGGTTTATAATTGTGACACCTCACAATTACACCACATATAAACATGTTAATTACCTCTCATATAACCATGCATGAAAATTTTAACCAAGATGCAAAAATCTCCATCTTTCCCCTCTCCTTATATTCAGCTGACCCACCACTACCCTCTCTCCACTTTTCATTTCCAAATCACATTCCTATCTCATTCTCTCTCAAAACTCAAGAAAACTCTCTCATTCTCTCTTCAATTTTCGTGGGTTTTGTGGTGTGTTTCATGAGGTTTTCTTCAAACATTGCACCCTTGGTAAGATTCCATCAAACTTAAGATGTTTTACTTACATAATCTACTAAGATCATCCCTTATACAACATCATTTTCCTATTTTGCCTCCTAGAACCACTTTGATCTCGAAAACTCTCCTCAAGGAAGCAAACTTGGACCGAAAACCTCCTTCATCTTCCTCTCCAAAACCAAAAAAAAGCCCCAAGGTGAGCTTCATACCCCTATTTTCGAGTTTTTCTTTCTTTTGGGGGAGGATACAAGTCAAAGTCTTGTGTAAATCTTTGTATATTTGCTTTTATGTACGTGTGTTGTATGATATGTATGTTAAATTTTATGAAATCCATGCTAAAATACTAAGAACTCAAGATTTTTGGTTAGATCTCAAGTTGTTGGGCTTAGTAAACTTAATATATGGTTAAAAAATGAAAAACTAGTTTCTACATGATATATATTTCCTTTGTTGCATGATAAACATCACAAGGATTAGTCCCAAAAATTATGTTTACACAAATTTTAACAAGAAAACATGGAAAAAGGTAAAATGGAAGTTTTCATTAATAAGGGACCATTTTCTTGGTCATTTTGGTAATGTGGGCTGAAAATGGGCCTTCTTAGTAAATATGGATCATTTTAGATCATTTTGATAAACATGTACCTGTATTGACCATTTTAGAATAAAAAGGGTTGAAAAAGAACATTTTAATAAACTTGGGACATATTTGAGAATTTTAGTAAAAATGGGCCTTAAATTAATATTTTTGTGAAAATGGGTCATTTTTGATAACTTTAGTAAAAATGGGCCATTTTCGACATTCTGGTTATTAAAGGGACATTATTGACATTTTGGGTAATATTGGGACCATTTATGAATATTTTAGTAAAATTTGTTTTTTAGGTGACAATTCCATTTTTATTGGGCCTTTAATGACTACAATTGTTTCAATGTAATATTTTGACACTTCCGGTAAAAACGATTATATTTTCTTTGTGAGCATTGGTTTCTAGTCAAATTATACTCTAGTAACATTATTTATAACTTCTCATAATGAAACTCAATGTTAGCATAAATTCCGTTAAGGCTCTTGTGAGACATACATTAACCGTACATATTTTAGTATACACCGTAAGTCCTGTAGTTGTAGTTATAGCCAGAGTCTCCTGGAGGAAGAGCAGGAGTTTGCGTATAGATCTATACGAGGTTGACACCCCACACCTGAGCTGCTCGCTACAGCTAGACATGCCAGTCTAGGGTGACAAATATCTTTTCAGAAACCGACGCCAGAAGATCGTCAAGAGAAGCACTCCATCACATTAGTATGGTTATAACGACTCATATAGAGAATAACAATGATATTATAAAATTTACGTTGAATATACTTACCTCTCATTTTTACAAAGTACGAACATTGTGTTGAATATTTTGTAACTACCCACATCACTCCGGTCTTAGGGTTTAATGCAACAATTTCTCATAAAAAAGAAACTATAGGATTTTCTGGGAATCACCTTCTATACATTTTTAAACAAGATAAACAAAGAGTACATATGCAATTACACATGATTTGAAACGAGACTCACAAACTATTTCTAAAAGAAAATATTAGATTTTCTGGAGGTTTACAAACTATTACAAAGTTTTCATACAAACATTCTTATGAACTCACCAACATTCTATGTTGATGCTTTTCAAAACGACTTGTATTCTCGGGAACACACTAAACAGTTTGGCAGCTATGGACTTTTTGGATATTTGGTATATTTTTGTTGATTTATCATACATTATGTATTTGGATGTAATTCATGAACAAACACAATGATGTAACCTATGTATGCTGGTATCGTAATGTATGATGATGATGGTGTCTATGTTTTAGTTATATACATTGTTATGATATTACAAGATGAAGTCAATCTCCTCGGGACGTTTCCGCCGTTCTGGTTCGGGGGTGTGATAGATTGGTATCAGAACATTGTTTATAGTGAACTACCATATCTAATCCTTTTAGATATGCAACTATAAATACAATGGGTCTAAAACACTCTGAACAAAAATAAGAAAACAATTAAGAAGCGTTAAAGGAGTTGAACGTCACAGTTAAACTCAGGCAGTTATGTAATCATATTGGGGATAACTATAGCATAATCAACTATATTTCTTCAAAATATGACCAACATGTGTTTAGGAGTGATTGTGGTGGGAGACGAATCTAAGATTTACCAAATTTGTGTCCAAAAGTTTTAAGGAACCAAACATAACCAGATTAAAATACTATAGGAGTATTTTAGGATATCATATAATCATAAACCTTCTACACATTTCTCACATCTTTGTTCTCGCGCAGACAATATGGTTTGCTTTCATCTCCACGAAGACCACTACTACCAGGCCCTAGTGGCCAATGGATGAATCGAAAAGGAGACGGAAGAAGTTAAAGAGGAAAACCCCGAAGCTGGTACTGAAGAATACTAGGAAATGAACTAAGAATGGGGAATTTCTGATGAGGAGTTAGACGAGTATAAAGGCACCAAAGGGATCCATAGCGAGCCTTACCCATCAGGAGCATTACCAAACCAACATACAACACAGGAGGGCCCTACCGACCATCTATGCTCTATAGAGGAGGAAGTGGCCACCCTAAAACAACAGCTCTTTGCAGCCGAAGCTAGGGAAGTTCAAGCAGAGTAGAGGGTAAATGAGACCACTCGTGAGATGAGTGAATTTGCTGAGCTCCTTGTGCGTTATTTCGACATATGAGTGTTTTTACACTACTCGCACTATGCATTTCATTATAACTAGTGGTAGTAGAATCAAGAGTGGTGCGCCTCCCAATAACCCATGTAATCCAAATTCAATAAATTGTATTGTTAATAGTATTCTTCTATGATAAACTTGGCATTCGTGCAATGTCTATTTTTACTCTGTATCATAAATACATCATCGGGATGTAGGTCGAAGCATTGAGAATTGTACAATCACACGTGAAATTTATATGTGAATATACACGGATGGGTACAACTAGAACTGGCCATGGTTACTCACGCGCTTGTTTCTCCTCATGCAACAAAATCATGCCTTCCCATGGAAACAATCAGCCAACCGGCGAAACACCGATCCTACGAATAGACTCAGCTACTTTCCAAGCTGCAGTGACAGCTGTTATGCAACAACTCAACAACACAAATGGGAAGGGAAATAGTGTCGACAATATTACCCGCAACAAGGACCCAAGGCACCAGCGAGTGTCCACCTGCAGGACCACCCCGAACCACAAATCCAAGAACAAGAAGCGAAAGTGTTGTAACAAGAGAGTGAGCAGTTCAATCCCAGGACTTACCAAAAGGCAGCAAGCTGTAGCAGCCCCTGCTACCTCAATGCCGAAAACCCCATATATTGGGATTTGGCCAAAATGTAGCAAGTTCAATTTCCATCACTATGGAGCCTTCTGGAAGTTACACTACAAGAACTGCACAGGAAGGGACACACTACCCCTTTCTGTAGGACACCAACTTGACCGATCTCCCAGACCCTCAGTATCGGTATAAACTTGACCTGTTATGAGTGTGAGGAATCTGAACACTTCTGGTTGGACTTTACAATAACAAGGAACTCTGACAAGGAGGAAATGATGTTGATAATAACTACAGCAGAGACCCTCCCGAAATCATCTGCGAGCAACGGTATGTTTTTCCCTGTAAAGATGTTTAAAGGCCTTAGGGAATAATTATAAATTACTCTCCTGTCCGAACGGAACATGCCATTCATATAAAAACTAAGAGTCCTTACAGGTGAGCTATGATGGCTTAGTGAATACTTTAGGGTCATATATAATTGAGATTTTAAGGGCATAGAGTGCGTGATTCGGCTTTGTTTCCTGTTCCTTGTTTGGTTGTGGATTTAGGATAGAGTCCCTCAGTCGACGGTCTTACCAATATTAATTGTACATGACTTTTATACACCAATCGATTATAGAGGGGTTTGGCGGGTCCATACAATCAAATTTCATCACTAATACTCGAAGCAGTGATACTGCTAATACCCACTAAACGTAGTACAAAAAACGTTCGCAGTAGCGACAACAAGGACGACCCTGGTAACATTATAAACGTGTACATAAAACACGCTATCATTTCGAAAAACCATCCCTTTTTGATCAACCTAACATCTATTAAACATAATGAACCCAATCGTATCATTCGACATCGACTGGCTTGATCCTCACCATACAAAATTCAAGTACCGCAAATGGACCCTTCACCTTAACCAATCGATTAATGAAACCCTTACAACTCATAATGACAAATCCTCGAATCATCCTTGGCATCTATACTCCTAAGTACCTACGTAAGAAATACCACGCTCTTCCTAGCCGCAATAGAATTTTGAAACAAGAAGTGAAAAGACCCCAAGGGAACCTCAGAAATTCATAACATCCCTAAGATGTTCCTAAACCCCCTTTGGGAATATCACCTACATACCAAGATGGATTCAAAATCAACCAAAATTCATGGAGCCATTTCCATAACCAGACCACCATGTCCAACGAGTACCAACATAAACTCAGAAAGAGTCCAATCGATAGAATGACCCAATGAGTGAAGGAATTATCAGACCAAGACTTGTACCTCTGAGAGCACCCATCTGACTAATAAAGAGGACAGGTTAAGTGTATATAGGAGACTACTAAGAATCAAATAAACCCATCCTTACGGAGGGATATCCCCTATCCCGAATACAAAACTTACTCAACCTACCGTTAGAAACAAACAAACATTGACATTCCATTAGTCAGAATCCCATAGTAAGAAACTACCAAAAATAGCCTAAGAGTTTTAAGACCAACCACGTCACGCGACCTTAACTATAGTGGCAATAGTTTTACCCTTGGGTTAGAGGCACTACTTTTGCGGACGTCAGTAATCAATTCTCATTAACTGCAACCATCCACCTACCTCACCAAAGAAGACGTAAATATAGTCCGCCCCGTGTAGGCTGACGTGACTAACACACGACTAGCCAAAGGAGGAGTACCCTACGACATTTTCGCTGACCCTAAAATCACCAAAGAGACAACCGAAGAGATCATCCAAAATATGAACACGACTAGAGACATCTAGAAACTGACCAAAAAGCCATGAATGTGAGTAATGGAAGCCCTTGGAATTCCCAAGTCAGTGATCGTGCACTGCTAAAAGTCCCAACTTGGAAAGAGATAATATGGTTTTGGGGAAGCATATGAAATTGAACCCGAGATACATCATCCCTTTGAACATCCTTGATAGGATTGGTCCAATGACTTATCAACTCCAACTACCGCTTGAACCCTGCAATGTACACCCTATATTCATGAATCCAATCTAAAGAAATTCTTATCCGACGAAAATTTCATTGTCCTGTTTAATGTAATAGAAGGGAATGAAAATCTACATTCCGTCAAAGAGCTCATAGAAGTAAGAGACCCAGGAAAACCATAAGAACCAGGCCAAACACTAGAAGCAAGGGTCCGCTGAAACACTAAACAAATACCTAAATTATCCTAGGAGCAAAGAGACTAGGCAAAACTGAGATGCCCACATCTTTTCCCTAGTGTTTGAAAGTTGCTTTAGAATGAATTTTGGGATGAAATTCCCTTTAATGAGGGGATGATATCACAACTAGCAAATTAGGGTTAAGATGTTGCTCCTTGAACAAGATAATTTCCTTTGTGTAACATTGCATCATTTCATTTAGTAAAAATCAAACTTCCATTCTATAAGTACCTACGTTCATGCAATGTGATTCCAGCCGAAACAACCTTGTACAAGTCCAAAACTCGATCCAATAATCAAAGTTCAATCAACTTTGGGCCTTAACCTAAGTTTTCTCAACCCAAAACCCTTATTAAAACAAGAATTTGTCATTGGGCCATATTAGGCCGATAATTTCTTCCTTTGGCTTTGTTTGGCCGAAAACCCACTTTTGGGGCATAGTTGGGCATAAAATATTTATTTAATACCATATTGGGCCTTATTGGGCTGTGAAAATTCTTGTTATGCTTTAATGAGCCTAAAACTTTATGTTTATCATTAATGGACTGCATTTTATTATTAAAACTCCTAATGGGCCCTATTGGGCTGAAAACTCTTCCACATAACCGCGTTTGGGATAAAACCATTCCTTTGGACCTAGTAATGGACCGAAATCGTTCTTGGGCCCGATCCAAGCCCAAAATCTTGTGCAAACCGAAAACGGAAATGGGCTCAATGTGTACAACCATCCTTTAAAGTTTGAACACATCTTCCTATTGGGTTTTGAGCATTCTAACACTCCTAAGTGTACATGCAACCCTAAATACCTTGGATCGATGTTTTCTCTATTATACATGCAAATATGATCTTTCCAAGGTATTGCCATATCTAGCATACAATACTTGATACTTGAGCAATCAAATGGATAGAATAGATACCTTTGTTTGATGTAGCTTGTCTTCATGAAGTTTGAGTGCCTAGTACCCCAAGTGTGACACCTCAAATGGTTCACACAACACCAAATACACATGGCATGACTTGAGAGAAAACCACACTTCATGAAAATCGGCTAGCCCTTTCTATCATCTCATAGTGGCCGATTTTCCCAAGATTATGATCTTTATATAGTGTTACAATTAGGGTAAACCCTAATTGTCATTTCTTTCCATTTCCTTGGATCCATGGGTTCAAATACACCATGGACCATCCATGGAGCATCTTATGGTTTTAGCCCAACTTGATAATCCATGGAGCATTAGCCCACTATACAAGTATGGATGATTTACACAATCAATCCATATATTTAATTAGTCTTCTTTTGATCACTTAATTAATCCTAGATTAATTCTTGATCTATACTAATTAAATAATCTTATTAATATATTAGAACTTATAATATATTAACAAACCTTAAGTGTTGTTTCTCTCATTATAGTCTATCCAAATGCATGATGCCATGTAACCCAAATGGACCATGCCAGGTCAGGTAAAGTCTTACCAATTATAGTTATGGACTTAGACATTAATCCAACAGTCTCCCATTTGGATAAGTCTAAAACTATTATTGCGTATGACTTCAAGAACCCACTGGCAATCGTAGTTCTCAAAAGCTTCTATCGAACTCTGACCTTGTAGATACACTCTGACCTTTGTCAATGACTTGTCCATTAGATAAGGGATCATATATTCCTCCATTCCAGATATCGTATGGACTGAGACATGGATTATAATCATTATCTCTATCCATTTGTTGTTTCCCGATTTCCGATTTATGACGACTGACTAATTAAACAAATCAAATCAGTCGTGGCCCAGCCGAGCACTTCCATTTGTCATCATCAAATCATCGAGGGGCATACAGATATCGCTTTTATCCTGAGGGTAAAAGGAATTGATAAACTGCGACTCATATGGCTTGTTCTACTACTTGTTGAATAATACACAAAGGCCCGTTTTTTGACATCGAGTTACCGAATACGTTTTCGCGCAATCAATGTACAACCAACTCATAGTAACAGATCATATCTCTAGGTTTGAAGAATATAAGATATTATTGTCTCATGATCACTCATGATAAAATCCATGAAGTGATTCCAATGAGCGCGGGTTGAATCCAATACTCAGAACTTATGAGCACTCATGAGTGTCGTAGCCCTTTGTCCAACATCTTAGACCTCTACAAGCCAACCCATGACAGTCTTAATTCATATCTACTTCCAACATATGACCGAATGTGGATGGTTTGAATAACTTAGTCATCCGTAACAATGACCTAGTTATTCAGGAAGTTAAAACATGCAAAGTGAAACACAATAATAATTGAATCCAATATGGTATCAAAACCTATGAACATAAATAAAACACCTTTTATTTATCACCATATGATTACACATCATTCATTGTATACTGTTTCAGCTATAAACTTTATTCTTGAATTTAAAACAATAGTTGTCCCATGCTCCAAGCATGTACACTATGTTTTCTAAACACTAGTCATGCCATACACCAAGTATGCATACTATGTTTGTCTATGATCTTTACTTTGTGAAATAGATCAATTGAACATAACTCCAATGATCCTCTTTTCACAGTCTGAAATCCTTACTGCAAATGAAAGAATTCCAAATTCATGCCATTTACTGAAATTTGTTAGATTCTAAACTTATATGCATTAATCCTCTTGTAATGATTATGCACAAAGTCAGAAAGACTTGACAACAACCATTACAAAGCATTCCAAAGGAGATCAGCTCCTTGGAAACATCCTTCTTGCATTAAGTTTCCTAATCTTACACAGATTGAATAATTTATAACTTTGAAACATTTCCAGATTCCATTTTGACTATCACTTCTGAACAAGAGTTGCCTCCTTACAGATTATGTCAGTATGGTCCTTCTAGAATTATCACTATACTTCTAACTGTCCTTGAGCACCCAATCTTTGGTAAACCTTAGATTGTCCTTGACACTTGTTTAATCCTTTTAATAATATCCAATTCTAGACCTTTTCCCTTCTTAATGCCCCAGATATTTGGAAAATTTTAGAAAGGATGAATATAGCACATGTAATCGATCCTATATCCGAAGCATGTGGGACACGATTCATGATGTCTTACATATAGAATAAACCAGTCTTTTGCTATAACATTTCCATTTCAATTTGCTAAGTTCTCATAATCCAGAATATGAAAAGGGATTTCATAATCATAATCGAATTTTAGAACGCAAATAATGGACTAATATATAGAATATATGTTGAGCCATTCCAACATAACATTCATATATATATATATATATATACACACACACACACACACACACATATATATATATATATATATATATATATACTCTTGACTAAATATGATTAAAACCTCAATTTAAGCTTTTAGATTTGAGATGAAGTATAATTTCCTCTCCCTTAATTATAGCAAAACAACTCTTTCCCAATTGAAACTTTTTGTTTTCTATAATTAACATTGCTAACTTGCAATCTTTATCATAATTATCATGTTCCCACTAACATGATGATTATTAACATAACAGTTATGCTCCCACTAGCTTTGACATGTACTCAGAAATTAGTTGGACTTCTAGAAATCAATACTTTATTGACTTTCTTACCAAAGTTCAGATTTCTGATACTAGATTGCTTTGATAAAACTTTATCAATATCATACACCTTATCTTCAATAGCTCACAGGTGTGTCTAAACAATTTTAAGAACTATGAAAAGGGATGTCGTAATCATAGTCTCGATTGTTTAGACCTTTGCCACTTCTCATAAGTCCATGTTAGTGTGCTGGTTAACCAAACACGCTCCACTAACGACTTTGAGAATGCAAATATCATACTTTCTATCTAGCTAAAATCTACTTAGTGAAAGTGTTTCCTCTCCATCATTTTCATGTATCGGAGAGAAACCTTATGACACTTATATTTAATGGTGTATGTATTCTTATCCACGTGAATTTTTCAAACCATAATCACAAGACTAGGATAATGACAAATCCAAACTCATATGGACTGAACTCAATCTTAATTTCTTGCCATCTGGCAGCTCAAGGGCTTGCCATTGCTGCCAAGTTGTTGTGCAACCAATTGAGAACTCTAGGAACTCATATGCAAAGGCAACTTTAATTGGAATGGGCACAGAATATGTCAACACGATACGTTATGAACATCAAGTCGTGTGCTAGTGAAGAACTTTAGGTTTTATTCTTGATTAGTTCTTGAGACTTTCAAGACCTTTAAGACTCTCACTGTCCTCTTGACATATAAGACTTTCTTGTCAGATATTCAAGAAATAGTGTGGATTCTTATCAAGACAAACACTTCACACAATTGGCCTTAGTTGGTCTTTGTTTTATCCAAAACATCACAACATAACAATTTCAAATTTATAAGAGTAGAAAACTTTTACTCTTACATTTGACAAGTGTTTTAAACGTTCTTTAAGACATGTCACTCAAGTTACAATCTTGCAGTATAACTCTAAGACTTGTATTGAAACGGAGTATGACTCATCTTCTTGATTTAACCATTCCAACAATTCAAGATTCCTCTTCTTAGTCATAAGAATGAACTAAGATGACCTTAGAGTATCAATTGTCATATGGTATCTTAATCATTAAGATGATCATAAACATGATACTAAAGTACTCTCCCATCTTTTCAGATTTGAGAAACTTTTATCTTTCTGCCTAAGTTGATTCTTCTTATTCGCTCTGTCATACATTGGAACCTTTTCCAATGTCTCAGAATTACACTTAAGCTTGTAAGTATAACCATATTTAATGACCTTTAGTAAATTATGACGAATAATCTGATCGATCTTTTGTGGTGGACTTGACCAGTGCACAAGAATGTGTACTCGATCCCTTAGTCCTTCACTTGACTCACATATACATGTGAACAAGAAACTAGTCTTAATTTTCCAAAGATGAAAAATTCTCATTCATCATGCTATACAACTTGCATGATTCCAAGTTTCTATCCACCTGAAACTTGGGTGATGAGAATCTTTCCTTATTTGGTAAATTTAGACATTACCACAAATGAGAGAATCAAATTCACTTTCCAATATTGCTATCAGTGGAATCTTATAAGCAACAATTTTCCACAAACCCCATTGTAAGGATACATAAAATAAAAAATTTCCTTTTATTTTAAAACTTTGCGGAAAAGCTTATCCTTACAATCCATATAAAACTTGTTGTTATATATTCCTAAGCAATATCTCAAAACTCCTAAGAAGTAGCTCAAGAATCCGATCTTCAAACTATGCGATAGTAATCCATCTACGCGATCAGATTCAACATATTCTTTCTTTAAGTTCCTTCACTTTTCTTTGATTTTTAAAACATCACCATGTGACCCAGTCACATCATGTATCAAGAATTTAAAAATACAAACTTAGTAGAGTTAGATAGTGGACTTTACCTGAAGTAGAGTTAAACTTATTGAATTTAACACCCTTAGGTAAATTGGCAGCTTCGCAACCAATACCCCTTCCTTTGGCAATTTAACATATGGATGCTTTGGTAACGGAACATGAGACTATCACAGACTTAGCCGTTCTCTTTACCATTTGGTCAACCGGGTTGACTATGGTTGATCCCTTTCCATTGGGAAGAGAGAGCTTTACTGGATATCCAATGTCATTATTGTCAACGTCCATAAAGTTTTGGAAGTTGATCTTAGCAGATAGATAAGATCATTAAGGGTATTGTCATAGTCTGTTTCATAGGAGTGCCAAAGTAACTCACTATGTGACTACGAAAGTAGTTGAGCCACCCACTTTCTCAAGACTTTGACACCTAACTCTCCCGGCTTGTCAGTATGTGACTTCATCTCCAAGATGTGATCACACCTAGACCTTGCCTTGCCAACAGGGCTTGCGTGACTGTGAACTTGTAGGTTAGGGAGTATAATTGGAGGAGGTGAAAGAAGTATGATTTCCATGGTATATCATCTTCATTTAGGAAAGCTTGTTTCAAGAGATTTGGTAAGATCATAAATGTCTAAACCAGACATCTTTTTGGGAGATATTCAAGATAGTTGATTTAAAGTCCTTAATATAACACCGAATATGAAATATTAAGGCTAGGACCCAACACAATACTTTTATAACTTGGAAGAGGGATGCCATAATCCAAGCTATAAAATATTTGAAGGTAGGTGAATGACGATTCACAAATTTCCACCAAGATAAACGAGGATCACAAGTTCCCATGCAAATATACTTAGTACCCTTAATATTTACCGAGGATCACAAAACAAGGTGTGAAGTAACCATGCAAATATACTTAGTACCCTTAATATTTACCCATTAATCGATGTGCCGGTTAACCACACACGCTCCATCGATACTATGATAAACATTAAGTTGCCCTTTGCCTACCTTGTTAAATACGAGTTAGTGTGTCGGTTAACCACACACGCTCCACTAACCGACTTAAACAAAGTGCAAAGTGTAATTTTATGGATTAGCACCTTATTCACATTTTCCTAAGTAACTAAGATTGGGTATTTGCAAAAGGTTTAGTTACTTAGCATTTATCATTAATACTTTTAATGAAGGGAGAGTTATAGTCCTTGTCCTACCCATTCGGCTAACGACCCTCCACCAGTCAAGGAAGCGGTGGGTGAGAGTGGACACCCATTAAACTGTCATTTTATAGGCAGTAACCTTATACCCCCCTTATAGACCGACTTCATGAATGAGGCCTACTAACGGTAAGACTGACTTTACTCTTATACATACATATATATATATATATATATATATATATATATATATATATATATATATAAATATTATTAACTTATAATATTATAAAGTATAAGGGTTGAATTTTAACTTTTAAAATTCTAAGGGCTAACTTGGAATTAAAGTATTCATAAATGAAAACTTTTGAAATTCCAAAACTTGAGGGCAAGTTTTGAAACTATTCAAAACTAATTAATTCCATAACTTATGTGTTTAAAGTAGTTTAATTAAAAGACTCTTAAGTTCCATAACTTGAGGAAAAGTTATGGAAGACTTTAAACTAATAAAAGAATGTAACTTTTCTTTATTTTGTAACTTATGGAATTAATTAAGGTTATACATTTTTTTATTCTTTAATGAAGAAACTTTTGAACCTCCATAACTTGAGAACATGTTATGGAGTCATAAAACCATTTAATGAGGACAATACTCTTCATGTTGTAACCTATTACAACATTTATGAGTTTTAAGAAACTTAAATGTGACTTTTCAAGTAACTTGAGGACAAGTTACAAAAACACATTTTAGAATCAACTCTTAGATTAAAATGCATTGAAAACATATTATCACATAATTTTCTATTAATCTAAATCAACTCATAAGATCAAAATAATTCAAAAAAAACTTTTGGATTTCATAACTTATGGAGTTTAATGTTTGTTTAATGATTAAACTTTTCATGTTCCATAACTTAAGAACAAGTTATGGAATTCTTTAAAACATTAACACCAATTTTTGTAACTCCATAAAAAAACTTTGAATCAATTTTTTTAAACCTTTTCATATCCATAACTTATGGAGGTTTCAAAAAACTCTTTAGATCAAACTTTTAAAACTAATAAAATAATCATATCATTTTATCTTTTACTAAATTTGACCTAATTTAACTCATATAGAAAATGATTAAAATTTTACAAATAATTAGTTTTTCACAAAAGCAAGTAATTATCTTAAAATTTGACAAACGTTAATTTTTTTTTTCCAACTTTGAAAATAAAATATTTGCATCAATATAACAGAAAACAACCCATGGCTCTGATACCATTGTTGGGTTTTGAGCATTCTAACACTCCTAAGTGTATATGCAACCCTAAATACCTTGGATCTATGTTTTCTCTATTATACATGAAAATATGATCTTTCCAAGGTATTACCCTATCTAGCATAGAATACTTGATACTTGGGTAATCAAATGGATAGAATACATACCTTTGTTTGATGTAGCTTGTCTTCATGAAGCTTGATTTCCTAGTGCCCCAAGTGTGACACCTCAAATGGTTCACACAACACCAAATACACATGACATGACTTGAGAGAAAACCACACTTCATGAAAATCAACTAGCCCTTTCTATCATCTCATAATGGTCGATTTTCCCAGGAGTATGATCTTTATATAGTGTTACAATTAGGGTAAACCCTAATTGTCATTTCTTTCCATTTCCTTGGATCCATGGGTTCAAATACACCATGGAGCATCTTATGGTTTTAGCCCAACTTGATAATCCATGGAGCATTAGCCCACTATACAAGTATGGATGATTTACACAATCAACCCATATATTTAATTAGTCTTCTTTTGATCACTTAATTAATCCTAGATTAATTCTTGATCAATACTAATTAAATAATCTTATTAATATATTAGAACTTATAATATATTAACAAACCTTAAGTGTTATTTCTCTCATTATAGTCTACCCAAATGCATGATGCCATGTAACCCAAATGGACCATGCCGGGTCGGGTCAAGTCTTACCAATTATAGTTATGGACTTAGACATTAATCCAACACTTCCCTCTCTTAATTAGCCCAAATCGCTTTAAAAATAAGAATAAGTGGTTTATAATTGTAACACCTCACAATTACACCATATATGAACATGTTAATTACCTCTCATGTAACAACGCATGAAAATTTTAACTAACATGCAATAATCTACATTTCTCCTCTCTCCTCCTTATACTTGGCCGATCCATCACCACCCTTTCTCCACATTTAATTTCAAAATTACATTCCTATCTCATTCTCTCTCAAAACTCAAGAAAACTCTCTCATTCTCTCTTTAATTTTCGTGGTTTTTGTGGTGTGTTTCAAGATGTTTTCTTCAAACATTGTACTCTTGGTAAGATTCCATCAAACTTAAGATGTTTTACTTACATAATCCACTAAGATCATCCTTTATACAACATAATTTTCCTGTTTTGCCTCCTAGAACCACTTTAATCTAGAAAACTCTCCTCAAGGACACAAACTTGGACAAAAAACCTCCTTCATCTTCCTCTCCAAAACCAAAAAAAGCCCCAAGGTGGGCTTCATTCCCGTATTTTCGAGTTTTTCTTTCTTTTGGGCGAGGATACAAGTCAAAGTCGTGTGTAAATCTTTGTATATTTTCTTGTATATACATGTGTGGTATGATATGTGTGTTAAATGTTGTGAAATCCTTTCTAAAATACTAAGAACTTGGGATTTTGGTTAGATCTCAAATTGTTGGGCTTAGTAAACTTAATATGTGGTTAAATATGAAAAACTAGTTTCTACTTGATATATATTTCCTTTGTTGCATGATAAACATCTGAAGGAATAGTCCAAAAATTATATTTAAACAAATTTTGACAAGAAAACATGGAAATAGGTAAGATTGGAAGTTTTCATTAACAATGGACCATTTTTTTTGGCTATTTTAGTAAAGTGGTATGAAAAATGAGTATTCTTACTAAATATGGATCATTTTGATAAAGTTGGACCTTTATTAATTATTTTAGAATAAAAAGGGCCGAATAGAACATTTTAATAAACTTGGGCCATATTTGAGCATTTTAGTAAAAATAGGCCTTAAATGAATATTTTTGTGAAAACGGGTCATTTTTGACAGCTTAAGTAAAAATGGGCCATTTTTCGACATTCTGGATATTAATGGGCCATTATTGACATTTTGGTTAATATTAGGACCATTTATGAATATTTTAGTAAAATTTAGCCTTAAGTGACAATTCCATTTTTATTGGGCCTTTAGTGACAACAATTGAATCAATGTAATATTTTGACACTTTCAATAAAAACGATTATATTATCTTTATCACCATTGGCTTGTAGTCAAAATATACTCTAGTAACATTATTTATAACGTTAAATAATGAAACACAATCTTATTGTAAATTCCATTAAGGCTCTTGTGAGACACACCTTCACCGTACCTATTTTAGTGTACACCGTAAGTCCTGTAGTTGTAGTGATAACTAGAGTCTCCAGGATGGACAACAAGAGTTTTTGTATAGATCTATACGTGGTTGACACCCCACACCTAACTTTTTGTATAGATCTCAACCTTGGTTGTACTCAAGCTTAGAACACTTAAACGAACACTTAAACAATGTTAAAAGATAACGGAAACGATTTTATCATTGATTGAATTAAATAGTTATACAAGATAGAGTTTTCGGGTTGTCACATTGCAGACTGCTCAGAGTCGACAAAAGACTTACGCTGATAGACGCCGAACGGATTTGGAGTTTCAGGTTGATGATATGGTGCTCTTGAAAGTCTCACCATGGAAGGGTGTGATTCATTTCGGAAAAAAGGGAAAGTTGGGAACCCGCTATATTGGACCGTTCAGGGTTGTCGCCAGGATTGGTAAAGTGGCATATAGGTTGGAATTATCGGATGAGGTCATTCGGATTCACAACACCTTTCACGTTTCGCAATTGCAAAAGTACATTATGGACACAGAGGCAGTAGTACCATTGGATGACATTCAGGTTGATGAGTACCTGAATTACGTTGAGAGGCCGATGGCTGTTTTGGAAAGAAAAGTGAAAGTCCTGCGAAACAAGGAGGTCCCGTTGGTGAAGTTACAATGGGATCATCGAAGGGGATCTGAGTGGACATGGGAGCCGGAGGCGGAGATGTGAGAGCATTACCCGGAGTTATTCACCACAACAGACTTTGAGGACGAAGTCTAAAATAAGTGGGGGAGAATTGTAACGTCCTAACTGTCAGGTATCATTATTATTAAATTTAAGCTTCATGTTTTAAGGCCTACTTGACGACTGGATGCTATGACTCGTCGAGTAGCAGCGGGATGTGACACATCATTTAATGATTTAACTCGGCGAGTCGGGAAGGGGACTCGATGAGTAGGAGCTGGTGGGGGAAAACCTAAATTTCAGGGGTTTTGCACCATATATAATGGACCATTAGCGCCTCCTACTGTCTTCTACCCCCCCCCCCCCCCGGTTGAGAGCCAGAACCCTAATTTTCATGTGTGTTAGCCTTGTGAGTGTTTTGGAGCTTTGAGAAGTGATTTACTGAAGGAATTTTGTAGACCAAGAGGATAGCATCAAGGAAATCCATGTGGATCTAGAGTCTACTTCAGTTTGGGCACATTTTGGAGGTAACCAACTGATTACCTTGATCTCTTCCCTTTTAGAATCTCTCTTGTATAAAGTTTAGGGTTTCTTTAGCTTATTTATGAAGGGATTATTGTGTGGGAGCTAGATCTGAAGTTGAAACTTTAGATCTGAACCTCCCTTTGGTCCTAAGTTCATAAAGTTCTCAATATTGTCATGGGAGAACCCTTCCTTTTGACTAAAGCTTCATTCCAAGCTTAGATTCGGATTTTAAGGCACACAAGTACGTAAAGGTAGCAACTTTATGTTGCTAATGCACTATAGGGACCTACATCTACTGTTTGGATCGGATGAATAGTTCAGAATCACTTGATCATGGGAGTATTCATATAGACTTGGCGAGTATGGGAGATGACTCGACGAGTCGGGTGGGGTTTTTGTTTGAATTGGTCTCGCGTGGACTCGGTGAGTCTGGGAGATGACTCAGCGAGTCAGTTTGCATTTCCAAGCATTGGGTCACGTATTGACTCAGTGAGTTTGTTAGAAACTTGGCGAGTTAACTCTTGAATCAGGAGGAACTCGATGGAGAGAAAGTTGCACTCAACATATAGGGCAACATGGACTATTGACCATCGACCAGTGACCTTGACTTTGACTAGGGAGTGTCTTGTGCCTTCCAAGGGCTTTTTGGTAATTTGAGTAATTATTGAGTCGACAACTTGTTGGTACAGGTGAGGTGGTTGGAGCTATATTTGGAGGGGTGGACAATATTATTCCAAGCTGATAGCGAGGTGAGTTATCCTCACTATATCACTAGGGTCTAAGGCACCAAGGCTAACCCTTTAGGTAGTTATTCTGATTATAGTATGTTGTATGTGGTTATGATCTGTTAGATCAGTATCTGGATAGTCAGGATGTTGTTATGCTTTATGATCCGTTAGGATCGGTATGTTAGTCACCTGGTTAGGTCGGTATTTTGGTTATAAGTGATTCCTATGATAGATGATCTTTGAGATAGTCATATCTGATATATGTAGGCTAGTTTATGTCATTTATGTGCACATGATTATTTGTTTGATGATTGGGTTGAGGCGGTCCTGCTTTGTGCTAAAGGCCAACACACCCGACAAGCGGTTCGGATAGACTGTGGGCCCTGCATAACGGTTTAGGCATTCAGAAGTCTCAGGATAGATCTAGATAGACTGTGGGCCTTGCAAGGCAGTCCAGTCAGGCTAAAGGTCAAGATGCATGTTGTTGTTATCTGTTATTGATATGGTATTATCGGTGTAGTATTGGTATTTTGTGGGTATCTCACTAAGCTCTCGGACTTATAGATTCAATTTATTGTTTCAGGTACATCAGAATATCGTGGAAAGGCAAAGGCGTGACCATACCGCTCCTCATCCTTATGATTTTGTTTCTGGGATACTCTGATCAATAATAATTTGAAAACAATTTGTATAATACTATTTGGTTTTAATGAATGGAAAAGTTAAAAATTTGGCTTAAATTTTTGGATGTTACAATCACAAACAAGGTGTGAATAAACAAGCAAATTTGCTTGGTACTCTTGAAGATGTATATAACCTAATAAATGTTCTGGTTAACCACACACGCTCTATTCATTTATGATAATCTACGATCTACCCATTATGATCCTTCATTGGACCCATATTAGTGTGCCAGTTAACCACACAGGCTCCACTAACGACCAACAAGGTGCAATGTGCAATTTAATGGATTAGCACCAAATTCACATTTTTCCTAAGGTAAATAAGATTTGGGAATTTCTAAAAGTGTTTAGTTACTTCGTATTTCATTATACTTATAATGGAAGGTTGTGTCCTATCCTACTCGTTCGGCTAATGACCCTCCACTAGTCAACAGTGTGGTGGGTAAGAGTGGATACCCACTGACGGTCATTTTACATGCTGCATCCTTAAACACCCCTTATAGACCAACTTCATGAATGAGGTCTATTAATGGTAAGACTGACATTTTAACTTATACATACATAATATCTTAGATTTTAATTTTATATAGCATTAGGGTGTATTTTACACATTTAAAATACTAGGTGGTTTAATCTGTTAATAAATTAGACTTTTAATTTGATTAATTTTAAACCATATAATTTATGAATTTATTAGTTATCTCTTTTAATTAAACACTTAATTGATTTATTAAAACCATAAGAGGGTGATTTGAATTATTCAAAATACAAGGGCTTTAGAATTTAATATTTGAAAATTAAAACTTTTTAATCAAATTTTAAATTACTAAACTTGAGGACAAATTATGAAACTTTTCAAAATATCTTTTAGATCAAATTTGAAAAATAATTAAATATCATATAATTAATAGTTATCATATAATTTTATCTAATCTATTTTCTCTTACAAGATAATTCAAATCAAAATACAAATTATTAATCTTTATCTTATAAAACAAGTAATTATCTTAAGTTGACAATTATCTATTTATTTGATTAGGATATCAATTACTATAATAGAATAATCTGATTTTTAATTTGAAAAAACAACTTATGGTAATTATCCAAATCAAATTAGTGCAAAATTTTTAAAATTCTGCTGTTAGACTGTGTTCACGTTGTGAACAGACTATGTTCACGTTGTAAGTCTGGTCTAAAAATGAAATTTGAAATTTTCCAGCTTTGAAAACATAACTTTTGCATCATATCACAGAAAAACTACCCTAGGCTTTGATACCACTGATGGGTTTTGAGCATAACATCATTCGTATGGTGTATATGCAACCTAATGCTTTGGATCTAGGTTTCCCTCAAGTTATACATGCAAACAATATTCCTAAGCATAAACCATAAGAGCGAAATTCATATGTAAATAAGGGTTTGGAATCTTACCTTACTTGTTATATAGCAATAGCAAGAACAATCCACAAAGACCTTGACTCTTGAAAGCTTTGGGAGCCTTTAGGGTTCCTTTTATAGTTGAGATTTCTAGGGTTGTCAACTTGGAAACCCTATTTCCCTTGCTTAGGCCCTAAGCAACATATGGACTCCTTAATGGACAAGCCTTGGACGAAATCTTTATGGACTCTCATACTGATTTCGTCCACCCTATAATAATAAGGTCCGTGAGCCCAAACTATAAATATTACTAATTTATATAATCAGTCCCGGTTAGTTTAATCAGTCTCTTTTGATCACCAAATTAATTCCAAATTAATTTCTGATCAATACTAATTAAATAATATGATTTCTCAATTAATATATTATTCTTAAAATATATTAATAAAACATAATTAATCATCTTTCTCCATAATTCATCCTATTAGTTGCTAAGGTGAAGGCAACCCAAAAGGACCTTGCTCATAATCGGGTCAAGTACATACCAAAATAGTTATGGGCTTAGACACCTAATCCAATAATATTAACACTAGACAAGATTACAACTTTATATTTATATAAAAGGTTATATAAATAGTCTACAAAAAAGCATACAAGACAAACTATAATTGGTATAGTTTGGGAGTCACAAAACCACACTTTCATAATTTTTCAAAGGTATAATTATTTCATTGTACATGAAAAAGAGAGATGTAGTTCATGTAAATCTGCCAATGCTTTAGTGAGACATACTCTTCATTGTACCTACCTAGCGTACACTTTAAGTCTTGCATTATAACCAGAGTCTCCTGGAGGGAGAGAGAGATAGTTGTGTATAGATCTATACGGGATTGAAAACCCCACACTTAAGCTGTTCGCTACAGTTAGATCGACAAGTCTAGGGTGACAAATTTCTATCGATTCCGACGTCCGAAGAACGTCGTTCAAGCATAACAGTCATATTAAGCATAGTTATAATAACTCACGTAGGGATTAACAATACTACTTGGTTTATAGGAAGCTTACACTTCATTAGTTTTGTAAAATAAGAAAACTACATACTATCTTTCAGTACAACATTTCTTACATTCTGGTCATAGGGTTTAACACTGCAGTTCATATATAAGAAAATATTGGATTTATTGGAACATACATTATTATTTTACCAGGAAGAGATACAAAAGACATACATACATTTTTAGTCTTGGAGATAAGACTTACCACTCATTTTTATAAAAATATCGGATTTTCTGAAAGTATACAAAACCATTTTAAACAAAACAGTTACAAACCCTTTTCATACAAAAATGCTTATGAACTCATCAATACTATTGTTGACACTTTTCAAAATCACTTGTATTCTTAGGAAACCATTAAACAGGTATCCAAATATTTGAGAATAGGAGTTATAGAATCATAGGTTTCTATATTTCGGCTATTTGTTGTTTATTTTTGAACAAACAAAGTGTGTAGAACTAAGTAAACTTGTATTCTCAATGTATGATGTTTAGGTTGCTATGATTCATTTCTATTAAACTTTTATGATACTATACAATGACGTCATCCGCCCCCAGACATTTTCGTCGTCCTGGTTTGGGATGTGAATTTTTTTTACCTTATGATCCACGTGCTTTGAGTTCAAATGGGGACCTCATCGTTTCATCGGACCCTTCTAATTCAGCATCCAAATCATCGAATCTAATAAGCAGGTATCAGAGCACTTCGATCCACTTGGTCTATGTACTTTACTTCAACACCCAATTCACCATCTTTCCGATTAAGAAACTACCTAAATTGGGGTGTGTTCAGGAGTGCTTCTTAATCTTTTATTGACTTTTTGGAAAACAACATATTTTTGGCTTTTTGAAAAAATTATTTTTGAGTTAGTCGTTATCACACTTTTTTAACTTACTGAGTTTTTGAAAAGTTAGTAAGTTAATAAGTCATTTTGAAAAACACTTCTAAAAACCCATTGGACCACTCTCATTAACTTGTCTATGCCTCTTTGATCTAACACCCAAGCTCTTTGATCTAATTTTGGAGAATTGAAGTTATTTTATTCACTTTTTGAGTTTTTATAAAATGACAACTCATTTTTAATACTTTTCCTCCAATACATATACATTTTACATCGATTTTACCGGTTAGACCGGAAACTAGGGAGCGGTTCCACTATCATCGGTTTTACGTCGATTTCTAAACTGAATTGAACCGGCTGGTTTTTTGAAAAACCTGGTTGAACCGGTCAAAATAAACCGGGTAAACCAGTTAAACCGAATAAAAACACATGAAGAAGAATCATTTATATAATAAACTTTGGTGATTTTTTTTTTTCCAAATCTATTTAGTTTCTCTATATAAAAACATATGGTAAATATTATAAAATTTTTTGATATGTTTTCATTCATCTAAAACTATATTTTGTTTTCGTATTATACTTTATTTTCTTTTTGATGTATATACATTGATATAAAACACTAAAACTTATGGTTATCTGTTATTTTAATATATTTGGATTCATCTACAACTTACTTTTATGTGTATTTTTAATGTTTGAACTTTTAAAAATCAAATTCATGATTTATAAATGTACGAATGTGTTGGAAAATAGGAAAAAACATGAAAAATATAGAAACCTGTAGACCCGGTGGTCGAACCTGCTAAACCGGGAACCGATCACCATACCGATTTAATTAAAAGAACGGTTTTTAAAACATTGCATTTTTAAGGACAAATATATCATCCTCAAAAAGCTAAAACTTAACTTTTCTCTAGTTTTAAAGATGCAATCTCTCGACAATAGAGGTCGATAATCAATTATAATTTGTTTGCTTGTGTCAATTATTTTATCTTTCCGCACTATGTTTGCTAGGTCTTTGAAAATTATTATCTTGATGCATTTTAAAATTCTTTAACAGTGTTTTTGATAAGGTTATACGATGTTACGATCAACATACTTTGATTATTCGTTTTATTGTGAACACTTTCTATTATTATTAAGTTTTAATAGTTTATTTTTTTGTTTTCATTTGGTGTTTGGTATTTAAATTAAGATATCATAATGTTAATTCACTCACTTTTTATTTTATTTCAATTAATGTAGAAATTAAAACGGTTATTTGAATCAACATATAATATTTTTAAATTTTAATATCAAATGTGTAATAATATAATGATTTAATTGAAAGACAAAATATTGCCAGGCTAATGGTTGTGTCTAATCCAACAGACAAAGAGACTAGAACATTTAGATGTTTGTTTTTTATCAGCGGATCTTCTTGGCCTCTTCTATCTGCGCCATACATCACACACGTAGATATTAGCATTCGCATATTGTTTGTTTTTTGAAAACTCCAGACCTAAAAATATCCGTGCATCTTCTTCTTGGCACAGATGCAGACCATAGATTTTCAAATATTTTCAAACATTTTTTAGCCTAAAAAAACAACATATAACTTTATTTTTTTGGTTTTTTTTTTCTTAATTTATATTTATTCCATCTTCATTAATGTTAATCAATTTCAAAAAAAAAAAAGTTACAATATTTAAAAAAAAAGATCGACGACACAAAAAAGATATTTTTGATAAATTTATAAATACGGTTTTATTACAATAATGATCGTTAAAGTTATTTATATAAATATGAAAAAAAAAATTCATAATATATTCTTATATATTTTGTGTCAAATTTTATAAAATATTATTTAATATAGTATCGCTAATTTTTTCGGAAAATATTTATATTACGTTTTTAGTTGATTTAGTTGAAAAAATCGAAGTTTATTTCCATCAATTTATATTTCAAATATTTTTATTCCTAATTACAATGTTTAGATATAACTTTGTGACCAAAATTATTGGTTTTTATCAAATATATACGTTAATTCGTACCATTTTTATTTTTACTTTTTATATAATAATATATAAAAGTTTACTAATTTGTTAATTATTTATAAGAACCTCATAAAAATATTAAAAAATCACTTTGAAATTTAAAAAAATCAGTTCATTTAAATTTTAGTTTATTTTACTAGTATGTAATGTTAAAACAAAACAAGCAATCTTCTTTTTTCTGATGAAATACGTTTGATCTACATCTTCTATTGCATATGTTTATAGATGTAATCCGTAGACTGCAAACATTTTATCTCAGAAAAAATAAAAAAACACCTTAATTAAATCAACATATTATTTGTCAAGATTATATCTTTATATGCTAATTAACCATAATTAAGTAAAAATCTCCACCGGGATAAATATATTAGTTATAATCATCTAAACAACCGTGTCAATAAGGATTTTATTTGCTCTTATTCATTAAATCTGACATTCTTAGTAATTACAAATCTTGTATTTATTATTTTTATTTTTTTGAAAATAACTTAACGACATATTTACAAATTTACAACTCCTTTTTTAACTAATTGATTATTTTAAATATATAGTTTAACCACGACTTACCCTACTATATCTAGTTTTGTTTTTTTTTTTTTTTTTGGAAACGGCAAATATCATTGTAAGACCATGATTAACAAGTGACTAAATCATGGAAGAGAGACAGCAAAACAAGTTTTAGAAACAGGAAGGAAAAAACAAAAAAAACAAGCAAATTACAAGAAATGTTAAAAAATGTGAACAACACCATTCCGCCCAACTGCCATAACCTGAAGAGCTCCTCTACCTATACCAATTATAGGATGTGGAGATAATGGTATCCGCCACGTTCGTAGGGGTAATAAAAGAGTTTTTGAACACCCTATCATTTCTGGCTAACCAGATAGATCAGATGGTACAGTATAGGATCATACTATCAATCAACGTTCTTTTACACCTATTTCCTCCGGAAGCCATCGAATCGAGAAAGTCCAACATGCTGTTAAATCTTCTAGGTTGAAAACCACACCATTTAAAGATCCATTTGTGAACCTCCTGAGCAAATTCACGGTTAAGAAGAAGATGAGTTGCCGTTTCTCGTTCATTACCGCACATCGGACAATGTTGGGATTGAGTTTGAACACCCCTTTTATTTAATGAATTCGCCACTGGAATACATCCAAACATAGCTCTCCAAACGAAGCATCGAACTTTGAGAGGTATAAGCTTTGACCAGCAGATAATAGAGCCTTTGTATGATGTCAATTTTGAGTCTATCATGCGCCTTATGTCACCCACCTTGTACTCACCATCGGAAGTGAGGGAGAAACTGAAACCATAAGATTGAGAAGTATCAGTCATTACCATGTCTCCTATGCCGCGGTATAGACCTAGTAGTTCGTGTAGTTCGACACCCGAGGATGGTTCATGCCTCCAATCCCAAGTAAAACCAGCATCTGTTAAACGATTAGATAGAAGGCAACATTTAACTTTTTCAAGTTTATATAAATGAGAATATTTGACTTGGAATGGGGACTTTCCACACCAGGAGTCCTTCCAAAACAGAATTTTAACATTCCCTTTTGGTATTAGATTGAAGTAATCATGATAGTCAATGTGGAGAGACTCAAGGGCATTAATGGCTTTCTGAATATTATTCCAAACTCCAGAAGTCGTTTTCCTAGCAATATATGTGGCTGGCTTTTTGCTAAGATTATGAATGCTCACTATTATGCGTTTCCAGAGAGTATTGTTTTCATGAATTAGTCTCCACCATCATTTAATCAACAAGGCTAGATTTTGTGCTTTTAGAGTGGAGATGCCAAGGCCGCCATCAGCAATGGGGGCAATGACTTTTGACCAGGCGACCCAATGAATTTTTCGCTTCAAATCCCCACCTCCCCACAGGAAGTTGCGCCTGATTTTTTACAGTTGATCAATAATACCTTCTGGTGCCTTGAATAATGACAAATACTATGATGGAAGACTATTCAGAACTGATTTAATGAGGGTTAAACGATCGCCAAATGACAGCGTTTTGGCTTTCTAGTTAGATAATCTGGACTTGAATTTGTCCAAGATTGGCTGCTAGTGTTTAATTAAACCCATATTTGCCCCCACACGTATCCTAAAATGGTTGAAGGGGAAGGTAGCGGTCGCACACCCCAATATATTGTCCATTGATTGAAGTTCAGAAGGCAGATTCCAATGCCAAAAAGAAGGGATTTGAAGAAATTTACCTTAAGACCGGATGATATTGTTGGATAAGGTGTCTAAGTCCATAACTATTTCTGGTATGTACTTGACCCGACCCGGCATCGTCCATTTGGGTTGCATGGCACCATGCAATTGGATAGACTAAATGAGAGAAACAACATTTGGAGATTATTAATATATTATAAGTTCTAATATATTAATAATATTATTTGATTAGTTTGATCAAGAATTAATTTAGAATTAATTAAGTGATCAAAAGATAACTAATGAAATATATGGGTTGATTATGTAAATCATCCATATATTGTATAGTAGGCTAAGAGGCTCCATGGATTATCAAGTTGGGTTCCACCCATAGGATGCTCCATGGATGCTCTATGGGAGTTACAAACCCATGGGTCATGGAAATGAAGAGTCATTACACATTAGGGTTTACATGGTGTAACCCTAGATGTGTCAACACTATATAAGAATCCCATTATCCACCAAAATCGGCGACACATATGAAACAAGAAGGGCTAGGCCGATTTCAAGAAGTGTGCATTCTCTCAAAAGTCTTTCCAAGAGCTTTTGGTGTTGTGTGAAGCATTTGAGGCATCACACTTGGGGTGCTAGGCTCACAAGGTTTCTAGGAACATAAGCAACAACAAGGTAAGTTATTCTATCTTTCATTCAAGTTAAAAATTGTTCCCCATGTATGCTAGATAGGAATATAACCTTGTAATTCAGCTTTGCATGATAATTAGACAAACATAGATCCAAGGTTATTAGGGTTGCATGTACACTTAGGAAGTGTTAGAATGCTCAAAACCCATCAGTGATATCAGAGCCTAGGCTTGTTTGTTTGTTATTTGTGCTAAAAAGTTGGAAAAAGTCGAAAAACTTGCTGTCTGACTGCTGGACTCGCCGAGTCCATGGGGGGACTCATCGATTTCACTTGTATCCTCAACCTACTCGTCGAGTAGGTTTATGCACTCGGCGAGTAGGGTCGACAGAGTGCAGATTTTCGACTTTAGTTGCCGGAAATGGACTAGAAACATTACCCTAAACTGGTTTGGTACTTGAAAACTTGTTTTAGATGGTGTAATGTCTTTGCTAATTCATTTACAACAACTGGTTATCAAAATTACAAAGCTTTAAGTGTAATTTTGATTTATGAAAGTGTTCATATTCATGTTCTTGTTCTTATGAATTTTAGATGATCATAGGAATTATTTGTAACCTATGTGATAGATTAATTCTTGATCATAATGTGTTTTAATGGAGTCCATAACTTGTCCTTAAGTTATGGAAAACCAAAAGTCACTTGAATTAAAACCATTAAAAGAACACAAGAGTTAGAAAAATGAAGAGTCTTCATTTTATTACTCTATTAAACTCATAAGTTACAAGAAATGAAAAGTTTTGAAAGTTACAAAACTTGCCCTTAAGTTTTGGAACAAGTAAAGTCATATTAAAACTTTAGTTCCAACCCCTAGAATTTCAAAAGTTAAAATTCAACCCTTATACTTATATTATTATAATTTAATAATTATATATATATATATATATATATATATATATATATATATATATATATATATATATATATATATATATATATATATATATATATATATATAAAAGAACAAAGTTGTCTTACCGCTAGTACGCCTCATTCACGAAGCCGGTCTATAAGGTGGGTATAAGGTTGTTGCCTATAAAATGGCAATTTAATGGGTGTCCACTCTCACCCACCGCTTGCTTGACTGGTGGATGGTCGTTAGCCGAACGGGTAAGACAAGGACTTATAAATTCTCATTAAAAGTATAATGATTATTATAAAGTAACTAAATGTTTTATTAAATTCCCAATCTTAGTTACTTTAGGAAAAATGTGAATAAGGTGCTAATCCATGAAATTACACTTTACACTTTGTTTAAGTCGTTGGTGGAGCGTGTGTGGTTAACCGGTACACTAACTTGGACTTAACAAGGTAGGTAAAGGGTGACTTAAGGTTTATTATAGTATCGGTGGAGCGTGTGTGGTTTCCCGGCACATCGATTGAGTGATAAACTTTAAAGGTACCAAGTAACTTGCATGGTTACTTCACACCTCGTTTTGTGATCCTTGGTATCCCAGTCACAAAACTTGGAGGGCACACTCGAGATTGAAACATTCCTTTGAAAAGTTCATTGAATCTCAAAGAATCTAGGAATTTCTAAGAACCAATCAAAAACCTAATATTTAATATTTCGGTTTTCGTGGTGGAAATTGGTGAATCGTCATTCACCTACCTTTCAAATATGTTATAGCTTGGATTACGGCATACCTCTTCTAAGTTATAATATATTGTGATTGGATCCTAGCCTTAATAATACATTTGGGTGTTTTATTAAGGAATCTCTTAATATCTAAACTAATCTTGTCCTCTTCCTTCAGATGTCTTCAAACAATGTTGCTTCTGGCTCTAATCCTAATGGCTCCTTTACCCTTATGAACTTGTGTGGGAAAGTCACTTTTGATGGATCCAACTTCAATGAGTGGATCAGAAACATTAGGATGATTACCCGCTACGAGGACAAAGAATATATCCTTGACAAGGAGCTTAAGGAGATTGATGAGACCACTACAACTCCTCAGGAGATCGCTGACTTTCAGGCACATGAAAGGGATGCTACGAAAGTGGCATGCATCATGATGGCCACGATGACAGCGGAACTCCAAAAGTCCTATGAGGATTTCTACCCTTATGAAATGCACCAAGATTTGATGGAAAGATACCATCAAAGTGCACGACAAGAGAGGTATGAAATCATCTGCTCCATGATAACAACCATGATGAAGGACGGGGATTCCGTCTCGAGCCACATGCAGAAAATGAAAAGTATGTGGATCGATTGCTGAAGCTTAATGTGAACTTCCCTGAGGAGCTTGCAATAGATATAATTTTGCGCTCTTTACCATCGTGCTATGATCAATTCTGCATGACATATCACATGAATAAGGAAGAGGTCACACTCAGCAAACTTCAGGGACTTCTCAAGACCGCTGAATCAGGTCTTAAGGGGAAGTCAGTTGTTAACACTCCTACTCCAAACTCCACTCCGGTTTTGGCAATCGGGAAAAGTCGAGGGAAGAAGAGAAAGAGTTCTTCGAAGGGTACCAAGGTTAGGACCCTTGATGGCTCTTCTTCAAGTGGAACGAAGAAAGTTTTGTTACTCCTTCTTCTGACCCAAAAGAGGCTGAATGCTTCTATTTCCATGAAAAATCACATTGGAAGCGAAACTGCCCAAAATACCAGCAAGATGTGAAGGATGGGAAAGTTAAACCCAACCATGCAGGTATTTACACTATCATTTCTAATAACTCACCCCATTCTAAATCTTGGGTCCTTGATACCAGTTGTGGTATTCACATTTTTTGTGACTTGCAGGGACTAAGAAGAAGTGAGAATGTGGAGCAAGGAAGAATAAACTTAATCATGGGGAATAGGAAAGTTACACCTGTCACCAAGATTGGAATTTATAATTTATCGCTAAGTAGTGGGTTAAATTTAGATTTGAATAAATGTTGTTATTCGCCAGAAATGGCAAGAAATATTATTTCCTTTCATGCTTTGTATAAAAAAGGTTTCACCTTTTCATTTGATAATGAAGTTGGTTCGATTAATGCTTTCTTTAATAATGTTCTTTATTTTAAAGCATTACCTTGTGATGGTTTGTATGAAGTTGTATATGTTTTAGATAACTTAGGAAATAATGTTTTGTGTATTGATTCTCCTAATAATAATAACTTGGATAAAGCATCATTATGGCATTGTCGTCTTGGACATTTAAGCAAGAAACGCATAGGCCAACTCCAAAAAGATGGAGTCTTGGAGTCGTATGACCTAAAGTCTGATGATAGTTGCGGATCATGCTTACTTGGAAAAATGAAAAAGTTACCCTTCACAGGCTCGTGTGAGAGGGGTGAAGGTTTGTTGGACCTTGTACACACGGATGTGTGTGGACCATTCAAACACGCCACAAGGGATGCTAATCGTTATTATTTGACTTTTACTGATGATTATAGTAGATATGGATATGTCTACTTAATCAAGCATAAGTCAAAGACTTTCAAAAGGTTTAAGGAATTTAAACAGGAAGTCGAGAATCAATTGGGCAGGAACATTAAGATGCTTCAATCCGATCGAGGAGGTGAGTATCTTAGTTCATAGTTCCTCGACTATCTAAGGGAATGTGGGATTGTTTCACAATTGACACCTCCCAGGACACCGCAACTGAATGGTGTGGCTGAGAGGCGTAATCGAACCTTGTTAGATATGGTTCGTTCCATGATGAGTCGAGCTTCGCTACCAATCTCATTCTGGGGGTATGCCTTAGAGACTGCCACCCATATCCTTAATCTAGTCCCTAAAAAGAAACTTGCCAAAACTCCTCACGAGATGTGGACTGGTAAAGTACCCAAACTAGACCACATCAAGATTTGGGGTTGCCAGGCTTTCGTGAGATGCGAGACTCATGATAAGCTCGAACCTCGAAGCGAGAGGTGTATTTTCATCGGCTACCCACAACAATCCTTTGGTTACCTCCTCTACAGACCTAGTGATAATGTGGTCTTTGTAGCAAGAAGAGCAGTCTTTCGAGAAAGAGAGTTTATAAGCCAAGGAGACAGTGGGAGGCAAATTGATCTTGAAGAAATTCAAGAGTCAAAAGGTGAAGGAACTTCAAACACTAGCCCTCAACTTGAGGAGGAAACTCATGTTGAGGCAATTGACGAATCTGTAGCTCTGAGGCATTCCACGAGAGTTAGGAGTGCACCTGAGCATTACTATGGTTTCCATATTACTGCAGAAGGTGAGACACTTATTAGTAATGGGACACTAGTAGGTCAAGATGACCCTAACAGCTACGAGGAAGCCATGGCAGGCCCCGAGTCTGCTAAATGGAAAGAGGCTATGGATAGCGAGATACAGTCCATGTATGACAATCAAGTTTGGAACTTGGTTGAGAATGTACCAGGTCGTAAGACAGTAGGGTGCAAATGGATCTTCAAGAAGAAGACCGACATGGATGGTAATGTACACACTTATAAGGCTCGACTGGTCGCAAAGGGCTTCTCTCAAATTCATGGAATGGATTATGATGAGACCTTTTCTCCAGTAGCCAAGATTAAGTCTATTAGGGTTATGTTAGCCATAACTGCATTTCATGACTATGAAATTTGGCAAATGGATGTCAAAACCGCTTTCCTTAATGGAAAGTTGGCTGAAGATGTTTACATGAGTCAGCCAGAAGGTTTTGTCAGCAACGAGTACCCTAATAGAGTGTGTAAGCTTGAGAAATCCATTTATGGATTAAAGCAAGCACCTCGTAGATGGAATCTTTGCTTTGATGAAAAGGTCAAGGAATTTGGCTTTTCCAGGAGTGAAGATGAATCTTGTGTTTATGTCAAGGCTAGTGGGAGTATAGTTAGCTTTTTGGTATTGTATGTGGATGACATACTACTCATAGGAAACGACATCCCAACCCTGCAAGTAGTAAAGTCCTGGCTTGGTGAAGCTGTCTATATTCTAGGGATAAGGATCTTGAGAGATCGGAGTAAAAGACTAATTGGACTTAGTCAGAGTACCTACTTGGATAAGGTGCTGAAGAGATTCAGCATGTAGGACTCCAAGAAAGGAGAGGTACCCATCCAGAGTAACGCCAGATTGAGTAAGACACAAAGCCTTAGCACTGAGGCTGAGATAACAGAAATGAGTCTAATACCTTATGCTTCGGCTGTAGGATCGATCATGTATGCTATGACGTGTACTCGACCTGATGTAGCCTTTGCCCTGAGCATGGTTAGCAGGTATCAGGGGAACCTTGTCAAGGCACACTGGACTGCGGTAAAGAATATCCTCAAGTACCTACGGAGGACTAAGGACTGGGTCCTTACCCTCGGTGGGAGTGATGACTTGAGAGTTGTAGGGTATAGTGATGCTAGCTTTCAGACTGATAGGGATAATTTCCGCTCTCAGTCGGGCTGGGTCTTTACCCTAAACGAAGGAGCAATTTCTTGGAAGAGTTCCAAGCAAGAGACAGTGGCTAATTCAACTTGTGAATCAGAGTATATTTCAGCAAGCGAGGCGGCAAAGGAGGCTATATGGCTAAAGAACTTCATTGGAGACCTTGGAGTTGTACAAACTATCAAAGAGACAATGGAATTTTTCTGTGATAGTGAAAGCGCTGTTGCCTTAGCCAAGGAACCAAGGGATCACGAGAGATCCAGACACATCGACAGAAAATACCATTTTATTAGACATCGAATAGAAGAAGGACTCCTCGTGGCAAAGAGGGTATCATCGGATGAGAACTAAGCAGATCCCCTCACGAAGGGACTGACTCGGGTTAAGCATCTCCAGCATGCTCGGAGCATAGGGCTGAAGGATGGTATTAGATTTAGTAGTTAGATAACCTCGAAATTTGTAAAGTGTAATTGACATTAGATGATGAATAAAAGGTGTTTTATTTATGAGTAAAGTGTTGTTATCTCTTGTCGATCGTTTACTATATTTCTTTTGCATGTTTTGACTTCCAGAATAATTTTGTTTGGTGTAACATATTATTCAAACCTCCACAATCGGTCATATGTCGGAAGTAGGTATGAATCAAGACTGTCATGATTGGTTGCAGAGGTCTACGGTGTTGGACAAGGCTACAACAATCATGAGTGCTCATAAGTTCTGAGCATTGGACTCAACCCACGCTCACTGGAATCACTTCATGGAATTCTATCTCGAGTGATCGTGAGACGGTAATATCATATAAGTCTTCAAACCTAGAGATATGATATGTTACTTACAAGTTGGTTATGCATTGATTGTACGAAAACGCATTGGTAACTCAATGTTATAAAACGTGCTTTTGTGTATAATTTAATGAGTGCTAGAACAAACATATGAGTCGAAGTTTATCTATTCCTTCTTCGATTAGAAGCTGATATCTGGGCCCCTCGGTGATTTTGTTTTGACCTATGTACCGGGCCCGGTTAGAACTAAGTTGATGTGTTCAATTAAGTTCTCTGTCAAAGAAATCGGAAATCAGGAAACAAACTGCTGGATAATAAGTAAGACATTGTTCCATGTATTTGTCCGGCTGATATCTAGAACAGAGGATTATATGATCACTTATCTTAAATGGTGTACCATCATCTTCTTAGTTCCGAGAAACCTTGAAAAGAGCTACGATTGCCGATCGGTTCCTGAAGTCATACTTGCAGTAATAGTTATTAGACTTATCCAAGTGGGAGACTGTTGGATAAGGTGTCTAAGTTCATAACTATTTCTGGTATGTACTTAACCCGACCCGGCATCGTCCATTTGGGTTGCATGGCACCATGCAATTGGATAGACTTAATGAGAGAAATAACATTTGGAGATTATTAATATATTATAAGTTCTAATATATTAATAATATTATTTGATTAGTTTGATCAAGAATTAATTTAGAATTAATTAAGTGATCAAAAGTTAACTAATTAAATATATGGGTTGATTATGTAAATCATCCATATCGTGTATAGTCGGCTAAGAGGCTCCATGGATTATCAAGTTGGGTTCCACCCATAGGATGCTCCATGGGAGTTACAAACCCATGGGTCATGGAAATGAAGAGTCATGACACATTAGGGTTTACATGGTGTAAGCCTAGATGTGTCAACACTATATCAGAATCCATTCTCCACCAAAGTCGGCGACACATATGAAACAAGAGGCCTAGGCCGATTTCAAGAAGTGTGCATTCTCTCAAAAGTCTTTCCAAGAGCATTTGGTGTTGTGTGAAGCATTTGAGGCATCACACTTGGGGTGCTAGGCTCACAAGGTTTCTAGGAACATAAGCAACAACAAGGTAAGTTATTCTATCTTTCATTCCAGTTAAAAATTGTTCCCCATGTATGCTAGATAGGAATATAACCTTGGAATTCAGCTTTGCATGATAATTAGACAAACATAGATCCAAGGTTATTAGGGTTGCATGTACACTTAGGAAGTGTTAGAATGATCAAAACCCATCAGATATGTGAAAGCATTTTAAGAGTGCAGAGAGATTCTTTATACTTGATCGGTCCCATTCGCCCACGAAAATTGCCTCATCAGCATAGAACAGATGGGAAAGAGTTGGTCCCATTCTAGGTAACCTGATACCAATTAACAAACCAAGCTCTCCAGCCTTATTGATAGCTTGGTTCAAACCTTCCATCGCTACTATAAATAGAAAGGGGGAGAGTGGATCGCCTTGGCGGACACCTTTTGTTATGATGAATTCTTCAGTGGGTGACCCGTTTACTAGCACCGAGGTGCGGGAGGAGGAGAGACATCCCCTAATCCACCATCTCCATTTACCACCAAAGTTCAATTGTTCCACGATAGAGTCAAGGTAGTTCCAGTTAACATAGTCAAAGGCCATTTCGAAGTCGACCTTGAACATAAATAGCTTCTTCTTACTCCTTTTTGCCCAGGAAAACACCTCATTCATTATTAATGGGCCATCGAGAATATTCCTTCCTTCAATGTAGTTTGACTGCACCTCATCCACAACCGAACCTAAAACCTGCTTAACCCTGTTCGCAAGTAACTTCGCTATGATCTTATACATGCAACCAATGAGGCTGATGGGTCTTAATCCCTTAGGTTAACTGATTAGATGTTTTTGGTATTATAGTGATAAATGAGGAGTTGCAGCCCGGGGTGTAACAGCCCGGATCCCCAGGTATCTTTACTTTCATATTTTTGATATTCTGTGAGGGGACTCAGCGAGTTGGAGGTCGAACTCGCCGAGTCGGGTCGCGGTTTTGGACGGATGTTCGCGACCGGACTCAGCGAGTCCAAGGGATGGACTCGGCGAGTCCGCGCTGTTTAATGAAACCCTAATTTCCCGGTCCTAAGCCCTATTTAAAGGACCTTATGGCCTTCATTTGCGTCCACCTTGAACCCTAAGTGCACCCATACGACTGAGAGACCTTGTGAGTGTGATAAGAGGCCATTTGTTCATCATTTTGTGTATTATTGCAAGAAAGGAGGGAGAAGATCAAGCTTGAAGAGTTGGGGAGCTTGGATCTGCTTCTATTTCATCAAGGGAACCTTCTTGAGGTAACTTTCAGAGCTAAACTTCGTATTTTGGGTTGATGTGTCAAATTTAGGGTTTCTTCTTGCCTTATTTGGCTTAAATTGGAAGTATGAAAGGTCCCATGGAGATATGGAACCTAGATCTGGACCTTAGCAGGTCCAGGAGGCCCCATATGGCAAGCTTTATGTCCATTCTTTTGAGTTGGAAGCTAGGGTTGCCATATTAGAGGTTATTTCTCCAAAATGAGCCTTGTATGTGTTGCATGGCGACCAAGACTGAGACTTTACGTGATAAATGAGCTTGGGAAGGCCAGATCTATGTGTGTATGGAACGGATCTGACCGCAAAAGCCAGTTTTAGTTGATGCATGGCATGGACTCGCCGAGTCTGAAGAACAGACTCGACGAGTCGCTTGAAGATTGTCCTTGAGACCACCCAGTGTGTAGTCCTGCCGAGTTGTGGGTGACTCAGTGAGTTACAGATAGTTAGAAAGGTTTTGACAGGTGGACCGAGTCAAGTTGGAACTCGCCGAGTTGTCCTTGCGACTCGGCGAGTTGAGTCGCGGTGGCCCCGTGATTCAGGCCCAGGTGGAACTCGTCGAGTCAGGGGAGTACTTGACGAGTCAAAGGGAAAATCCTTGCGAGTTGGTTAAAACGCGTAGACTCGCCGAGACACTATAGCGCACTCGCCGAGTCCGGTCAAATGGACCAAAGACTGTTGACCAAGTCAACCTGTGTTGACTTGATAAGGATGGTCAACCTTAGTGGTACAAGTAATAATTATAAATTCATGATGTCATAGGAGGATTACAGCTCGGGGGTCCGAGCACGAGTGATTCCAGGGTTCACGAATTAGCGAGACATACGAGGTGAGTCTTCTCACTATACTGTACCCGGAAGGGTTTGACTGTGTGATCGGAAGGTCGAATATGATATGAGATATGTGCCTTATGTGTCATAAGTTATTCGTTATATGTGCCATATATGATATGCTTGATTTGGGCCGGAAGGCAACATGTTATGGGCCGGAAGGCGTGGTCATATGGACCGTAAGGTTGACGTGGGTAGGACCGGAAGGTCTACCCAGTCGGGACGGAAGTCCCCTGAGACACATGGACCGGAAGGTCAAGGCCTGGAAAGGCATACGTGCGTAGGTTGTATTTTGGGGAACTCACTAAGCATTTATGCTTACAGCTGTTGTGTTATGTGTTTCAGGTACTAGCGAGGACTGTGGGAAGGCACCGGCGTGATCATACACACACTCGGGGAAACCATTTTCTGATCTTTTGTTATGTAATCGGTCGTGACTAAAATGTTACATTGGAACCTAAACTTATTACTCGATGTTTTGATGATTGTAAAAGTGAAAAATTTTTGGTTTCGAAATTTATGACGTTACAAGTTGGTATCATAGCCTTGGTTTGAGGGATTCGGGTACACCTTCGGGCGTAACTGAACTCAAACCGGGGATTTGAGAAAATTTTAATTAATAAATCAATAAAAATTTGATAAGTGATTTTGAGACAACAAAAGAAGAAAGAGTGTGTACGGTCAGCCAACGCCCGAACGGTAAAATCCCCAAAATACTCTTACAATATGTGTTATGAGATATGATATGATATGATACGCATGCTAGTAGACTAGGTATACATATTAGGACTAGAGTGGCCTGATGTTGTGATGACTTAGTCTAGGGAAACCTGCTTCTATGAGGTGCTTGAGAGCGAGTGGGTAACTAGTGTATGACAAGAATAGAGTACTCAGGATTCGGGGTTTGGGGAGGAGGACTTGGGGTGAATACCGACGTGGTGTAATTGGTAGTATTGGGCCCGTACTACCAAGGACACCGGGTCAGTGGGCAGCCCAAGTAAGAATCCCTGGGTATCGGAGACTGAGTAGGACTGCGTTATCGAGTGCGATTATGCCCGATAGAGTGTCTGATATTTTTATGTTGTATTTCAGAGACATCATGGTTGGACTACGACACAGACCTGGTACGAGTGGTGTGACTGACGAGGAGCTTCATCAGATGATTCATGAGGAGGTAGCTGCAGCGATCCGGGCCGAGATTCCAAAGATGTTTGGGTCTATTAAGACCACGCTGATGGAGACATTTGATGAGCGGTACGCAGCGTTGACTGAGGCTGCCGCCGCTGCAGCTACCGCAGTTGTGGCTGCTGCCAGACCACAGGGGGGTGACTTGTTGCTGTTCCGGGAGTTCAGCAACACGAAGCCACCAGAGTTTGACGGGACGCAAGATCCGATTGCTGCGATGAGATGGATTGCTGATATCGAGGGATGCTTCTATACTTGTTCATGTCCGGAGCATCTGAGGGTACGGTTCGCCTTGAACCAGCTCTGCCTGGGAGCAAAGGATTGGTGGAAGTTCGTGACGGCGAACTTCACTCTGGCAGAGGTCTCAGCTATGACTTGGGAGAGGTTTACTGATATGTTCAAAGACGAGTATGTTCCCCCGGTGGAGAGGGAACGGTTGGTTCAGGAGTTCTTGACCCTCAAGCAGGGTAATGATTCTGTTACGGTGATCACGCGGAAGTTTCATGAGAGGGCGATGTTCTGCCCCGAGCAGGTGTCCACGGAGCAGGCTCGGATGAGTCGGTATTTGGGAGTGCTGAGGAGGGATATCCGGGAGTTCGTATCGAACTCGTCATATCAGACTTTTGCTAAGCTTCAGGCGAATGCCAGGAAGCGTGAGATCGAGTTGGAGACCCAGGCCAGGGAGGAGGCCGAGTCTCAACGGGTGGATCGGCGGCCGGCTCAGTCTCAGCCGGCAGCCAAGCGGATCAAGTCCACCGATTCGAGATCCGGAGGTCAGAAGAGCCGCACTTGCGGAAAGTGCGGCAAGGGTCACGAGGGGGCATGTCGATCGGGTGCTTGCTACAAGTGTGGCAAGGAGGGGCACATTGCTAGAGATTTCCCCAAGGGATTCATGGTTTGCTTTCATTGCAACCAGACTGGCCATCGGAAGGCCGAGTGCCCCCAGCTTCGCCAGGGATCTACGCCTGCTGCCAGGGTTCCCGAGGTTTGGCCAGTGAAGGCCGAAGCTCTGAAGGCTCGTGGGAGAGCTTTCCAGTTGACTGCGGAGGAGGTCCGCGCGGTGCCTGATGTTGTGGCCGGTATGTATTCTTTCATGTAATTACATTTATACTGAGATATTGTGCTTATATTATTATATGCGTAGGTACTTTTCTTGTGAATCACGTGCCTGCTTTCGTATTATTCGACTCGGGTGCGAGTCGGTCTTTTGTTTCGTTGGCTTTCAGCCAGCACATCGGTATCGATCGGGAGGTGATGAGTCGACCCCTGCGAGTTGCTATAGCAAATGAGAAAGCGGTATACGCCACTGAGGTGATTCGAGGATGCGTGCTCGAGATTTTTGGGGTCGAGTTTCCTATAGACTTGGTCCCTATAGCTATGGGGGATGTCTGCGTTATCGTGGGCATGGACTGGTTGAGTAAGTTTGGAGCAGTCATTGACTGCGAGAGACAGCTGGTGATGATTCGAGACCCTAGTGGGGGAGTGCTCATGGTTTATGGCGAGGGGACCCGGTGTGGGTCGGCGTTTTGTTCGGCTGCCAGGGAAAGGCAGAGTTTGCAGCAGGGCTGTGATGGATTCATAGCCTATGTGATGGATACTCGTGTGACGGCGGAGAGGCCCAATTCGATTGATGACGCCCCAGTTGTATGCGAGTTTTCGGATGTGTTCCCCGAAGAGTTACCGGGTGTGCCTCCGGAGAGGCAAGTGGAGTTTCGTATCGATTTGGTTCCGGGAGCGGCACCCATCGCCAAGGCGCCTTATCGTCTCGCTCCGCCAGAAATGCAGGAATTATCCTCGCAGCTTCAGGAGCTGTTGGGAAAGGGATTCATTCGACCGAGTAGCTCGCCTTGGGGAGCGCTGATTTTGTTCGTCAAGAAAAAGGATGGTTCACACCGGATGTGTATCGATTATCGGGAGTTGAACAAGTTGACGGTTAAGAACCGATATCCGTTACCTAGGATCGACGATCTGTTCGATCAGTTGCAGGGGGCATCTTGGTTTTCCAAGATTGACTTGAGGTCGGGGTATCATCAGATGAGGGTTCGAGAGGAAGATATCCAAAAGACTGCTTTCAGGACTCGTTATGGACATTATGAGTTTGTGGTGATGCCTTTTGGGCTCACCAATCCCCCGGCCGCGTTCATGGATCTCATGAACCGGGTGTGCCGACCGATGCTGGATCGGTCGGTGATCGTATTCATCGATGATATTTTGGTGTATTCAAGGATTAGGGATCAACATGAGGAACATTTGAGGGAGATTCTTGGGGTTTTGAGATCGGAGAGACTGTACGCCAAGTTCTCCAAGTGTGATTTGTGGTTACGAGAGGTCCAGTTCCTCGGGCATCTTGTTAACCAGAAAGGGATATTGGTCGACCCGGCCAAGATTGAGGCGGTGTTGAGGTGGGAGGTGCCGAGATCGCCCACCGAGATCAGGAGTTTTCTGGGTTTGGCTGGATATTATCGCAGGTTTATCAAGGATTTCTCCAAGATCGCTGTGCCACTTACTAGGATGACCCGGAAGGGTGTTATGTTTTCATGGGGACCGGAGCAGCAGTCCTCATTCGAGACGCTTCGTCAGAAATTGTGCGAGGCTCCAGTGCTTGCACTCCCGGAAGGGATGGAGGATTTTGTGGTATACTGTGATGCCTCTATATCGGGTTTGGGGGCGGTGCTTATGCAGAGGGGTCATGTGATAGCGTACGCTTCGAGACAGTTGAAGCCTCATGAGTCGAGATATCCCACGCACGACCTGGAATTGGGGGCGGTGGTGTTTTCCCTCAAGATCTGGCGACACTATTTGTATGGGGTTCGGTGTACGATATACACGGACCATAAGAGCTTGAAGTACTTGATGGATCAGCCAAATCTGAATATGCGACAGAGAAGATGGTTGGATGTGGTGAAGGATTACGATTGTGAGATCCTGTACCACCCGGGCAAGGCTAATGTGGTAGCCGACGCGTTGAGCCGTAGGGCGGATAGCGCCCCGATCCGAGATATTTGTATGAGATTGATGGTATTGACCCCGATTCTGGATATTATTCGAGGAGCTCAGGTGGAGGGTGCGAAGCCAGAACATCAAAAGAAGGAGCGGGTTGTAGGTCAGGTATCAGGATTTGTCATGGATGGTCGAGGGCTTATGACTTTTCAGGGCCGGATTTGGGTACCGTTTGTGGGCGGTGCGCGTACTATTTTGATGGAGGAAGCACATCGATCGAAATTCTCGATTCATCTCGGTGCTATGAAAATGTATTTGGATCTCAAGAAGGAGTACTGGTGGCCCTGTATGAAAAGGGATGTCGCTTGGTTTGTCGAGAGGTGCTTGACTTGTCGGCAGGTCAAGGCCGAGCACCAGCGACCGCACGGTAAGCTGAAACCGCTAGAGATTCCCGAATGGAAGTGGGAACAAATCACTATGGATTTCATCACCAAGTTACCGCGAACTGCGAGGGGAGTCGATGCGATTTGGGTGATCGTGGATCGGCTGACGAAGAGCGCTCATTTTCTAGCCATCAGCGAGAGCTCTTCTGCGGAGAAGTTGGCCGAGTTATATGTGAGGGAGGTAGTATCTCGGCATGGGGTGCCGATCTCGATTATTTCGGACCGTGACGTGCGTTTCACTTCCAGGTTCTGGAAGAAGTTTCATGAGGAGTTGGGTACTAGGTTACATTTCAGTACTGCATATCATCCCCAGACAGACGGTCAGAGTGAGTGGACGATTCAGACACTCGAGGACATGCTTCGGGCATGTGTGTTGGACTTCGGAGGAAGCTGGGACACCTATCTACCTTTAGCATAGTTCTCGTATAATAACAACCATCATTCGAGCATTGGTATGCCACCCTTTGAGCTGTTGTATGGGCGAAGGTGTCGCACCCCCATTTGTTGGGGTGAGGTAGGACAGCAGGTTATGGGTAGCATGGAGATCATACTTCAGACGACCGAGCAAATTCAGCTGGTCAGGCAGAGGTTGTTGACCGCTCAGAGCCGACAGAAGAGTTATGCAGACAGACGACGGTCCGAGCTTGAGTTTCAAGTTGGTGATCTTGTACTTCTGAAGGTCTCTCCTTGGAAAGGAGTGATTCGGTTCAGGAAGAGGGGCAAGTTAGGGCCCCGATATATTGGTCCTTTCCGTGTGATCGCGAGGGTGGGCCGGGTAGCCTACCGTTTAGACTAGCCAGCAGAGTTGGGTCAGATTCACGACACTTTCCATGTGTCGCAGTTGAGGAAGTGTATAGCCGACGAATCGGCGGTAGTCCCATTAGGGGATATTCAGGTGGATGCAACCCTGAATTATGCTGAAAGACCAGTAGCCATCAGAGATTGGAAGATCAAGGTTTTGAGGAACAAGGAGGTACCCCTGGTATTGGTTCAGTGGCAGCATCGGAAGGGATCAGAGATGACCTGGGAGCCGGAACGTGAGATGCGTGAGCAGCATCCGGAGTTATTTGCCTAGCGGGACTTCGAGGGCGAAGTCTTGTTCTAGTGGGGGAGAATTGTAACAGCCCGGATCCCCGGGTATCTTTACTTTCATATTTTTGATATTCTGTGAGGGGACTCGGCGAGTTGGAGGTCGAACTCGCCGAGTCGGGTCGCGGTTTTGGACGGATGTTCGCGTCCGGACTCAGCGAGTCCAAGGGATGGACTCGGCGAGTCCGCGCTGTTTAATGAAACCCTAATTTCCCGGTCCTAAGCCCTATTTAAAGGACCTTATGGCCTTCATTTGCGGCCACCTTGAACCCTAAGTGCACCCATACGACTGAGAGACCTTGTGAGTGTGATAAGAGGCCATTTGTTCATCATTTTGTGTATTATTGCAAGAAAGGAGGGAGAAGATCAAGCTTGAAGAGTTAGGGAGCTTGGATCTGCTTCTATTTCATCAAGGGAACCTTCTTGAGGTAACTTTCAGAGCTAAACTTCGTATTTTGGGTTGATGTGTCAAATTTAGGGTTTCTTCTTGCCTTATTTGGCTTAAATTGGAAGTATGAAAGGTCCCATGGAGATATGGAACCTAGATCTGGACCTTAGCAGGTCCAGGAGGCCCCATATGACAAGCTTTATGTCCATTCTTTTGAGTTGGAAGCTAGGGTTGCCATATTAGAGGTTATTTCTCCAAAATGAGCCTTGTATGCGTTGCATGGCGACCAAGGCTAAGACTTTACGTGATAAATGAGCTTGGGAAGGCCAGATGTATGTGTGTATGGAACGGATCTGACCGTAAAAGCCAGTTTTAGCTGATGCATGGCATGGACTCGCCGAGTCTGAAGAACAGACTCGACGAGTCGCTTGAAGATTGTCCTTGAGACCACCCAGTGTGTAGTCCTGCCGAGTTGTGGGTGACTCATTGAGTCACAGAGAGTTAGAAAGGTTTTGACAGGTGGACTGAGTCGTGTTGGGACTCGCCGAGTTATCCTTGCGACTCGACGAGTTGAGTCGCGGTGGCCCCGTGATTCAGGCCCAGGTGGAACTCGTCGAGTTAGGGGAGTACTCGACGAGTCAAAGGGAAAATCCTTGCGAGTTGGTTAAAACGCGTAGACTCGCCGAGTCACTATAGTGCACTCGCCGAGTCCGGTCAAATGGACCAAAGACTGTTGACCAAGTCAACCTGTGTTGACTTGATAAGGATGGTCAACCTTAGTGGTACAAGTAATAATTATAAATTCATGATGTCATAGGAGGTTTACAGCTCGGGGGTCCGAGCACGAGTGATTCCAGGGTTCACGAATTAGCAAGACATACGAGGTGAGTCTTCTCACTATACTGTACCCGTAAGGGTTTGACTGTGTGACCGGAAGGTCGAATATGATATGAGATATGTGTCTTATGTGTCATAAGTTATTCATTATATGTGCCATATATGATATGCTTGATTTGGGCCGGAAGGCAACATGTTATGGGCCGGAAGGCGTGGTCATATGGACCGTAAGGTTGACGTGGGTAGGACCGGAAGGTCTACCCAGTCGGGATGGAAGTCCCCTGAGACACATGGACCGGAAGGTCAAGGCCTAGAAAGGCGTACGTGCGTAGGTTGTATTTTGGGGAACTCACTAAGCATTTATGCTTACAGCTGTTGTGTTATGTGTTTCAGGTACTAGTGAGGACCGTGGGAAGGCGCCGGCGTGATCGTACACACACTCAGGGAAACCATTTTGTGATCTTTTGTTATGTAATCGGTCGTGACTAAAATGTTACATTGGAACCTAAACTTATTACTCGATGTTTTGATGATTGTAAAAATGAAAAATTTTTGGTTTCGAAATTTATGACATTACACGGGGCAATGTAACCAGACTTCTCAAATTGTTTAAAAAAATAAAAAACATCATCCTTCATCAGGTCCCATTTGAATTTGATGAGTTTAAACGTGAAACCATCGGGACCTGATTCCTTTTCCGCCCCGCAACACCAAACTGCTGATTTTACTTCATCAGGTGAGAAACATGTCTCCAAGAACATTTTTTTGATCTTGAGATAGTTGGGCAAAGTTGGGGCTTATGAATTTTGGTCGGTTAAACCAAGACTCATGAAATTTATCAGCAAAGAACTTATGGACTTCCACCTTGATAGCTTTGGGAAATGTCACCCATATATTATCGATCATCAAGCCATGCAATCTGTTTCTTCTACACTTGCTTTTAATGATTCCGTGGAAGTATTTTGTGTTCTCATCCCCATCGCATATCCATTTGGTCTTGGCTTTTTGTTGTATATCAAGATTGGCAATTTTTTCAAGTTCAAGAATTTTAACTTTGTCTTCCTTCCACAGAGCCCTTTCTTGATGACTATGCGGTCTTAACTCTGCTACCTTCTCCAGCCTGTCTACTTTTAATCTCAACTCTTTGATAACACGTTTCTCCTTTTGATATTCAGAATTCCCCCAAACACATAGCGCTTTCTTTACATGTTTCATCCTGGAAAGGAGAAACCTGTCAGCTGAGCCGAATCCCTTAAAAGATTCCCATGCCACATCAAAGACTTCGTTAAAGGAAGGCCTGTTCATCCAGGAATCAAAGAAACGAAACGGACGAGGGCCAAAGTCCGCATTGGAGTTGCTTAGGATCAAGGGCGAGTGGTCCGAGTGCTCGCGGGGAAGGGCAATAACAGTAGAGAGAGGTTGTTGATTAATGAAGTTGGGGCATACGAGAAATCTATCGATTTTGCTAAACTTATGTTCTTCCTCCCTGTAGAACGTGAATTTTCTGCCTCCCATACGAAATTCATGCAAATCAGCGTCACTAATAAAATCGTTAAAATTTGTGGTGGAACGATGGCAGAATTGAGAATTCATTCTGTCTTCCGGTGATCTAACTGCGTTAAAGTCTCCAAAGAGCACCCAATTTCCACTAGAAGAGTTTTTCAAGGTGAGGAATTCTGACCATAGATCCCCTTTTGCAGTAATTTCTTGTGGGGCGTACACATTCACCACCGATGTGATCCCCTTTAGGCCTTTCCAATGTCCAGTAATCATAATGTAATAACGAGAGCTTGTTGAACTGATTTTTGTGAAGATACAAGGGTCCTAAAGACAAATCAAGCCCCCGGATCTTCCAGTTGGATTAACTGCTTCCACTCCATGATGTGCAGAGCCCCAACAACCAGCCGGATCAATGAGATTTACATCCGTCACACGAGTTTCTTGGAGACCGATGAAGTCGATCTTATGAGCATTTTTAATTTATATTGATCCATACTACTTTATTGGAATCACCCACACCCCTGACATTTAGTCTCATAATATTCATATGGAATTAACATTTTCACCTTCACCTTGAGCTTCGTTATTGAGAATTTTGACTAACCAGTCGCTATTGTCAGCCCCCATTTGAAAGCCCACATTCTTGCCGATACTAGAGATGAAGCGGATTTCCTTTGACGATGAGTAACAATCATCGTTCGCTGAATCTGAACAAGGATTCGAGACAATGACCTTCAGATCGAAATCATCATCGAGGCGACGGAGAATATGGCTATGCATGGATATGTCGAGTGACAAACTTCTACGTTTTCTTTTCTTAGATAGGGGATCTTCTGTGTTAAAAGGGGGAGATTTGACTGGATCATGGTTGCTGTCGTAGGTGCCGTGAGTGTAATTCAGATTTTACTGCACATGTTTATTTTAGTGTTTTACCCAGTCTTTGTTTTGAATAAGTCCGAAGCCATGTTGGCAAATGGATCCTATTTTTATGCAGATAGGTAGAAGTAGCTCCTTGTTTTTAGTCCTTTTTCTAGTTTAAAAAGTGAGGTATGTACGTGATGTTTTGCATCCTCTTTCCCTACAAGTTTATGAATAAAAGCAGTGCAGCT